>NW_020654422.1:5466654-5587547 GCF_003589595.1 Hyposmocoma kahamanoa
ATCTTGGATTTAGAAATGAGTGCCATATTCGTAATGAGCATCCCCAAATACCTCGAAAAGGATACCCATATAGCATATTTTGAAAAATCGTGTCCGCCATCTTGGATTTACAAATAAGTGCTATATTCGTTTTTCATCGACAAAACCGAGCACATCTGTAGGCACCTGATCGACAATGTCGGGCAAATCTGTAGGCACCTTTAACTTAATGATGAGTTAAGCAAGATACAATTTCCCCACTTTTGAGGGAAAGGTTATTCCATGGCATCATTATTTGTATATTTGTGTGCGTGCCGACGAGCGTAGTTACAAGTTGCTTACGCCTACATGAATTTGGTTTTTGCCTCACTTGTGACAGTTCGTTTGATATGAAACTATCATTCTATGCGTTATCATTCTAAGGTATTTAATTAATAACTATTGTAACTATAGTGAAAAAATAGGGTGGTTTGCATTAATATTAGACATAACTGGTTGAAGACTGTACCACCTCAGTCAACTGTGACCATGGGACCTGTAAAGGGCCCGAAAAGTCGGTTTGTTTGAAAAAACAAATATACGCGATTTAAATCCGGAAAAATAGTTTCATTTCCTATATGTAACAATCGCGAAAACCTAAGAACTCGATAAATATCTACTTACTTAATATAATAACAGTACACCGTGTTGAAAATGTAAAAGTAAATTAAGTAACAAAATCGCGCTTCTAACATTAGTGTTTGAAGCGGTTTTGTCCAAGATACGCGTGGCGTGACTTTTTGTTAATGAAATCTTTGAATAGTATAGAATACAAATAATTCATTACTACGCCACAACACACATACACAGTAAAAAAGTTGAAAAAAGATAAAATTAAATTAAAACCAAAAAATTTAATAAAATAACAAAAAAAAAATTAAATAAAAATAAAATCATACACAACAACAAAGCCAATATTAATAAATTCAACTCAATAATAATTGAAGTGAATGTCATGTGTGTGCGGCTGTGGCGTATGTAAAGGATCCACACAGCTATTGTCACCGCTCGCGCCGAGAAAGGCTGTGCCGCTGATTTTCAGTGGACCCTAAAATGCTTTGCTATATGATCATGTTAAAAAATATATTATGGTTTGTCATTTCCAGAAATCTTTAGTTGCCCGAATAGGTCTATGCCTTGTCTATGTTATGTCTGTACCAATACATGCTTCAACAAGGTCTGCGTTCGGTAAGATTGATCTCTACCCTCTTCGTGAAAGTTCAACCACCTTTAAGATAATAATATCGTAATAAATTGCGCTTTTAACCAATAGTTGAATTCCTTATTGTTGCCTAGATTTGTTCTTTTTTCGCGTATCCTTGATACGATTTAGTTTTTTTGTAAGCATGAATTATACGCGTAAATATTAATTGTATGATAAACTTGGGTATAATGTTTACGTTGTCCATTCTGTGTAAGTATACTTAATTGTTGGATTGAGCTTACTTAGCTCTTTACTGAAATTAGGAAATCTTGCAGGGGGTCTGCAGCAGTAAGTAGTCGGTAACTAAGCTGAATTAGTGAAATTTCCTCAGCAGTGTCCGGAGCATACTAATCGGATTTCGACATCAGTTTCGTACTTCACCTTAGCTTACCTTCACCTTCATCTGTTGCTGCTACTGCCTTTTAGTTGTCGTCGCAGGCGGTCGTTGCACCGCTAGTTACGCGGGAAGCAAAACCGGCGAGCCGGCTGCAGCAGCGCCATTACCGCGCGCCGACACAACACGCATGCGCGGTTGCCTCGCGATTCCGCGCCAAATTTCGGATGACAATTTATATCCTTCGTAAATAAAAAAGCTTTTTCAAATAAAATTAATGTTACCAAATAGTTTTTTAAGTTAGTTGTGTTGTGCTTTATACTTTAAAAAAAGGAGTTTGGAAATAGCAAAATGAAGTACAAGGTAAGCATACTATTTTTAAATTTAACATATCCAATTTACATAGTTATAGTTAAAACTAAATTGGAGATAATTATTTATGTAATATTGTGAAAAATATATCTCTAATCATAAATCAACAAACAGCAAGTGTATTTATTTCGACATTCAAATACTTTCTGTATGTTCGTAGGTAATTGACGAATAATATTTTATTGTAGTAAACCTTAAATACCCACTTTCAATGAAAGCAAAATATTTTATCTAGCGTGTCATTTTAAACACCAATTTTAAATATTTTCATGTTCTTACACGGTATATTGAAGAAATAAAATTCATTATGTTATTTGAAAAAAATATTATTTATGAAAATTTCTGTGAAATCTCGTGTTTTATTCTGGAGCAGTTTAATTATAGGCGAATAATAAGACGAGCCTTGATGCTTCCGATCGTCAGTGTCGTCGGTCGCTGCAGCGAGTACGATAATCACGCAATTGCTGACTAGGATAACCTCCATGCAATATTTTGCGCTAAAAATGTTTATTGTCGATTTAAAAACACTGCTGTCGAGGCTGTATAATATATGATCGTAGCATGCGTATTTTTAATAAAAAAAACTCGATGTTCCTATTAAAATTTATATTTTATTTTACTATTAATTTGGTGTTTATAAACAATAAAAAAAATATAAAATTGTTAAACAAAAGTATCTTTTGTTAGTAACCATAACACATGGTATTATATAGTATAATAGAATGATGCCATGCTTGTTATTTCTTCGAAGACATAAAATTAGGTCAAAAACACGGCAACAAGATTCCATTGCTGAATGTAGGATTCCAGTAGAATGTCACGGTATACGGATACTAAAACCTACTTTTTTAAAAGATTTTATTTTTATTCATAATGTCAAATGTGAAGTAAGCATTTACAATCACTGTGCTACAACACGCATGTTTGAAAAGAATTAGAGACAGTTTTAGATTTTTACAAATTGGCACAATTAGCATCATTACGCGAGGTTTAACTATTTATATTGAGTCACGACAGAGATCGGCTTAGGTAGACTGTATTTACCTAAACTTGAAAGAAAAAAAACCACATGGAGTGGATAATACCTCCCTCTAAAATTCCGCAATTATTGAATTGTATTCTATATTTTTGATGTGTAATTAACAATTATTATTTTTCATAAGTTTTGAAATATTTTGTAATTCTTAGTTTGATTTTTTGCCTTTTATTCCGAGATTACAACCATGAAATCATTCCGGGCATTCTGAAGTAGGTATTATTTACTCTTTGTGTATCATATGAAGTTTAGGTATGTAATTTAGCAATTACATAATGCATTTTTTTTTAATAATATCGCATGCACTCAATGTAACCCCGCACAAGGGAAACCCTGTGCGGCGGGTGCCATGGACACATAGACAACCACAAATTACACCCAAACTCACGAGAGAAGTCAATGTAGGCCATACAAATATTTCTCCCGGCCCGGGAACCGAACCTGGGACATCTGCGTGGCAGTCCGGCATGGTAACCGTTTGGCCACGGAGGCAGTTAAAGTAAACGCATACAACCTATCTAATTAACAATACTTCGCTACCTTTTAACCTCCCATTAGTTCTGCTGCGTGAAACGGAAGACAGAGACATCTACGGAAGTACTGCATAGATTAGGTACACCTACTCTTTTTATTCTAAACATGAGAAAATGACAAGACTTTTATAATCATTTCGACACAGGCGTGAAGCGTTATGCTATTTTTTAAAATAGCTTTTAAATGAATAGTATTTTATCTGTAGAAGTGAACAAAATTAAATGTGGTTAACACATAAAAAAAACGTTTCACAAAGTTGAATGCCTAGTACACAAAATACAACAATTAATTAATTACCTATATACATATATGGCTCAGTACAACAAGTGTTAACTAAATAACTACCAACATGTCATTGTAAAAACCTATGCAATGCAAAAAAGTGCCTATCTCAGTCTATATCTTATAAGCCACAGACATACACTTTTTTTATTTATAATACCAAGTGACGGGGCAATCGTGCCCCTTTTGGTAAGTGATACGTTAGTGGTAGGCGATACGCCTATCCATAACAGTTGCAGTGCCACTCGGAGCTTTAAATCGCAGAGATCTTCGAGTCACTGCCACTGCACCCGTCACCCTGAGACATAAGTTGACAAGTGACATGTGCCCGTAATTTCACCAGCACCCTTACTCTTTCAAACCGGAACGCAGTAATGCTCAAATTACTGCTTGGCGGCAGAATTAGGTGAGGTAATACTTACTTACGTAATGTTTATTTATTTCCATAGCTGAGTGATGTTGGCGGGTTCGATTTCCAGTAGAATCAATTTGGAAAAACTTTTTTTGTTGGTTCTGACCTGTATTGTGGGTAATGCTCCAGAGTGAATTCCGTTACTCCTGTACTCACAGTACAGGGAATTCTCTGGTTTGAGACCAGTTAATTGGCATGGTTGTCTTCTTTCTTCTTCTTCTTAAAATGCCTCTCCACAATTGAAAGTTGGCCGTCAATATTGCAAGTTTGTCTCTGGTACAACAAGTAACTAAATAACTAACCATCCTGTAAATGGTTGCCTAGCACTTTATTACTATTTATTTTAAACAAATTTCACGTAATATTTGGTTAATAATAAACATGTACTAGTTACTATTATATGTTTCAGAATTAAATTACACAAAGAACGGATTGCTTACTTAAATTCAATGAAACTAATTTGTAGTTCGTCAAAATATTATTTTCACTTCTCATGCACTTAAAATTCGTATTTATGCTGGGTGTAGTCTGCATAAAACAGGATTTTATGCTCTAGTGCATAAAATAGGATTTTATGCTCTAGTACATAAAATAAAAAAACCATCACATTAAATATGTTTAATTGTTGTAATTTTACATTCAATTTTAATTAAATAATCGTTTATTTGTAATATTGCTATTTAATTTCCTCGCAATCGAAGTGAAAAGCAGAGTGAGAAACTCATTCATAAAACCCATTTTATGTATACTCGTCTCGGGTAAAATGACACGTTTTATGCACTTGTTGTACAATCTACTATTTTAATTCTCATGTGAATAATATCAAAATGCCAATAGATATAGGCATTATAATGATGCATAATAAATAATAATGCATGTGAAAAAAAAAACATTTTTATTTATTTACAAACCGTGAAGTATCACACGAGTAGTATCATAATGTACATAAAAAAGGAAGTCTAATTCTCACGGTGACAATACGAGCAAGGAAAGTCCACCTCCATCAGACAATGGCTGAAATATAAGGTATTGATATCACACGTCTTTGTTAATTATAACCGTATTTTATAATCAAACTCATATTACATTGATGCTCATTGTTTTATTAAAAACATTTTGCTGAAAAATTAATAGATACAAAAATTCCGGAGGGATATATCGTCAAAAAAGTTGTCATGCATAAAAAGACAAAAAACGTTATTCATTGAAATTGGGAAAGTTTTGCCATTAATTAACTAAATTTACTACGGCATGAGAAACTAAAACATAGGATTAATAAATATGCTGTGCTACAGTTGTATCACTAGCCATGGTAGAATTAGAATACAGTTAACTATTTTAACACTAAAACCTATGGTTTAAAGAAACTTGTATCAAATTTAGTTAGCTATTTAATCGATTTCTTTTTAAGGTGATACTTTTAAAATTGTGCCTACTTTTTAATCGGAACTTATTCCTTGTAATTAAGTAGGAAAATTGTAACTTGTGAAAAGAGTAGAAATTAAAATAAACTACTCCCACCCATACGTAATAAGGACACATTTACAAAATAACAACTTTTCAGGCGAGAGGGTTAAAGATTCAAGGAACAAAATCAGTGGATATGTTTTATTTATATAGGAGAGTTATAAAATTTCGTACATAATTTTTCATGTAATTCGTATTATTTTTTATGACGTTCATATGATTTCATGTGATAAAAGCACTTTGATTTAAGATCGATGTGGCTTTATTATACCAAGTACTATTATCCTGTTAATCGAATTTGAGTCTCGTAATAATTTTGAGCAAATGAAAAGATCATCAAGTTTTACCTAAATAAATATTTATACACGAAGCTTTTTGACAGAATTTTCAAGTCTTTGGTTAAGAGTAACCTACCTCAAATGTCTTTGGTTGATTCCGCATAACAGTAAAAGTGTTAAATCAACAACTTTGGAAAAAATATACAGTATAATTGAAGATAACATCTACAGATATGAAACACACGACACAGATATATAGAAAACACGATTCCTAAAAATTTTCACTATAGAAAAAAACATTTCTTTTTTTTAATAATATTTTTTTTTAATGTCGTACGGGAAAAATTTAAATTCGAGCTGAGGTAGTATCGACTCTTAATTTGTTAAATTTAAATATTGAAATATAAATTTTTTCGACCATTTTTTGTATTCAGGATATTTTATTAATATACTCGTGAACATAAAAAGGATTAAGTATTATAACAAAAGATAACAATGTTCATAATAAGGACGACTGGCGATATATACCAGAACGTGTAATCGAAATCAAAAGACGATTAAAGCAGTTCTTTTTTCAAATTAACTGTTAAGGTATATGTGGCTAACGATTCACACACACATTGTTATGATAATTTAATCTTTATTAACGTTCCTTTAATGATTTAATGATGTACGAGATAAAACAAATATTTTTAATTACTGATATTGTTAATGTAGCGATATCTGTAGCCTCTGGCAGCGACTTTCCAATACCCAAGCACCTAAAAATGAACAAATCGTTCCTTACAGCAGTCACGGTCATAAGTTATACATAACTTACGAATTTGACCAAAATTAATTACTTACGTCACAAGTTGTTTTTACTTGCTTAAAAAAAAGTCTTTTTCCGGCCACAAGTTAGTAGTTCTAACTAGCTAAGTTAGTTAGTAGTTCTAGCTCAGAACTACTTTTGTTCGGAAGAAGAAGATTCGTCGAACTTGTTAAAATGAGAAATAAACATTTACTAAATATATTGAATTCATATTCATTTTGTTTCGAGAATTGAAGTTTTTGTTACGTGCCTATTCAGAGCCCCAAGAAAATTTGTTAAAAATATTGTAGTTTTTTCCGATAGTCGTGTTCACTTTGATAAGAAATAAGTATGTAAATAAATTTCGATAAAAAGCCTTATTATAAATTTAACAATTGTTATATTGGGTTGCACTTTTTCCACGCTTTAGTGTTATAAAATAATCTGGATGATTGTGAGGAGGTTGTTTCGCGCTACTTATAGAAGCATAAAGCTCGAGATTCTATTCTCGACCATTCGTAACCGTAGAGTCAATACAATTCGTATAAACGAGTGACATTTTTAACTTTAAAAAATGTGACAATTATTATTCTATGCTTCTAAACACCGTTACATCTAAGACATGACAATTTCATTGTCATCGTATAAAAAAAAACAAAAGATCGATGACCTTACGAACAATGGATCGAAATACAGTTACGAGTGTACATAATATATGGTAACATACATAACCTACTTATTCATACATGACAAGATGGTCAAGATAAAATTTGTATGCATTGATTTTTTGCTGACATACTTTGTTAACAATGTATTAAAATGATTGTTGGATGAACTGTGAATGGATGATAAATATTCAAGATCTTTAATAACTGGTTCTCGTGCGAATTCATTAAATTGGAACATGACAGGAACATGAAAAAAGGTTGAATTATGATAACAGTACGACTATTTTTGTACGTATTTTACTGCACAGTTTGTGATTTTTTAATTTATAATATTCTTTTATCGTTAAGCTGTTTCTTAATTGTATTTTTCTGTCAGAAATAAATAATGAGTCGCATTTTGCCACTTTGGGTTAAATAGACTTTTGTCGTATGTAGGTACTTTATTGATATTCATTTTGTGGCTTCAAATGTAAACGATATCAAATGTCTCTCTTTTTGGACTTTTCTGCATCACTATGTAGAATAATCGAAAATATCAATAAAGCGAGTTCACTATACATTTCTTTTTCGAATGAATATCGAACATGCAATGTTGTTTTTGCCAACTAAGTCTCCTGTCTTTATTTAAAGTCCTATTGGCTACGAATAGGCTTGTGGTTTCGCTGCTGGCGTTAGATCAATACTCGTATTTTATAAAAGAATCCTATGTCCAAACAGTTTGGCGTCAGCTATAATATGGTGAACGACGCATTACTATAATGTGATTTCTTAATACTATATTGATTGTAGACTATATCTTGTCACAACATGTACGATTGTTCTCATCTTGTTACTAATTAATTATATTGCAGATGTTATTGTAACTGTAATTGGATATGTAACAATTTTGTACTTGTTAGGCAAGCATTGGATTCAACTACGTTTCAACTATGACATAAAACTGCGTCTGTGGCCGAACGGTTACCATGACGGACTGCCACGCAGAGGTCCCGGGTTCGATTCCCATGCTGGGAATAATATTTGTATGGTCTACATTTATTTCTTTCGAGAGTTTGGGTGTAATTTGTGGTTGTCTAAGTGTGAGTCCATGTCATCCGCGATAGCAGGGTTTCCCCTGTGCGGGGCTATGAGTGTGTGCGCGTAATTGTTATAATGCATTGAAATTCCTAATTAACTATATTACCTTTACTCTGATAAATTCAATGTTGCACCGTTACCCTTCGTTCACACGGCATTGTACGGCACGTTTTTTTGCAGAATAGATCTTACCGAATAAACAGTGGCGCATACATTAGTTATCGAACCGTTCACACGGTGTCTGTCCTACAAAATAACGCACATAGCTCTTATACGTTTAGCGAATACGCAACGGACTTGTCAAGCAAATCGAATGAACTTTAACGTATTCGATGTGCAGTGGCGCATAGTATTAATGCATCTCTTTTTCACAGCGCGAAGTTATACGTTTTTTATCGAATAGTCACCGAACAAGCGGCGTCTAGTATTGAAGTATCTTGTGGAAGGAGGGTACGCATAATTTTATTAATACAAAATGACCGACGAGTCTTCTGTGCACAACGATTTATTGATATCTTTAGTGGAATAAAGGCCCATTATTTTATCATCATTTCTCAGATTTTCGTACAATTTTTCAAATGTATTTGTATGCACTGCTTTTTAATTCGTTGGACGAATCCAATTCCTACTATTCTTCCGGCGACAAAGCCGTTGGCGTCTTCTATGCTAATATAAAAGTGCAACAAAGCGTGGATCCATCACAGATGTGTTCTCAGGGCGATTACTGTTTGAATACTGCGACTATCCGTCTTTTAAACGCATGAAAATATATCGTGTAAACACCCCGCTGTCTATCCGTTTATAATCGAATCAGTTACAAAAACGTGCAGGACAATATCGTGTGAACTGCTACTTTTCTGGTGAAAGGTTTAAAAAAGATTCTACGAGCGAAATTAGTCGATATCTTTTTATATTTAAATAGAAGAGTTACAAAATTTTACACATGCTCCTATACACATAATTTATTTCATATACTTGGTATTATTTCTATGACTTTCATATAACCACTTTTGACGTATGATCATTTGTAGCTTTATCGAGTTCTTGGGTTTTCGCGATTGTTAAATTATAGGAAATGAAAGTATTTTTGGTCACCGTTTTGTTTAATGACAAACCATCGTTGTGAAAATCAATGATCATCTCATTATAGAAAATATTTGGAAACTTATTTCTAAAACGGAATAATTGTTGTAAGTGTTGTGTATACATTGCCATTTCAAAGGTTGTTAACCAGCATAACTACGAATGATAATTGAATCACTGCGTTACAAAGGCTTCAACAAATGCCTATTGCATGGGCAGGGCGTGCTCGGTGCAAAGCAATCTGCAATAAAAGCTCGCGGCCTTGCATAACGGATGCGCGTGCGTGCGTTGCTTCTGGGAAGGGATTGTCATATGGCTATTTTTCAAATGTGAAAAATTTTAACTGCACCAAACGCATTCAATACTTTAAACTTCGTGGCTTTACTGCTGGCGGGAGTAATAAATTGAAAGTAGGTAAAGGGGCAAAATTGGTAAAATTGAAAAAAACTTGCATTAAAATATTTGTTTCTAGTTCACTTGAAATACAATGGGAAAATAATGCACTACATTTCAAGGATCTTATTAAAACTAAATTGTAAATTTATTTTGAAACTCCTATGCGTAGTTACCTCCACAAACTCAATTGAACACAATTTAAGAAATAACATTACTTAAATTTATCATAATACTTTGTTTAATTCGTTTTCTTTTTTATAAATATATCGTTCCGTGTCAAAAAGCAGTTTTAAACTGAATCACAACGCAAGTTTTGACAAAAAATTGTACACGATTATACCAGTATGCAACAAAACCTATCTAGGTAGTTTCTTTCCACAAGGCATCTTAAACTTACAAAGTCACATAATATTGCAATTATAATTAACGCCTAATTTATTTTTGTAAAAATACGCTATAACATTTTGCAACTCGCCCACGTCACACGCCAACATAAGTGAAGGGTGCGTATATTAAACTACATAGGTATATTGAAATACTGAGAGCATCTATTTAATTTTTCAATCATAAGTTTTGATTAGCAACTTTTTGCGTTAATTTTACATATAAGTACTAACCATGAAAACTAACCCTCAAAATGTATGCCAGATATAATGAACAGTTTGGACTTGAAACCAAATACTGTCGTAACTCATAATCGTGGAATTGAGAAAACAAGTTGTGAATATTATATGCTAGATGTGGATATAACTAGAATTCGCATGAAGCGTTTCGCTTCCACATTTATATGGCGAACAGCTATGGAGTGGAATTCCCTGCCACTGCTGACTTGTTCCCTAACATTATAACTTGGACGTTTTCAAGGCTAGAGTGAATAGGCATTATTTAGATGTGCATGCTCCATCGTCACTTTCCATCAGGCGAGATGGAAGTCATATGCGCACTTATTTTTATAATAAAAAAATACACCAAGTGGATCCTATTGCGAATAATGTAATTATTTTCATTTATGCATAATATTTGCTTATCCATTTATAAACGAGAATATATATTTATTGATTTCATTCAGCAATTTTTGAACTTTCAAATTGTGTTATCTCATTTCTACAATGTTGAGTTACAACAGTATTTGGTTGGGCGTACTTGGATGGACTTTTGAACCATCTTATTGTGAGTGCCGTAGAGTAGAATTATTAAATCATCAATGCAAATAGAGACGTGCCGTTGTTGTGCGTAATATACCACTAAAACCTACCATCATCGTAAATAACTGCGTTTGTAATAAAATAACGTAACTGATAACACTTTTCTTTATATAATTCTTTTATCATGTACACTTAAGTATAAAATTATTATTGTATTTTGCTTGACGTTCTTTCTTGCATTCCTAATTGCTTGGTCATGCTAGAACTTTTTCATGGCATTGTAAGTAAAGTAATTTTCCCTTATTATATTTAATAGGTACTCGTTCGGAAACATGTTCGTAATGCAATTGTTATAATGAAGTCATATTACGTGAAAATTAAAAGCACAATGAATTTCAATTATTTATTAGTGAAATTTATATAATGATTAAAAAGATAATTGATTCTAGAAACTTTTTAAATTTTCCAAGCTAACAATTGTAGTCTTCCAACTAGCTACCACATTATCTATTTTCATGTAGGTTCCTATAAGGTGATGGAGAGCATCGAGAAAAATAAATGCGAATTGGAAAAACTCTGAAGTAATTTCAAGTTAGTAGCAATAGAGCTCTTTGTGAAAGAGTTCGTACAGCCACCTTGTCTATTTTTGCCGCCAAACAATACTCACAATATGAGCATTACTGCGTTTCGGTTTTGAAGGGTATGGGTACTCGTGAATTACAGGCACATGAGACTTGTCAACTTATGTCTCAGGGTGACGGGCGCAATGGCAGTGCCTCTCAGATCTTTGCGATAGCTCGGAGCTGCACTGCAGCTGTTATGGACAGACGTGTCGCTTACCACCAACGCACGACTTGTTCGTCCCATCACTAGGCATCATAAAAAAAAATTGTGCTCTTCTTGTGTTTGGTATCATGATTATCTGATTGGAAACCTATACACATAAGACGAACATAAGAATTACTGGTAATTAATTTCTTAATCGATCCAAACAAAAGGTTATTTAACATTAAATCGCAAATCACCTATAAGGAACAAACGTTAGCAGAATCTGCAATCAAGCTATTATCAAGTAGTTATTTCCTTAACGGGTTAATCTGATTAATGAGTGTAATTAATACTGATGCTACTAACTGCGTGTTTAATACTGCTACCTATGTATAGTGCATTGTACATCCTTACTCATTATACACATTGTTTGTTTATATTTCGAGAATGCTTATTTTGCACTTGCGTATACTTAGTTATCATCCTCAAAATAATCTTTCATTGCATGAATAAATGTGTTATATACACACCTCAAAGAACATACCATAAACTCTTTAAATATAGTATATACGTATATTATATGTGTATATAATAAACAGTGCCACTAAAAGCTTAAACCACAAAGATCTGAGGAGTACTGCCACTACGCCGTCACACTGAGACATTAGTTGACAAGTCCCAAGTGCCTGTAATTTCATCAGCATTGTTGCCCTTCAAAACCGAAATACAAATGATGCTATATACAATAACCGAAACACATTACTGCTTGGCGGCAGAAATAGGTAAGGTGGCAGTACATCTCTGGACGAATTCATTCACAACAAGGAACTCTACTGCTACTTAATCATAGTTAAAAGGTTTATACACTCAGCTGTAATAATTTATTTGTGGGTGCTATAATTCTATGACAAACATGTTTTTTATGATCAATTTTTCAGAAAAAAATCTGATTAAATAGCAAATTTTACCTAAACATCTAAAAGGTCGTTTCACTAATAACCTTTTCCAATAAAAACTTTTAACACTGTTCTTCCACTATTCTTCAAGTTAGTCTAAACGTCTAAACTATAAAAAAAGACGAGCAAAACTTCATAATTTGAATTGAATAAAAATAGAACATTTTAATAAGCTACTGAAGTTCAAGGGAAGCAAAGACTAGCGCTTGAAGGAAAAGCATCCTCTATTAGTAGATACATTACCTAATTGTTTTCTTCTCTATCTAGACATAATGTGAAGTCATTGATCGACATAAACCTGACATCTAGTATTCGAGTATAGTATCGTGACATATTAAATAACATTTCAGGATACCACACTCGAATAATAATACTTAATGGTAATATTCTAGAACATTTAAGTAATAAAAACTAGAGAAGACTTGCCTGAAAATTACCCATCTATATCTGTGGTAGGTATGTCGAAATATACAATCTAAAAAATAAACCATGAAGAGTTCTGATGTTAGTAAGTATATCCTTTGACTTTTCCCACGCGATAATGAACATAACACTCGTCGTAGATGTCTGCCGATTAAGATGCGCAGGGAGATGTAAAAGTATTATGATACTATCAAATACAGTGAGTGGCTTGTGAGTTAACATGTGTTTTTGTTTTCATTTCAAATCAGTATAATTACAGACACCACTGTTTGTACCACAGGTGGAAGCTTCACTCTTTTTTTTTATCTTGGGGGTTAAGCTTCTCCATGTTGTTAATATTCTCAAGAGTTCCTATTACAAAAAATAAATTTATATTAAAGAATTATCAATACGCCAGTAGCAGTAAAGCTCCTTGTGAAAGAGTTCGTCCAGGTAAGTACTGCCACCTTACCTATTTCTGCCGCTAAGCAGTAATGTGAGCATTACTGCGCTTCGGTTTTGGAGGGTAAGGCTCAGCTCACTCTGGCGCAGAGTCGAAGCGTTGCGACGCGTCATGTTTTTCGCCTATAGCACATTCATCTCTATTTTCCCATCATTAAGGTACAAATTTGTGTTATGCAAATATGCATATTTTAATCTGTTAAATGTGAATGTTTAAAAGTATCTGAACTGGTTCATTGCGTTGTGATACGGGCGCGCTAATGCAAACGACGACGCGCGTCGCTATGCGTTGTAGTTGAAAAACAGGACGCGACGCGACTTCGACTCTGCGCCAGTGTGAGTTAAGTCTAAGGGTGCTGGTGAAATTATAGGCACATGAGATTTTACTAGTCTATAGCCTATAACGGACGGTGACGGGCACAATGGCAGTGCTCCTCAAATCTTTGCGATTCAAAGATCTGTGTGGCTCAGACTGCCAACTCTCGGAAATGTGTGAAGATCCCAACACGGATTAGGCAGCGTGGCGGATTGTGGCCCTTATCTGAGAGTAGACACATACCCAGCACTGGGACGTATAATTGGGTTGACGATGATGTTTCATTGCAACTGTTTTAAGGACAAGCGTGTCGGTGACCACTAAAAAAACGTGATAAGAAATTCTAAATACTTTACTTTTTTTTGGGATCCATAACTTGATTAATTTTCTAAACTCCCATTGAAAATTGAACCTTAAGTCATTTGTACTAGATTTTACATATTATATTTTATATATTGTAGGGAAATTTCATTGATTAATTTTCAATAAATTTAAAGATTAGTATTTTGAGAACTAACGAATCTCCATCAATTTATATACATACGAGCACCGACGCAAAAGAGTTCGTCTAATTATACATTACGCCGATATTTTTTTTAACTTTATTTATTTCTTTGAAAATAGGCATTAGCAACAAACAAGTAATACAATGTAGTACTCCATTAAAAGGGTCACTTTTTATTACCACAAATTAGATATCCTGGATATATTACTGTATCATCATCTTATTTAAGGGTCAGACTACATACATATGTACATACTGTAATGCGGAACCCTCCAAAAGAGTGAAAAGACTCGTAATCACAATTTATGCGTAATGAATGAATGTGTGAATGAAAATATTCTTTATTGCACATAAAATTACAATTAAAATACAATACAATAGCTTAAGTATAATAGTAGTAGTAGTAAGTCAATGTGCAACGGGCGGCCTTACTGCTATGTAACAATTTCTTCCAGGCAACCTTAGGATAGACATTTCGGATATGCAAATGGGGTGCAACCAAAGAATATCATCATAAGTACACTACATAATAAGTAATAATAAAAATATATACATATCCATAGATAGATATATTATATACATACAAATAACAATAATATTATTAATACATACATAACAATAAATACACAATAATATTAAATGCTTATATACTTTTAACAGAAAAAGAAAAATGAAGTACAAATGTAGGAAATAAATGAAAGGATATTAGAGGACAGACGAAATTTAGGAGTTGAGGAAGTGATCCTTGACACGTTGTTTGAACGAATCAAGAGAAGGGGATCGTCGAATCGATTTAGGGAGAGAATTCCACAATCTGATCGCAGAAATGGTAAAAGAGTTGGAATAAAAGTTAGAGGTATGAGAGGGCAGGTTAAGTAAGAGAGTATCAGAGGAGCGAAGGGGACGACAGAGTGTAGAAGAGTGGAAAGTAAAGCGATCTTTAAGATAAGAAGGCGTAAAGGGATAGAACAGAATTGAATAGAGAAGTGAAAGAATATGAAGAGCTCTACGCCGATGGATGGGCAGCCATTTAATTTGTGCGCGAAATTGGGAGACATGGTCAAATTTGCGTAGTCCGAAGATGAACCTAACACACATATTTTGAAGCCGTTCCAATTTATTGAGCAGAGTTACTGACAAATCTGGGTAGCAAACATCTGCATAGTTCAATATCGGGTGGAGAATGCTTTGGGCCAGAGTAATTTTGGTTTTAGTCGGCAAAAAGTTTTTAAGCCTTCTCAGAGAGAAATGCGCACCAAACACCTTCCTGCTAACCTCAGCAACTTGCGGCTTCCAAGTCAGACATTTATCAAAAATTACCCCCAAATTCGTGACTGTATCCAAATAAGGAATACAGACACCATCGAAAATACAGGGGGTAAGGAGTCTAGATTTAGACGAGAATTGAACCAAGTGCTACCTATAATAATTGATTGTGTTTTGGATGGATTAACTTTAAGGCCAAAGGACTGACTACATTGACGAATGGATTCAAGGTCCACATTGGTAGTATTAATGGCACGTAGTAAGTCTTGAATAGACGACTGGGTGTAAATCTGGAGGTCATCAGCATAAAGATGATAAGAAGAACTGAGGGATTGTGTGATAGAGTTAATAAACAAAGAAAATAAGAGAGGAGAAAGGACGCCACCTTGCGGGACTCCGGCGGAAATATCGCACCACGTAGAGAAAGAATTCTCATTGCGTACACACTACCGTCGTCCACAGAGGTAGCTTCCAAACCAATCAATAACTCCTGAAGATATGTTAAGAGTGCGCAATGCCTCCAATAATAGGTCAAAGTCTTAATTTTAATTTAATTAATGTGATTTTCAATGAAAGAATTCCCTAACAAGTCGGTATGCATACAAATTCCCAAACTTGCCTTCTTAACATATATATTGACGTTTTCATTTTCTCAAAACTTAAAAAATAAACTTTGTTATCGTCATTGGACATGAAACTTTTTAGAGATGCATCGGAATCGCGAATATTTGTTTTTTTCAAACATACCAACGTTTCAGGCTGTACAGAGATCGCGAAAACCTAAGGACTCTATTTTTTTTCAGTTTACATATAACCTAATAACACATACAATAATATAACCTATGTACATGGTTAGGTATGTAACAAACAAATATTCTATAAGTACTATGAGATCAATAATTATTACAAGAATGCATCTTCTGATCTCATCCTCGTACAATGTTAGTAAATAAATTGATTGTCAATAAGTAAATAAATAGTATATTTTAAATATCATATCGAGTGTGCCATAAGTTGTACAAATGTACTAAGTCTTGCAAACTAATATATTCCAAAAGTTACTTTTCGTGTGCATTTGTAAAGTTAAATTTTCGATATGGATTGTACCTAGATCGCAAGGGTCGTGATAAAAACGAGTAATTATTGTAGTAAATAAGTTAGTCAGTAATTATTATTATAACTTAGAAAATGTTTAAAAAAATGAAATTTATTAAACAGCGGCAGCGGTCCTGCTTTATACGGCACGTACTGTTGGCTGGTTTTTGAACCTGAGTCCTTGACTCCCGCCAACTGAGCCATTGCCGGGATATAGCCTTTCCCATTTAAAAATTTAAATTAAAAAATTCAATTTTTTTTTATAAAAAATAAGTGCGCATTTGACCTCCATCTCACCTGATGGAAAGTGATGGTGAGGTTGACGATGTAGCATGCACACCTAAATAATGCCTATTCTATCTCACCTTGAAAAGATCCAAGTTATAGCTTTCGGGGAACAAGTCCGCAGGCAGGGAATTCCACTATCTAGCCGCTCGCCATATAAATGTCGAAGCAAAACGCTTCGTGCGAATCCTGGGAATATTCACGACATAGGGGTGGAATCCCACCCCACTTCTAGTCCCCCGATGATGGAAAGGAGAATCAAATTATGCAATTCCATGGCACACTCTCCGTGATATATCCTGCAGAAGACCGATAAGCAGGCAACTTTACTTCGGTGTTGAAGTCTCTGCAGCTTCGCCTCTACTAATTTCGAGTCACTTAGAAGCCTCTTTTCACGCTTGTCTATTAAATCCAAGGTGGCCAGTTGGTATTTAGCAAAGCCATCCCATAAGTGGCAACAGTACTCCATACACGACCGGACTTGTGCTTGATACAGCCGAAACAACTGTCCCAGTGTGATGTAACGCCTCACCTTGGAAAGGATGGGAGAGTCTAAAATAGAACAATAACAAATACATGATATAGAAGACAAGCAAATAAAAAAATAAAAAACAATTTTTTTATGAACAGGTGGACTCGCATTCGTTCTTCTCGCAAAACATCATTGAAATATCTTGTTTCGAATCCGGCCGGATCGAAGGAATTTTTTCTAAGTGTTCGATCTTTGTATTAATAATTATAACAAACCAGTGGAGTAATTTCGCAAAAAAATATTGAATATCATGGTGGTAAAACATTTTGACATTTAATAAAAATTTAATTGTAGAATTATTTAAGATACATTATTTATAACCGCTTCTAACTATTTAAACTTTTGGTTAATGTACTCCTTAAAATATGAAATATATAAATTCTGAAGTTTACAATTGCTTTTGAAAATCTATAGGATTTCATATTTTATTTAAACTTCAGATAAAGGGCAGGCACATATAGTTTTTTTTTTGTACAAAGCAAGAGTTAACATCTAGCTACTATATCTACATAAAATTCATGTACCTTCTTACTTGCTCAGTCAGTTATGAAAATTTCTCCAATACCGCAAACTTGGTAAAATTTGTCCATTGAGCGAAGCGATGGTCTGCGCCCATTAACCAGCTTGAATCGCAGTCGCAAACAAGTTTTCCATTCTCAAATTCAAGCTAAAACTGGTAGTATGTACTAAATTGATACTTACGTGTAATACCGAAATACTGATAGTTAAATTTGCAAATGCTATACGAATTTAAAAATGGAGATGAGATGAGATCTACTTCCACTGAGATTGGAAGTAGGCTGTTCTAAAAACAAATTGCACCAATTTAACAAGCCATACAATCCGCGTGGTAGAATAAACAAGATGAATTTGCCACTCTCTAACCTTAGAATTTCCATTCAAACTACTCAATAAAACCAAGTTACATTTACAGTCGTCAAATGCGAATACTGGAAAATTTCGAACATATTGAGGCTGATTAAAGATGAATACAACTGCAAAGTTAAATATGTTGCATTCTGTTGGCGGAAGTTTATGCAACAGGCTCGTACTAAGTTGGCGACTCGACTATGGAGCGAAAGCGAACGTGCTTATTTTCAAATAAAATTGTGAGAGCTCTTCTTAGAGTATAGCACTGACACCACACAACCCCTTTAGCACGAATGGAGTCACAATATTCATGGGAACTATTTACATCTGAATGAAATTTTAGAGTTTCATTGTAGCAACGTAATAATCTATTGTCATCAAAATTGTAAGATCGTAATGTATCATATCGATTAATCACTAGAGAATGGCAAACTGCGACGTAAATAATAGATACAATAGATATAATATTATTGGATCCTCAAACATATATATTGATCTATTGTAAATGTGCACTTTTTTAGACAAACGATATTTTTTTTATGTTTGAGATAATATATATACATATATCAATTGTTTCATCTATATTGAGTATTTGATCTACGGATAAATTATAAACGAACTACATTTAAGGTAACACTATCATTATGTTTAAGCATACTAAATTAGTATTTGTTATTGAAAAATAACATTCGATCCTCTTTTTTATTATTGGTATTTTCTTTTAACGATTGATATCATTTATAACCAGTATATCTTTTGATATTCATCTTCGAATGAATATTGGTTGTTTCGTTGCGCCCTCCATTTAGTACGTTAGTTTAGGTCAACATTTGAAAAAGCAGAATCCAATTTGTTTGCGTTTCCGAACATGTTTTCAGCTCAAATTATATTATAATTAATATAATATTAGTATACAAATATAATCAACAATTACTTCGTTTTAAAAATAAGTATCTAAATTTTATTTTTAATGGTCATTTATCTTTAGTTTTGAGGCCCAACATAATACTATCAAAGTTAATTTATACAAATCAACCATTGTTTGCGTAGCTCAGGACAGATTTAAATATGCATTGGTTTCATTTATTTAATGTCTCAGAGAAAAAGGATCAATCATTCAAAAAGATGACCGTTTAGACTTAAATACATGCCAATAGATATTCCTTTGATGAGTTACAAAACAGTTATGACCATTAAATACATATTTCGATGGCCTCGGTGACCCTCGGTGGCTCGGATTTGAACTGAAGGCGCTGGGTGAGGAGGTCCCGGATTCGATTACCGGTAGAAACCCCTTGTAAATACCTCGTATCGTAGTGCCTCGGAGTGAATTTCTTTGCCCTGGTAGTACAATACAGGGAATTGCCAACTTTAAAACCAAGTAATTAGTATGATAGTCTGATTCATTTCATTATCGAGTTCTTAGGTTTTCGTGATTGTTACACATAGGAAATTGAAACTATTTTTCCGGATTTTAATCGCGTATGTTTGTTTTTTCAAACAATCCGACAGGTCACATAGTCACGGTTGACCTTTTAATTTCATTTTAATTTTAAGTTTAATTTTAAATTTTCGGAATGAATAAGAAAAAAGTAATATAAATGTTTTGAAAAGTTAATGCTTTTTTTCGTACGAATGAACCAATTTTGAAAACATTTATGCCACTCCTCCGCGACAATCTCTGACACATATTTTTCATACTCTTCGACAGCCTCTTCAGGTGATGAAAATCGTTGTACCGTGTAATTGGTTCTTGATTTTTGGAAATAAATAAAAGTCACAAGGTACCAGGTCGGAACTGTACGAAATGACTCATAAGGTCAACGTTGTTCACCTTCAAAAATTCATTTGTCTGTCTGGCCGTGTGAGAACTGACATTATCGTGGTCCAAGATGATACGGCGTTTACACAGTTATTTTTACGAAATTTGTCAATAACTTCCGGCAAACAAATGGTCGTGTACCAATCAATATATATATATATATATATATCATCAGTGGCCACGTGTCCAGTTTTATTAAAAAAAGAAGCAATCATCCGCTCAGAGGCACTTTGCACGCGCGCCACTTTGGTTGGTTTCGGCTCTTCTCGAAAGACCCACGCGCTCGATTGCTACTTTGTTTTGGGATCGTAACTATAAATCCATATTTCGTCACCTGTCACTATGCCCCACACCAAGTTTGACGCCCCTTCGTTGAATCCAGTAAGCATGGCATTGTACTAAGTGACGTGATCCGTTTTTTGAGCCTCAGTCAAATTGTGTGGGATCCACCGAAAGCACAGCTTTTTCACACCCAAATGTTTGTGTAGTATTCATTGTATTTGACTCATGCCTATGCCTAAAGATGCCCGAATCTCATGGTATGTCACATGCCTGTCTGTTTTGATCATACGGCGCACAGCATCGATGTTTTTGTTGTTCACAGCAGTGGACGGGCGACCATCACGAAATTCGTCACTGAGAAATCTCTCTCTCTCAATCTGAGAAAGTGACGAATTTCGTGTCAATACGCAACCGCGTTTGAATTCTGCAACCTAGCTATAAATAGTAGTCTTACATGGTGCTTCATCGCCAAAAGCAGTTTGAAATTGAAGCTCCGCTGTGCTGTTATATTACTCTTAAAGTCATAGAAATCATCAACGAAAATTTTCACGAGTTAAATCCATGGTAATGTAGACAACTAATTTTTAAAATGACGCCACAATGTAAAAACAAGTGACAGTCAGATAAAACAAACTGTATTCTACAGCCAAAGAGTTCCATTTTCAATTGTTGTAATTACGTTTTAAATATTGTTTATGTAAGTTGCCAGTTCCGGAAACTTATAGTGCGCCCTATGTATATTTGGTGGTGGGTATGGTGTGCTATTGTTTTGCTTGACGTGGTAATCCGTGTCCAAAACCTTACGCACATTATGAAATTGAAACTGAAACTTAAGTCGTTGGCCTAATGGACACTCTTCCTTTTACTAAAAGGCGGAACAGGCGGATTCCGTATTTAAAACGAGTACGTATATAAGGTTACATATAGAATATAATATGTAGAGATGACGACACCAATTACCAACTCACAACTTTCATGAATAAATATATTTAGTAGCAGAAGAGCTCCTTGTGAAACAGTTCGTCCAGGGAAGTACTGCCACATTACCTATTTCGGCCGCCAAGCAGTAATGTTAGCATTACTGTGTTCCGGGTTTGAAGGGTAAGGGTGCTGGTGAAATTACAGGCATATGGGACTTGTCAACTTATGTCTCAGGGTGACATGCGCAGTGGCAGTGCCCTCAGATCTTTGCGATTTAAAGCTCTGAGTGGCACTGCAACTGTTATGGACAGGCATGTAGCTTACGATTAGGCGCACGACTTGTTCGTTCCGTCACTTGATATAATAAAAAAAAATATACTGTAATAATGTAATGTAATATACATTGCAAAATAAAGCCACAAGGCGGGTTATAGTGCCATCTTCCACGGCAACTCTAAACGGGGAAAGTTCTATAACAACACAATGAAATCCAAATTACTATAATAGCTATCAAATACACGCACATTTTGATGATTTGTGGATCTGACTGAAGACTGGAGGGGAATAGACGACTGTGTTCTGGTAATTTGAATTTTGGGTAGCTATAGAATATAGATAAACCGTAGCCACTTGTTCATATCCATGGGCGATGGCACAATCATGATGCAAATTTCAATTACAAGACAACACTAAAAAGTTGTCAGTCAAGTTGAAGTAGAGTTGGTGCCGTAGGCACATGTACCTGTTTAGATAATATACAGTATACCTATGAGTACAATTTGCATCTATTAAGACAAATTTAATAACATGCACCATTTACGCTAATGTAAGTTATGTACCTGTTGTCTCAAACATAAACCCAAATATTTTTTTAGCTTAGATTTTATAGAAATGCCCTTTCAGTTGTGTTACTTACGCCAGTACTGTACAGTATCTATTACGGTTTGGAAAGGTCCATGTTCCTTAAATAAGTGGTAAAATATACCTACAAATCAATAAAAAAGGAATGCATCAGAAGAATAATCTGGCAACAATGTTAATAGCAGATTCTAAAATACTCTCTAGAAACCTAAACATTGAATCAAATTTCTTTTGGAGATGAACGAAAGGAACATGTTGCCAGCGTAATGCCTTCGTGATACATGTCCCCATTTGTGATTACGCGACACACTTGCCATGTTATGCTATGTTACAGTCGAAGATGCGATCAAATAGGCCTTTCGAATCAAGCGCCTGCGCCGACTGACGCTAGCGGTGAGTGGGAAAAAAGTAAAAGAATCCAAATATGTTCTCTAGTGAGGGTTCTATAATGGTATTAAAAGATTATTGTAAAATATAAAGCGAAGTTTTAAAAAATATGTCACCTAAATCTCCATCTAATTAATACTGTATAATATATTTCAAATGTTTCTCATTCAATCATGTAAGCGGGAATTACTTGAGTAGTATAAACTCAATTAATGGGATTGTTTAGAAAACCAGTTCGATTTTGGTTCATACGTCTTGATTGCAAGACGTTGTATATTACTTTGTTTCCCAATTAGTATGTTTTCCATTGCAATAGAAAATAAATAGCTGAGATTTGGATCTGCTATTATCAAGGGGACCCTATAAACTAGTAAGTAGGACAAAACAGAAGTTGGGTTGTAGGGTATGACATAACACAAATGCAACCACCAAATGTTGATATTGCACTCGTTTCGACATGATGCGTCTGTGGTAAGTTGACCAACAATGTACCAGTTGCGCTACAAAATGGCAGACCGAACGAAATTTGTGCTAAAAGAAACTACTCCCATTTTTTTTATTTCATGGAGTTATAAGTTTAAAGCCTGTGTCTGTGTACCGGTGCATCTGTCTGTCTGTGACATCGTAGCTCCCAAACGGCTGGACTGATCTTAAAGCGGTTTTTAAAGCTAATTTTATCGGGAAATTTCTTATGCTATGTTTGATGAACATCTGTTCAGCTGCTTGAAGACCAAAAACTCTTTTCAGTTATTATAGGCATCTGTCATAACATTAATATTTATTTTAATTTCATTAACCGATCGACTACAAATTTGATATACTATTGAAATCCGATGACTTTACAATATAATTTGAGGGCCTCCGTGGTCGAGTGGCTTGCACTTGAAAACCGGTTTCATGGTGCCGCCATCTCTGAGGTCCCGGGTTCGATCCCCGGCCGGGTCAGCGTAGAAACTAACTTTTCTATATTGTCTTGAGTCTGCGGGTCGTATTCTAGAACTCTACTCAATGCTCATGTCAGGATTTGAGTATGGTTTAAAGCATTCGAAATCATACTCAAGTCCCTACCATTAGGGTCGTATTTCCAGTGCTTGTGTTTTAATTGCAATCCTGACTTGAGCATTGAGTAGAGTTCTAGAATACGACCCTGAGTGTTTGTGGTACCGTCGTTGTTTCCGATTCCCATAACACAAGTACTATAGCTACATACCTTGTTATTTTTTTCTATGGTAGCATTGGTCTGATGCTGCAACCAGGACAATCTGCAGAATACAAAACTCCTCAACTACCTGCAGAAAAATAGTGTTTGTGCTCTTTAAATTTGTCTCGACTAGTATTTGAATTGAGTAGATATGACGACTGTTTGGAGTACTTTGTTTTACGTCGATGATTTTTAACCGACTTCAAAAAAGGAGAAGGTTCTCAATTCGACTGTAAGTTTTTTTATGTATGTTACTCGATAACTCCGGTATTTGTGAACCGATTTTCATGATTATTTTTTTGTTTTAAAGAGGGTACCTCCATAGTGGTCCCATTTAATTTTGAAGAATCATCCACCTCTAATAGTGGCTGTTCACACATGAAGATTCATTTTTATAAATAGCGCCTAAATTATATTCCTTCTCCTAAAGCATTTTTCTCTCTCAATTTGAGTAGTGACAACCGATTTTTATTATCTGCTGTGTCAAGTCCCGTATAGTGGCGAACTAGGATTTGCGCATTTTCCGGTAACCGATTTCAATAAAACTTGGTAATTATATGTAATTCCACTTACTTTTGAGGTCGGTTTTTTAATACTCTGTACTAAGATTATGTTATTCTCTTATTACATTTAAATTTAATTAGTTACTTATGAATAATATTTTTTCAACGCGGTCTGTTAGTTTAGGTTACCTGAAAATATACAGATGTATAATTAATGTGTACGCGTGCGCTTGTGTGGAGTTAATGTACTACTAAACTGCCCTGTGGCCGAACGGTTACCATGCCGGACTGCCACGCCGAGGTCCCAGACTCGATTCCCTGGCCGGGAGAAATATTTGTATGGCCCACATTTATTTCTCTCTTGAGTTTGGATGTAATTTGTGGTTGTCTATGTGTGAGTCCATGGCACCAGCGACACAGGGTTTCCCTAGTGGGAGCTATGTTGAGTGTGTGCGTTATTTTTATAAAGTCACAAGGACTATGACACAAAGCGAAACTTAAGTGGCATTTATTTAGGGTATGTTTATCGAAATTTTTATAGGGTTATGACTTGAAAACATATTGAATTAATATTAAATAGCTTCGTTTTGTGTTTGTTCTAAAAGCTGAATATTAATTTCGCTACTTTTGTGCATAATAATGCTCGTGACTGTACGTGCTTATCGAATTGCACGACAATGGTTTCGGGAGATGCTGTTTGTTTTCACAGTAATTAGTGAAATTTGTATTAGTTGTAACACCAGTTATATATAGTAGATATTAAGGTAGTCTGTTTCATCATCTTAAAATTATATAAGAGCAAGATTACTATTAATATTATACAAGTGCGATGTTTCCTAACACAGGCCCTAACAAGCCTGAATGGAAACATCTGCCCCTGTACTATTTAAAATGAACGAGTAAAACATTTTATTTATTTTATTTCAATTTATTTAATTTTATTATATTTTTACAGCTCATACACAAGTACTATTGTACTATGGATCTAATGGCTCCTAAATGATCTGTTTTTCTTTTTATTTGTTAACAATTACATTTATTGTTAGTTTTACTGCAATGTTACGTAAAAAAAATTTTTAGGCAGGTCTTCAATCTATTTAAATTTTCTTTTCTTTTTGCTCATTATTTGATTTTAGATCGTCATGGTTCAACTCGTCTGTTGTCACGAAGTAGGCAAGTTTTTGTTCATCTGTCATTTAAATTTTATTATCTATTGTACGGTTTAAATTTGTTTTAAGGAGTTAATTGGTTTAGGTTATTTTGCTGTGGAGTTTCCTAGATGAAAAAGTCAATATCGAGGTTTGCTAAAGTATGTTGATAATTTTTGTACGGAGGTGTAAATTATCACAAATATTCAGTATACTGAATTCTGTTTCATACTCAGTTCTTTTTCCTACAACAGAAGTTGTTGTAAGCATGTGCTTTTGAAATGTTACAGATAAATAAATTAAAAACAATCATTGTTTTTTATTTATTTATCTGTACATTTAATAACACAAAAAATGTAAATTGAAATTATTGCTAAACTTGCTTGGTTTCAAAAATCTTTTAGATGGTTTGTGTGAATGGAAAACGCATCGCAAATAAAATTAACTGACCACTTTTCTAAGCCAATGAGTGCTTTTATTAAATCGTTTTTGTATTTCTCAATATCCATGGGTTCGAATCTGAATGGGCTCCAGGTTCTCAGAATTTATGTGCGAAATATAATTTGAAATTTACCCTGGTTTTTCGGTTCGGTATATATACCGACATTGCAAGCTTTTGAGCTTTTTGTTTATCAAAACGCAGATTAAAAATTAAAGATATAAAACAGAAATACGATAGTATGATGCATCCTTTAACTCTTACACCAAGTTCGGTAGATTGTAATTTGGTGTTCTGTATTACATGAAAGATAATTGTCACTTCAAATCGTATAAGTAATTATAGTAATATTGGCATATAAATAATGTTGTGTGTATACCACTGGC
Source organism: Hyposmocoma kahamanoa (assembly GCF_003589595.1). Taxonomy (NCBI): domain Eukaryota; kingdom Metazoa; phylum Arthropoda; class Insecta; order Lepidoptera; family Cosmopterigidae; genus Hyposmocoma; species Hyposmocoma kahamanoa. The sequence continues at coordinate 5,493,158 of NW_020654422.1, forward strand.
AGTCCAAGTAAGAAGATATCTAGATTATAATTACCTGCTTAATTCTCGAGTAAAATGGATCGGTAGAGTTTTATTATCTACTCCTTTAAATCAACATGTGCAAAAGTGACTGCGATAGTAACCTGACGACAGCTCTTTACAAAATTTTTATGTTTACTTTCACTGTACTTCGAACCATTCTATTGGATTAATTATCCTTACTCAACATTTTGTAATTTGCAGTTATTGCAAACATTTTGTAACGAGGCAGTCCAATAGGTTTACTCATTACGCACATAATATTGCAACATTTACTTTTGAGGAGTTCTTAGCGTTACGTCTTAAACTTATGTATTTTTATGAACGAAGCTTGGATTCGAGGATTACGATGTGATAACATAAATATTGTCTAAAGATTACTTACAATAAAGTGCAAATAATTAATCGACAATATTTCATTATTTCAAATTGTCAACCCTGTCCATATACTGTGGTGTTACTATATCTTCTCTTGTTCAACCATAATAATGTTTTTTCAGTAAAAAATCGATTTTTGACTTTCGCTGTATTCGTTGCCGCATCCTCCTGTCCTGTGACAATTGAAGCGCAGATGGAAATTGTCGTCATAATATGAGCCCAAATACAAGGTAGCTGCTTTAATACACCGTGGAGGCATTCCTCTCATCAGTCTGACATTTTTAATAGTAGTAGAGCTCCTTGTGAAAGAGTTCGTCCAGGGAAGTACTGCCACTACAGACATTTTGTGACAGCCACGTTAAATATCCTGCCGCCAATCGATGGGTTTTAATGTGAGCTTTATCGCGTTCCGGTTTTGAAGGGTAAGGAGGCGGGTAAAATTACAGGCACATTGAGACATTCAACTTATGTCTCAGTTTAATGTGTGCTATTGCAGTGCCCCAGAGTGGCAAAATCCATTATCCAGATCAGCTCTAGGATATCCTTTCGGTATTTTATTTCGCAGGTCACCAAGTCAATATTTTATTGTCATTGGAATGACACATATGTGCCATGTTTTATTAAAATTTCCAATTATCCAGAGAAGCACTGCCATCTTACCTATTTCTGCCGCCAAGCAGTGATGTGGGCATTACTGAGATCCAATTTTGAAGAGTAAGAGTGCTGGTGAAATTACAGACACATGGGACTTGTCAACTTACGTCTCAGGTTAGGTGTCACTTACGTGACAGGTGTAGTGGCAGTGCCCCTCAGATCATTGCGATTTGAAGCTCTGAGTGACACTGCAACTGTTATGGACAGGCGTATAGCTTACCATCTGGCACACGACTTGTTCGTCGAAAAAAAAGGTACTATAAAAAAATCCCGCTTTCCAACCAAAAAGAACCATCGAAATCGGTTCGCAAATGTCGGAGTAATCGCATAACACACACACACACACACACAAAATACAATCGAATTGAGAACCCCCTTCTCTTTAGAAGTCTGTTCAAAACTCTAAATACCTACTTCTCGATCGCTAATAAACTATAGCCCGATTTCCTATCACTAATATTTTATTACACACATCATAGTGAGGAAGGCATCACAAAAAAGTGGATTTCCTTCGGATTTTTAGATTATATCTCGCGCATAATTACCAGATATGAAAGTAAGTTAACACTTGTAATTTACATTCCCGTAATATGAGTCGGAACAGTCGCGATAGGTAATTCATTTCAGCAATTACCTCAATATCGCATCCATTCGAAATGTAGTTTCCTTAAATGTAAATTACACCCGTTTGGTCAGATAATAATAGGGGTTAAAGTATGAAATTGCCGATTTGTACTGAAAATCTAAATTGTTTATTATTTAAATTTTTAACAAATTTATTTAATCAAAATAGTTGCCATTATTATCTATACATTGCTGCCATCTAATGGGAAGGTTATTAATGCCTTTGCGATAGAACTCCGACGATCTAGACTGCACAAACTGTGTGAAAGCATTTTGTACTGCCTCCTGGGAAGAAAACTTCTTGTCACGTAGATAATTGTCCAAATCACGAAAAAAATGGTAGTCCGTTGGAGCAAGGTCTGGTGAATACGGAGGATGACGAATGGTTTCTAACTGCAGTTCCTGAAGGGTCAAAATGGTTTCTCGTGCTGTGTGAGGTCTCGCGTTGTCGTGGAGCAATAATGGTGAAGATCGATTCATGAGTCGGGGCTGTTTTACTGCTAGTTTTGTCAACATGGTTCGGAGTTCGGCACAATAGACATCTGCCGTTATTGCTTGACCAGATCGGAGAAAACTATAGTGAATAACACCATGCAGAGACCACCAAACAGTTACCATTACCTTTTTATTGGTAAGTTTTGCTTTAGGACACTGTTTTGGCATTTGACCTGAGGGCAGGCATTGCATTTTTCTTTTCCGGTTATCATAAAGAATCCACTTATCATCACATGTTACAATTCGATCCAATATTCCTTCATTTCTGTACCGATTCAACAAGGCAACACAAGTTTCAACACGCGTTTCTTTCTGCAGATCAGTCAAATCATGAGGCACCCATTTTTCGTTTTTTTTTATTTTATTGATTTGACGCAAGTGAGTCAATATTGTGGGTAAGGTAACGTTAAACCATGCCGCTAATTCCTGGGTAGTTTGACTAGGATCGGCTTCCACTATCTCTCTTAATTCATCGTTATTCACCTGTGTGGGCGGTCTTCCTCGTGGCTCGTTCTTTAAATCGAAATTTCCATCACGAAAGCGTTTAAACCAAAATCGCACGGTGCGTTCATTAGTAGACCCCTCTCCAAACGCAGCATTGATATTGCGGGCTGTTTCTGCCGCGTTAGTTCCGCGTCGGAACTGGTATTCAAAAATCACTCGAATTTTCGCAGTCCATCTTTCTTGTCTAAATTGAATAACAAAAACAATTGAAAGTCGATATTCAAATGTTTCAAATTTAAAAAAAAAAATCACAGAAACCATTTGAAAAAAGTTTCATTCGAAAACCTCAAACCATGAAGATTCTATGAAAATTCAAAGAACCTATTGCAATAAAACGGCAATTTCATACTTTAACCCCTAATAATTTAGAGAGTAGATTATCATGTAAAAATCTTTTGAGATTTACTTCACTTAGTGCCTACTCTAGTATTTAGCTTTCGACACTATTTATAACAAATTAAATACATATGTTATTGTATATATTAAGAGTCGATACTACCTCAGCTCGAATTCATTTTTTTCCCGTACTGAATCGATTCTATTGCGCGAGTGGAGCTTCAGAGATACTGGCTTTATTTCAGAATTTATTTTTTTACAAACGAAATGAAAGCCAGTTGAAAAATGTAGGTATATCGTTTATTATACATAAGTGTTCTACTTATTTCATTCAATTGATATAAAAAAATCATTGGTATATGTAAAATACCTATTGAATAAGTACTGCGGTTTTCTTGCGAAATTGGTTTTTATTTTCTATCGTGAAAATTTTTAGGAATCGTGTTTTCACACCGTATAATAGTAATCAGTATATCTGTAGATGTATATCCTCAAATTTATACTATATCTTTTTTCCACAGTGATTGATTCGACACTAGTGTTATGCGGAATCGACTCTAAACTATTTTAAAGCATTTTTAGCTAACTACAAAGAGATATGAGGATCGTTGGGACTTGCTAAACTAAACTTATTGTTAATACAGCTAAATGATGAACCTGGAATGGAATTCCTTGCCTGCAAACTTCTTGTCGGAACTCTTTAACTTGGGCCTTTTCAAGGCGGGAGTGAATAGGCATTATTTAGGTGTGCATGGCTCATCATCGACCTCATCGTCACTTTCTATTGGGTGAAATATAGGTCAAATGCGCGCAAAATTTTTATCAAAAAAAAAACCATCAAGTCTCAAACAAAAAGTTCATAACTCCCTTTTTTCTGCCAAAAGTTAAAGGTAAGAGGTAACAAGGTCAAGAGTCAAAATTCAACTGTATACCGCCTACGATAAGAATTGTAAGTGCCGAGTTTGACGTGCTCTTGACTGTAAACTGCAAAGACTGCCGTTATTCCAATTACTACGTACAGTCAACAGCTCATCAAGCTATACGTACACTTTTGTTTGAATATCGCTTCCAGTGCAAAACGGAACAAGATCCTTAATATGTAGCGTTATGTGTTCCCATCTGTACCTGCTATAAAACTAGACTAAAGTATACTAAAAATAATAATAATAATAATAAAGTATAAAACCGCAGATTCCTGCGTCATTCAAAGAAAAATTGCACTTGCATATTTTCTTTCACAGGTGGTAATTTGCGTAGATACTGCAATATATTAATTTACGGTAAAAGTAAACAACAAAAGGTGCTTGTACCGTTGAAATTATGAAGTTACGTTGAATATAGCTTCCTCTTTCATGAAATTGACTCATCAATGGTCTACCAAAAAAAAAAACAACAACAATTTTGCATGTATTTACTTATGTATTTCTTAATGCGCGAAAATACAGTAAGTAAGTATACCTTTATATAAAAAATTATACCTTATGACTGTGGTGAGAAAAAGACATCAAAGATTCATGGTTGTATTCGTTACGTGACCTATCTTACGTGTATAAGGAGGAGGTATTACAATGAATCATGACTAGAATAAACAATATAGAACTGGATAACGGAACTACGTATCTACTCGTAACAACTTTATTATCGCATTATTACCTACTTTATTTATATTCCGCAAGTAAGGTAGGTTATTTCAGTGTTCGCATTTATTCGAGAAATACCAACATCTGATTGCATTATTACAATTTTAATAACGTAAGCTAGGAACATCTTCAAACTAAAATACCATATATATAATAATAAAATAAGGTAAATACCACTTGCAATTAGTAAAAAAACTTTAAAATTAGCAACATGATTTAACATCAAGTAAAAGGCAAAAATTACCAACAATTAATAACAACAGCAACAACCAAAAGTGTAAAATAAAAATGTATTCAAACATTGGGTTTACTACAAAAAATACACAAGTATAAAAGTATTTGCTGAATAAATTAACTAATTGTAACAAAAAAAGGGAAATAAAACATTCATATATTTTTTTAATTCATTGGGAGTCATTATAACGGAACGTATCCTGCTAGATGAGTCACTGTGAATATCAAGTCAGTCACTATGTTCATCTACCAATTTGCATAGTATTGAGATGGGAGAATACAATCCAAAAACAGTTTTTCGTAGCGTAGTTCGATGGAAAGAGAGGAGAGAGTTGCTTTATTCCGAGGGAATACTCCCATTAAATTTATTTAGTAACTTTATTTGTATACAATTATAACTTTCTTATTTTAAAAAAGTTTGCTTATCCTCTTTAGCTTTATTCGTCACAAATTTTGTTGAAATCGGATAACGGAAAGTAGGTAAAATCCAATAAACCCGATTCATCCCCTGCCATCTTTAGAGGCGAAAATATTTTCTTAAAATTAGAATAGGTCCACTACTGAAGTGAGCTTTCCAATAATAAAGAATCATCGAAATCGGTTTACAAATGTCGGATTAATCGCGTAACATACACAAAAAAAAAATACAGTCAAACTTCCTCCTTTTTTAAGTCAGTTAAAAAGTCAAGCTTATAATTCTTTAGGTTCGATAAGTTTTTATTATATGTATTTTTCATTTATTGCCCAAGAATCACTGCAAATAGTATTATCCACATCACTGCGCTATATCCAAATTGCTAACAGAAGGCCGACGTTTTGTAGACGAAGTAGACGTTATCCGATTAACTAAATAAAACGGTGAAACTGTTTGTAACGTTGTCGTTTCCTTGTTTTCAGGTCAAGGACATCGATTCAGAGAGCCAACACTCCGCCGGCATACCAGATAATAAACTCGAAGAGAAACTGTAAGTAATTAGGTTTATATTGACATTGACAATAAGTAGCAGACGAAAATAGTTTCCGACTTCCCTCAGTTCATAGGCGGTATTGATCAATTAAGATGTCTCTATTAGAGTTGCAATGAATATTCTGTTACCATTCGGTATTTGGCCTCTTCGACCGAGTTTTTGCTATTCAGCCAAATACCTAATATTTAATCACTATTAGGCCGAGTACCGAATACCTGAAAACAGAGGAAAGAAATAAAAAATAAACATATTATGCTGGAAGTTTATTGATGGTGAACACACATTTTTTTTAAGTTCGACAAAGCGCAATTTTTCGCTTATTAATCTAAGCGATCAAAGGAAATAAACAAAGATACTATTTTTGTAAGACATTAAAAAAAAGGTACTTAACAACTAGGAAAAAGGTTTCATTTCCTACGTGTAACAATCGCGAAAACCTAAGTACTGGAAAAGGTAACAATTCAAATGAAAACTAGTCCAGAATTAACGCCTTTAGCGAAGTGTAGTGACTGTCACCATTAAGAGAGCAGACTGCGCGATCTTTGCCATAAAAAGGTTTTGCGAGTCAATTTTTGTACGCATATACGTTAATCCGGCTGAATATTCGGCAGTTCGACCACGCTCCTGTCCGTACATTCGGTATTCGGCTAGAGGTCGAATGTACTATTCGTAGCAACATTAGCCTCCATATTTTATCTAATAACTAAACTAGCGCGATATATCCTGAATACTAATTTCAATTATATGTATGTATACATATGAATATATCTAGCAGAAAAGAGTAAAATTGATATTTCAGAAAAAAAATTGACTCTCATTGTTAAAACCACCGGTGGACCAAATATATTTTATTTTAATTACTATTGATACAAAGATCGAATATTAAGAAAAAATCCTCAGCATACGGTGTCTGACGCTCTCCTAAATGAGCTACAGAACGTACCAGCAGACCTTACGAATTTTTCTATGTGCTTGTTGCAGGTCTTTGTTTTTATATATATTTTATAAAAAAAATATACTTTTTTGTTTATATATATATTTTATTTGTTAACACGAGTACGGCGACCAACTGAAATATGCTTCTACTACTATTTGGAAATTTAGTAGGTACCATTTTTGTGGAATTGTGGAAATTTTATTGTTGAACTGAGTTTACAGGTGTCTTTAGCCATCCTGAAAAATATTTAACAATTTTGTGTAAAAATTGTCACGAGGTCACTAGTAACAATTATGTCATTGCAAAATCCAAAGTGTAGGCACTGGTTTTTCTATGGTTTTTCTATCATGAGTTTACGTTTTAATAGTATTGTAAAAATATTTGTACAGAATGTTTTGTGACTGCGGCGCGGGTAGTGCTCCACAATTTTCCATACCATGTCACTACCGACTATAAATCCTGTAAACTCAAAGATACTTGTGCTGAAAAGGTATAGGTGCGCTTGGGAAAAGTTGCACTTAAAAAGAAAAAACGTAAAGATACCATAGACGACGGTACCGGCAAAACGGCGTAGTTGTATTGCGATAAAATAATATACCCAACTACAACAAAACGTAATGCGCGGTTGTGACGACGCATTAGAAATGTATTACTATGTATGTGTATTATGTATGTATAATATGTAAATGTATTAATATGTAAATGTATAACTGCCTCTGTGGCCGAACGGTTACCATGCCGGACTGCCACGCAGAGGTCCCAGGTTCGATTCCCGGGCCGGGAGAAATATTTGTATGGCCTACATTTATTTCTCTCGTGAGTTTGGGTGTAATTTGTGGTTGTCTATGTGTGTCCATGGCACCCGCGACACAGGGTTTCCCTAGTGCGGGGCTATGTTGAGTGTGTGCGTTATTATTATATTATTACAGAGCTCACCCTTCTAATACAGTCCCTTGGCGACTGTAAACCATTGAAGATATGGTTTGGTATCGCAGAGATTTACTAGACGGGACTCTAGTTAAAAAACGAAAATAAAATACTTGTATGAAAAAATATTTTATTTTCGAATTATTATATTAACCTATTTTGTGAAGGAAAGTTGAATAATTTTTTTTCATCATTCTTGTTCATAAGTAGTAATATAATGTGCAGCTAAAGTAGGCGGTATTTTTAATATTTTTATCATGCGGGTCTAGGGTATGGTATGGTATGGTGTGGTATGGTATGGTATGGTGTGGTATGGTATAACGGGCCGTTGTCCGAAACTCGACGTCCAAGCACCTATTTTGCGTGTAGTGGGTGCAGGGTGCAGGGTTGTGCCACCCAAGATCATCCAAAAATCTTAGCACCCTTCTGGGTTTTTCAAAGACTTCTCAGAAGAAGGAGCGACCTCGGCACTCCAAGGTATTTTGCCCTGTTGTTGGCCACGCCGGAGCATTGCAGTAGGATGTGCGCGGCGGTTTCCTTACCCTCCACGCATGCTCTGCATAGAGGGCTGTCCGTGATACCAAGATTGAAAAGGTGTTTATTATGTGGACCATGACCCGTCAGAGCGGCAGTTAGAATGCGAAGCTCTTTCCTTTTGAGTTAAGAAATTTACGAGATAGACTGGCGTTAAGCAAGGGGAGTGCTTCCCTAGCCTGTCTGCAAACCGTATGGATTGTCAGGTGTTATTATGAATAGTTTTTGTACCTTTGTTTATAGTTGCTCTTGACCATTGGTAGGGACACTACATGTTCTGGTCCTATAGCGTCCATCTCCGATCCTCTTCTGGCCAGTTCATCTGCTACGTCATTGCCACGTAAGCCGCTGTATCCTTTTATACACTGTAGTGTTACACAGTAGTACGTACATACCTCCGTGAGTGCTTGGTGACATTCATGAATAAGTCCTGAAGTTATGTCATAGCTGCCCAGTGCTTGAAGTACTGACATGCTGTCGGAAAGTATACGAATTGAGTGGTTCTGTACTCTTCTAGCTATGATTGCTTCTGCTGCCAACTTGATACCCATACATTCAGTCTGGAATACTGTGTTATGGTTGCCAAGCGGTGTTGAAATCCTGATATTGAGGTCTTCTGAAAATGCCCCAGTACCTGTTCCTGCATTTGTTTTGAACCCGTCAGTAAAGATGCGAACCTCTTTGGGGCAGGTTCAGCATCGCCTCGAGGGCCGCAGTCGGAGTCGTCCTCATGTAGCCAGTCGTCGCCATGCATGCTAGATTTTGGAATTTGTCCAGAATGTCTGCTGCGGTTGTCAGTTTGGTTCGTGGCAACCATACTACCGCGCCGTAGCTGATTGTACGTCTTATCACCGCTTTGTAGAGCCATAGAGTTATTTTGGGTGAAAGTCCCCATTGCTTATCTATCATTCCATAACACCTCTAGAAGGTGATTGTAGCTTTCTTGATTTTGTTGTCCAAGTGCTTGTTCCAGTTTCGCTTGTTGTCAAGTGTTATTCCTAAATACTTGACTTCCGTCGATATTTTGGTTCTGTGCAGAAGAGCTTGGGTAGTAGGTAGTTGCCCAGTATTCTCTAGTTTGTAAACATGACTAGTTCTGTTTTTGTTGAGTTTATCGATACTGCACCAACTTTCCACAATTCGGAGTGCAGCTTGTGTGATATCGCAGAGTGTATTCTAAGTATTCTGTTAGGCTTTTACCTCTGCCATTTGCGAGTTCCATGCCCCACTGAGGATGGTGGGCATTGGAGTCCGTAGCCACGATGATGTGCTGACCGATGCGCTAGCAGTGGTTGATTAGCCGTACCATTTCCTGCGGTTGTGGCACATCAGCCTCAGCCACGTAGACAGAGGCGAGCACCACTTCAGGCAGGCCCGTGGCCGAGTCAGCAAGGAGCTTTATGGCACACAGGTCTCTGGAACAGAATTCTGTTAGTGGCTGTACATGTAAATTATTAAAGTAGTAGATGCATGTTCGTGGTTTATCAGAGCTAGTGGTATATAATAGCTTACCTTTCAGATGTGAGAGTCTATTTATTTGACCGCGGGCACTGATCCACGGTTCCTGGATCAGCGCCACGGCTGTATTGTTTACCTCCAACCACTTCCGGAGCTGAACCGTTGCGACCTGGCTGTGGTGGACGTTGTTCTGGACGACTTGCAGTTTATTGAGCGAGGGGGAGACCGTCATCACCAGACAGCAGCTCCATGTCATCGTCCTCGCTCAATCGGATGTCTCCCATCCCTAACACATACTCGTCGTCACTAATGGACACCGCTGGGCATTCGTCGGTGTCCACAGGGTAGGGGGTCGGGGAGAGTCCTTTTTCTTCACTGGCTATCGCCAGAGGAGGTAGAGGGCTTCGGGAAAACGTCCATTCGTCCCGTGTCCTGTATTGTTGACGCCATATTCTCTGATGGTGCGTCAGTGTAAAGGCCCCTTCTCGACCTGAATCTGAGGTAGACCGTGCCCAACTGAAAGGTGAAGCGCCGGCCATGCCCCAGGATAGTGGGGACCAGATCTTCGGGGAGGCTCACCACCACGAAGGGGCATACCTACGTTGCTCAATCGGCTTGTGGACTAGCCCACTTGTTCTGCCACTTGAGGATGCGACCGATTCGGCGTGCATCCTCTCATTTGTCGGGGATTAGTAGTCCACAGACCATCCTTCGGGGAGCCACCATCCCATTTTTCAATGAGAGGAGCTCCTCGGACGGCAGCCTGATGATGCTGACGGCGTCCTCTGGCCACTTTCCAGTGGCCTTATCGTGGCACCACAGTTTCAAGGCCCCATCGCTATAGACGGAATTTCCTCGAAACTGTGGGCCGACGTCATCCTCGCCACATTCCTCAGCTCCCTAAGCGAGGCGCTCATATATAGCATCCTGTATAGCATCGGCATCGGTGCCCCATATTAATCCGGTTTTGGCCGCGGTAGTAACCGCCATGAGTTCGGGGTTTCGGTGTATGATTTGGTCTGGGCGGTCCTTTCAACTTTCTGCCGCTTGTGCTCGCCTCTTGGAGAGATTGTCTCATCGAGTCGGGCACGTTTGGCATTGGTCGAGGACCTCTGCGCCTTGTGCGCCAGTTTACTCTTAGGTGGGAGGGAAACCCTTCCAGGGGGTTGCGAGTCTGGAGGCCTCACTTCTCCCCCTTCTGCTGGGTGTTGCTCGCGTTTTGAAGACGCTCGCGCTCTCGGAGTCGACCCCGTTTGTTCCCGGAGCTGGAGGTGGTCACTTGTCCTGGCCACTTTCCCCTTCCATGCGTATGGGTGCCGTGGTTTTGGGCTTGCGACTCACCAGAGTCTACCCTGCCTCAAGGGCTGTATGCGTTGGGTTCTGCGATGCAGAGCCGGGTGTCTCAGCGGGGACCACAGAGCATAAGGCTCGGGCCACTGCCGCTAGCGTTGTGCTAGCACCGGCATCGGTACGCGGTTGGCCTTGGGGTTTCCCCTTTGGCCTACCACTCACTGTAGGGCGCTGTTGTGTGTTTAAATGTGTGCTTGATGGGGCACTTTTGGGTTTCCCCTCCAGTACCACCAGTTTTGGGTGATTGATTAATTTTAGTTGATCTGCAGAGTCCATGTCACAGTATTCTTGTGTTCACTCTCCTGATTTCCCACCCACCACAGAGCACCACCGCATTTTTGGGGATGTCCCATTCGGAACACCACGATTATCAGGAGAGTATAGGTGCAGAGGTTAGGAGCTCACTGCGTGACATCAGGGGCTCAAAATGTGCGGCTGGCTGACCCGATCAAAGTCATCCAGGTGTTCCGCACATACTCACCCCGACAGCATTGCCGAGTCCATCCCCCCAGCACCTCGCCTGTGGCCCTCTGACGGGACACGTTGGGGTTTCCCTGTGTTGGCTAGTAACAGGGCTACCGTTTAGCAGGAAATCAGGGCCGAAGAGGGTGTATTGCTTGCCGGGGTCCCGACCTCGCTCGGGCTCAGCCCCCCAGGATTCCTTCATCCCTGCGTACGGCGTTCAACTGCGTAGGCATGAACGCAAGAGGGTGTAGATTAAAATCGCCCACCACTTGCCATGGTAAACCCCCATAAACGCAAGGCCGGGCCGTGTTGATCGCTTTGCGCCCTCACTGGTAACACTTAGTCTGAAGCTGAGAGTTGTCAGTGTTGGCCCCAGGGCTACATCCTTGGGCATTCTGTGACAACATGCCATCACAGTTTGCTCAAGAACTTCGCACGCGTGTAGGTGGAACAACTAACACACCCCGGCTCTAGGGTAGGTGGGTTTTTGTTTTAGTTCTGTTCTCCCGCTGCTCGCGCGCAGACCTCGTGCCTAATTCGCACCGAGACCCCAAATTGCATACATGCAATATATGCAATCGGCTTTAAATTCAATATTCTGGCTAATTGTATCTAATAAAGTTTTGCACAATAGTCTCGAAGTTGTATGTACCACGCAAGGGCAGTGAACCCGCCACCCGCTTCACCGAGCGATACGTAATCTTTCTCGATCGCTTATTTACCTATTTTATTCATTATGGTTATGTACTAGTATTGTTATAATCTACTATTTATTTACATTCATTAGAAAAGTTAACTGAAAAAAGTTTTTTGGTACTTACCAACCTTAGGTTACATGAAAGTATTGCCAAACCAAACGTTTCACATCATGCCTCAAGAATAGACACGCATTTGCACTTGATGAATTACCATGCAGGGTCTGCTGAACCTGGTAGCGGTCTTTTTTGCACTACTAACTCTTGTTTACATACCAAACCACGTGGCATTTCGTGATAGACTAGAATAGAATTATATGGGATGTCAGCGTGACGTAGACACAGTATGGGAAGCAAGGTCGACTGATCTACCAATCGCGCACTCGATACAACACTTCTCCGCCGTTGCTACGCACCGCCACATAATCAAATTTGTTTACCGCGTATTAAATAAAAACAAGGAATTTACGAATTTTTTTTCGATTTATTTTTTTAGTGATTTGGGTTCAGCTTCAGTATATCCGAAGCTGAAGAATGACCTCTGTAAATATGGCGAGAATGCAAATCAACATATTGTATAATTAATACATTTTTAATGTTATTAAATCTAATTTTCCATTTTTTTTATTTCTTCGCAAGTGTGATGCAAAATGTTGACACGGGCGGAACAGCCTTTGTAATTACAAACGTTCGAGACATTTAATTTAATTCATTTGAATGTCCCTCTGTTCGTAATTGCCTACTTACCGCTCTAATGATATAATACTATATCTAGGTCGTAGGAGTTGTCTTATTTCGCTGTATGCAGAACTAGTGGCCAACCTTTTCTAGGTGTAGTGGCACTACAAGAAGAAGAAGAATATACGTAATATATTATTTCACTCCACAATTAAAAAAAGTGGCTCCTAGCAACATTTTAATAGGTTTATTCTCCGGTCAATGGATTAAACAGATCAGGCGTGAAGTTGTATTGACACACTAAGCTCACCGAACAAGTTGGTTATTACGATTACGACATTCTTTAGTCGTTAAATTAAGTTGTTGCATCGAGGAACTTAGAGAAATATAATCTTTAGACAATTGCGTGTTTCAACAGTCAATGGTATTTCTATAATATTTTTAAAAAACTTTAAAAAAGAGGAGGTTCTCAATTCGACTGTACTTTTTTGTGTATGCTACGCGATTACTCCGACATTTGTGAACAGATCTCGATGATGTTGTCTATTATTAATTTATTTAAACGTTCCACTGCTGGCACGGGTCTTCTCTCAGGAGAGGGATTAGGCCACAGTCCGCCACGTTGGCGCTATGCGTGTTCGAGAACTGAATGGCATCAGCGGGACAAGGTTTCCCTAGTGCGTTGCCATGTAGAATGTGTGCGTTATTATTATTATTATTATTATTCACTTTCGCCTTGAAAAGGTCTAAGATTATAGCTTTTAGGGGACAAATATGTAGACAGGGATTTCCACGCCAATGCCGTACCCCATATAAATGTGCAAGCGTAACGCTTCGTGAGAAGCTTCGTAACGAATCTTGAATATATCCACAAAACGTAAGGGTGGAATCCCCAGTCTATGTCTAGTCCCCCATGGTAGAAAGAGTCCGTGATATATCCTGTAAAATACTTATAAACAGGCAACTTTACGGCGGTATTTAAGAATTGTATCTTGACCTCTACTAAATCCGAGTCACCGATAAGTCTCTTGATACATACTCAATGGAATCTAAGAAGCCCAGTCGGCACATCGAAAATCCATCCCATAGATTACAGCAGTACTCCACTCACGATCAGACTAGCGCTTAGTATAGTTGCAGCAACTGTCATGGTGTGAAGTAACACCTCACCTTAGAAAGGATACATTCATTATATTGATTCATTGTATCTGGCGAAGTTCAAACTGTACGACAGGTATGTTCCAAGTAGCTGGAGATGATCAGCTATCGGTAGGGATATGTCACGAAAAGGCGAAGTCAAGTGAAAGGGACTCCGTTTTGTGGAGAAAACACACCTTGCGGTTTGGTAGCGTTAAATTTGACAAGGTTGGCATCGCCCTAATCGGAGACTGCTTAAGTGCCAAATCTAAACGACTAACCATGGACTTTCGACAAGATTAACTCTTAAACTCGTTAACACAGTCTCTACTCCAACTCATTAATTACAACGGAACAATTTCCGTATCATAAAAAAAATACAGAATTACGGACTCCGCTGTAACTGCACTACTAAGCTCAGTTAGAAGTTAACCAGGTCATAATATTACCTAGTAATAGTTATACAACATCTTTTAATCCTGGTGTAATAAGTTACATGATAAGTCAGTTGAACACGTGAGCTGTTTTTTTTTATTTATGAATATTCAACGAGACAGATTGAACAAATAGTTTGAGGAAAAGCATAGATAAAAAAACATAGATAGGGTAGATACGCTGCTGGTACATAGATATCGTTGGGTAGACACGACAATGTCGTCACTGTAACTCACGAATGAATGACATAACATTATAAAATGTATACCTATATAATAATAATAATAATAACATACCTAAAAAAAGTTGCAAAAGATATGTTTTCGCTAAGAAATAATCCACTTATTAGAGCAAATTTTGTATGTAACTCTATAAGTATATAAACCATAATTGCGTGCAGTGAACACGTGAACGTTTTTTTGTGCTGTTTCCTACAGAGATAAGGTGCATGCAATAACTAGGACAGGCTGACTACTAATTCATGCATTTATCTAAGTGAATTGCCTGTAGGTTTCTCTTTGTATACTTCTTCCTTATATATTACAACATAAAATCTATGTTAAAACTTTATTCAAGAAAACAGTAATTAAAAAAAGATCATAAATTTACAGTCCAAAGATCAGGATTAGGCTTCGTCAATAGGTATTAATATACAAAAATTGGGATTTACTACAGCACACATGAACGTAGGCAGCATAGCCTCGCTGGATGGTAATGGACACCCGTTGAACCACCTTGGGTGTCTATTTCAGCCGCCAAGCAGCAATGTGAGCACTAGGTACTGCGTTCCGGTTTTATGAAAAAGTAAGGGAACTGGTGAATCTACAGATACATGGAACTTGTCAACTTTATATCTCAGGGTAGCGAGCACAGTGAGAGTGCCCGTAGATTTTTAGGATTTAAAGCTCTGAGTGGCACTGCAACTGTTATGAGTAGGCGTATCACATACAACCAGGCGCACGTTCGTGCTGTCACTTGCTATTATGAAATAAAATAACAAAGAAAAACCAACCACAACTCAGATGTTATATTAAGTAATATTAATACTTTTACATGGCTTTATTTTTGTTTTGTGTATTCCCAACTGCATAAAATATCAACCAAATTTGTATATATCGACAGAGATGTCGTGAGTGATGTGTCCAAGACTTGGTCTTCATTATTGTTTACTTGTGCGAGTTGTTAGAAAAACTCGCACGGTTAGAAGATGTTGACTCCCGCCTCTTCAGTACCTATAAGACCTGGACGTTGCAATACGTCCGAAACGTCGAGGTAATTAAAATATGTTTTATACATGATTAAGAGTCGTATTCCAGATCTCTACTCAATGCTCAAGTCAGGATTTGAGCAGACTTGAGTATGATTTCAAGCATTGGAATCATACTCAAATCCTGACTTGAGCCTTGAGTAGAGTTCTAGAATACGACCCTTAGAGTCGTATTCCAGAGCTGTACTCAATGCTCAAGTCAGGATTTGAGTATGATTCAAAGCACTACTAACTACTAAAAATCATACTCAAGTCCTCGCCATTAGGGCCGTATTAACAGTGCTTATGTTTCCAGTGCAATCCTGACTTGAGCATTGAGTAGAGTTCTAGAATACGACACTGAATCCCGAACTAAAAATCAAATAATATCGACTGAGAGACAAAAAACATAGAGAATCAGATG
The DNA here is from genome assembly GCF_003589595.1 of Hyposmocoma kahamanoa. Taxonomy (NCBI): domain Eukaryota; kingdom Metazoa; phylum Arthropoda; class Insecta; order Lepidoptera; family Cosmopterigidae; genus Hyposmocoma; species Hyposmocoma kahamanoa. The sequence goes on from NW_020654422.1 coordinate 5,509,295, forward strand.
TTATTAGTAGGTGAAAGTAACGCTTATTTTATTGAAAAGGATAAGATACAAAAAAATTCGGTGGTCATCTATGGTCTCGAAAACTGGATGGGTCCAGCAATAATGAGATCTATTACCTTAGACATAATCGCAATAATAACGGCAGATGCACACGTTTTCTGCATAACGAAAATAAACACGTCTAGAATATAAAAAATATACATCCTGTTTTGCTAAATTGATAAAATTGTGTTAGTCGCTTTTTTTTACAGTCATATAAGTAGTAAATATATTACGCGATAAAACAAAAGCAATTCCACACAATTATCCTCACGTACAATAGGCATATAATATCTTTAAGCGCGGAAATCTGCAGGTATAATGAAATATATATAACATGAAGGTTTACTTTTTACTGACTTCAAAAAAGGAGGATGTTCTCAATTCGACTGTATTTTTTGTGTATGTTACGCGATTACTCCGACATTTGTGAACCGATTTCGTTGATTCTCTTTTGTTAGAAAGAAGGACCCATTCAAATTTAAAGTAAACATTCCATCTTTAATGTTGGCAAATTAGGAGATGAATCCGGTTTATTAAATTTCATCCACTTTCCGTTAAACGATTTTAATAAAACTTGACAAATGGATAATAATAATCATAACGCACACACTCAACATAGCCCCGTACTAGGGAAACCCTGTGTCGCGGGTGCCATGGACACCCATGTCGACAACCACAATTACACCCAAACTCACGAGAGAAATAAATGTAGGCCATACAAATATTTCTCCCGGCCCGGGAATCGAACCTGGAACCTCTGCGTGGCAGTCCGGCATGGTAACCGTTCGGCCACGGAGACAGATGTAATTCGACAAACTTTTGGGGTTGGTTTCTTATAAACAAATTATAATTGTAAAATTTATTTAATCCTTTGAAAACGGAACATATTATGCTGGATCTTCTTACCCTTCTCTTTGCAGTTGCAATAGATATAAATAATTGTAAAAATGCAGTGTTAACGAAGCAGTATTTTTATTATTTCTAAAATATACACAAGCCCTAGATATATCGATTTATTTAATGCTCGCGGAAAATTACTTGAACGACTGAGTGATGTGTGTTCTAAATATCATGGCATTGGCGGTCAGTTGAATAGTTTATGCCTGTGCAGTTGGATCATATAGATTAATTATTGCAATCTTCAATTATCAATCAATAATGTTAAGTAAGACTGCCCTGTCGTCATAAATGTGTCTCCTTTATAATAATAATAATGCACACACTCATAGCCCCGCACTAGGGAAACCCTGTATCACCTGAGTGCGATGGACACACATATAGACAACCACAAATTACACCCAAACTCAAGAGAGAAATAAATGTAGGCCACACAAATATTTCGCCCGGTCCTGGAATCGAACCCAGGACTTCTGCTTGGCCGACCAACATTGTAAACGTCTATAAAGCCTCCTTTTTTATAAAATGGCGATACAAGTTATATTACACGTATTCATTGTAGTGTGTTCAAAATTAAATGTTATACACGAATAAGGTCGCAAGTAAGGCGCTATAATGCATTTTATTTGTGAATAAGGATCTATGCATGGCCAACCACTAAACTATCATATACTTTTCATTATCGGAAATTTAGACCATACGGCAACGAATTAAGATTTAATTGTCAATGGGAAATAGTTAAAATGTATACATCTAGCTGTGGCCCACCGCACAATTAACATTTAGAGATAGTAGCTGCTGCCTAAGAGTGACGATTGTGCATTTCTGTATAGGACAAAGGTTAAATTGTCCCCGTTTCGAGTGTATGTACATATCGCAACGATTTATCTTAACTTATTGTTATGACCTCTTTTATTGCACAAGTAACTTTAGGTTACGCTATATTTTATTTTGAAAGGATAGTGAAGTTTTACTTTATTTTGTGGCGTTATATAAGTTGATAAATGTTCTAGAATAAAACGCTATATTTTAACACAATCTTCTGTACTTACTTAACCCTGCGTCGGTCGCAACTGTGCAAAAAATGCACTCCCAAAGTTTTTCGGTTGGCAATACTGTTTAAACACGGCGGGGAATTCCCTCATCTCAGTACCTTCCTCCCTCGCGGGGGGCTTTCGAACGCCTCACAGCAGTAGACGTCACACTTTCACTGCGAGCGGTGCTAGACGATAGTGCAAAAATTACACATTGCGACCGAACTCGTGACACTTTTTGAGGTAAGAATTTGAGCTTTTTTAACCTTGCATCCTTCTCTGTATGATACGTATAATCAGTTTATGTGGTCAGTTTATTGCATTTTTGAAAAATAATGTGTTTTATGAGGTGTGCATAATTTGCACATTGCGACCGAACTCGTTGTGGCGAAAATAATTTATTCAAATAATTTTTCATTTGATATTTTGTTTTAGATTTTCCGATAAAATGGCGAAGAGGAGACTCGATTTAAGCAACGACTCGGATATCGAGGAAATAAGAAACCTTTTGGCAGTCAAAGATGATGATGATCCGGCACAAACAGAAGATTTGGGCGAAGAAAGCGACGTTGCTTCGGAAGACGGAATTGAAGAGAACGAGGGTGACACGGTAACTGAACAGGAGTGTTCTGATAAATCTGAAGATGAAGAGGATTATGACACTGAAGAAGAAGGTGCTCCTTTTGTATTAGGGAAAGATAAGACGACCAAGTGGACCAGGAAGCCACCGAATATTGTCAAACGCAGGGGGCCTGAAAATATCATAACCCGCCTTCCTGGTGTCATACAGGCAGCCAGACAGGCCAGAACTCCAGTTGAGTGTTGGAGTAACTTGTTTAGTTACTCCGTACTTGAAATGCTTGTCAAACACACCAATAAATATATCGACAGTGTCAAAGATAAATTTTCTCGATCAAGGGACATTAGGGAAACTGATTTGATTGAAATCAAGGCGTTTCTTGGTTTATTGTATCTTGCAGGGGCTTTCAAAGGAAATCGTCAAAACTTGGAAGAGCTCTGGGGTCGTGAAAACGATGGCATTGAAAAATTTAGCCTCGTCATGAGCCTCCGACGCTTCAAAACCTTGATCAGGTGCCTTCGGTTTGACGATCGTGACACCAGAACTCAAAGGAAACAGTTTGACCGCCTCTGTCCAATCCGTGAATTATTTGAAATGTTTGTGGAGAATTGTCAGAAGAGCTATTGCTTGGGAGAGAACGTCACCATAGACGAAATGCTGCCAGGTTTCAGAGGACGCTGCCCTTTCCGGCAGTATATCCCTTCAAAACCGAACAAGTACGGGATCAAACTTTTCGCTCTTGTAGATTCAAAAATGACCTACACCTACAACCTGGAAGTTTATGCTGGCCTACAGCCTGAAGGGCCTTTCAGAATAAGCAATAAACCACCTGATGTGGTGAAACGAATGGTTCAGCCGTTACGAGGATCTGGGCGAAACATCACAGCCGACAACTGGTTTACCGACTTGCAGCTTGTTGATTGGCTCAAAAAGGAAAAGCTAACATATGTTGGCACTATAAGGAAGAACAAGAGACAGTTGCCTCCAACATTTGTGTCTGTTATAGGAAGGAAGCAGTACTCCAGCATGTTTGGGTTCAGTGACGGGAAAACTCTGGTCTCATACATTCCCAAAGAGCGAAAAAATGTAATGCTCATTTCTACACTTCATAATGACCACGCCCTTGATCCCTCATCTGGACAGTCAAACAAGCCTGAAATAATTACATACTACAACTCCACAAAAGGTGGAGTGGATACTGCAGATCAAATGTGCTCAACTTATGATGTATCCCGAAACAACAAGCGTTGGCCCATGGTAATATTTTACGCGATGATGAATGTAGCCGGAATCAACTCCCTCATCATCTATCTTGGCAATGAGCTTGAGCCAATGCGTAGGAGGGTATTCCTCAAAAAGTTGGCCCATGAGCTTACACTCCCAGAGCTGCAGAGAAGGAGCCAGAAAACGCTTGGAATTCCCAACAGCCTCCAGATCCGTCTCCGGAAGTTTAACCCCAACAAAGCATCTGCTGCTGATGCTGATGCGGATGCCCCGCTTCTAAAGAGGCGTAGATGTGAACCCTGTACACTTGAGGTGGGTTTTAGGAGGATGACTGTGTCGAGATGTGTGCGTTGCTCGAAGGCCATCTGTACTAAACACTCTAAACAGATCTGCGAAGAGTGCAAACTTGTTGTAGTCCAAACTTCTTCTGAGGTCCCCCAATCCAGCGATTCTGAGGATTAATTTGTGTAATAGGATGTCTAAAAAAAGACTTAGTGATTTTTAGTGCTTAATTTTAAGGTTAAGGCCACCATTTACTTTATATGCTGAAAGATCTTTGGTGGAGAGTAAAAAAACGGTTATGTTATACATACCGTGTTTATGTTGATTAAAAAACTTTTTTTTTCAATATTTAAGTTATTATCCCTTAGTCTAAATCCTAGTGAAGGTTGGGGTGGAGTGGGGTTGCAGAGATTTAAAGGAGAAGGGAGCTATGCCAATTTGAATTTATGTGCATATTTTCCACATTGCGACCGAACCAAGGTCCAAAAAGGTTGCGACTGACGTAGGGTTAATTGCAGCTCAAATCTGCGCCTGAAACCTAGTACCTAACGAGGTTGGTCAAACAGTCCAATAAAGATATAAACATAAATATGTAATATCGCTGTACATAATACTAATTCCAACCATGTTTCTACCGAATTGTAATTCCATTCTAACAGTGACAACCTTTATCAAAAATTTACATATAAGTAAACCATACATTATTGTCAGAATATGGTCGTGGTTCCGCCGAGACGACGGTGCTGGATAAGTTCTTGTTTTTATTATCTTCTTGGAGTACTGCTTCTTGTGATGGTTCTCCCCATGTTCTCCCCCTCTGAAAGTTAGTGACTGGACTAAACTTTCTTGTCACTGTTTTGATAAACTTGCCCAGGGAGAAAAGTCGAGACTCGGTGCGGTCTCGAAAAGCCCGTGAAAAACGAGATTAAAGATTATTTCAAAAGTAAGTTTCCATATTTACAGGCTAGGCATTTAGGCAATCAAAACATAATATTTTATCCGATTTTTTACAAATTCAATATTTTTAAGAAATATTTTCTGTTGTTTGTGATGTTTCGTTTTATAGTGGGCACGTAAGAAATAGAGGGCGCATAATATAGTTTCAGTTAGAGCGCCTGGTTTTATTAATATCGTTCTTCACAGATGGTATTAAGTTCCACTCTATAGTGTTGCCATGTCGATGTAATCAAAATAAAAAAACGACCGTTAATTTAAACGACCTTAGTCTCTTACACCAGACTTTTTACTACAAGTAATTCCTAAGTATTTTTTTATTTATGTAAATGTAACAGAAGAATTTCATGATTCTAATTACACAGCCGTTGAAAGTCTAACTATTCGCGTGAGATTTTTAGATTTGGTTATTGGTACGGAACGATGTGCACGGATTTTTAATTAGGCTTCTTTAGTACTACCACTGCAGGGCATCAATGGTACAGTAAAGATTAGAGATACAAGTTTAACTCCACAAAAAAGCATTTAAAAGACAAGACATTGCATTAGTCGAATATTAGTTGAAACTACGGATTAGGTAATCGATAAATTAATGTCTTTGTTGCAGGAGTTTAGTTTAGTTGCCCTCTTGCAACAGTCCTGTTCAGAGCCCCCAGTATTCAAGTTAGACATAGCAGTTTCATTGAAAATGGGTATCCGCACTGTTTTGTTCATTTTGGTCGACTATCTTGACTAAGTCGGTAAAACCGACAAATCCGAAGTTGACACTAGTTGTTCACAATCGTGTCAGGTATTCTTCAACGTCATCGTTTGAGCGATGGCGTAGCTAAAATGAGATAATATTATCTGATCAACGGATACATTCTTATCCCAACTTTACAGGACCATGTGTGTGTATATTATTTATTCGGTATATGTTGATGGCAAATAGAAACTGCAAAAGATTGCACCATTGTGAGATTCCCGCTTAAAGTTATTTGAATTACCTTTAATTCATTCGAAATATTACGTCCCATTATTTATAAATATATTGTATATTTGGTGGTGTGTGTAAAATATTTCCCAGAATTTTCCCCACTTAACAGTGTCGAACGCTTTACGAAAGTTCTAAAAGCAGATGTAGAGAGAATTGTTGATTTCTGTAATACAGTGTATACCTACTATTCAATATGTATTATATGCATATACTTACTGCACTCAACAATAAAGTGTGATTAATATCTTCCCATACGTAAGATAAGTTTTTGCTGTATCCACCTGATTAGGAAATGTCAAAGAACTCTTAATTTTATTCCTGACAATCAGTCAATTGTTCAGTCTGCATCTTTTGTGTCATGGCTCCTCCTCCGAATGACTATGCACTATAAACGTTTATCTACGTTATATGATAGGCAATGAACTTTAGACACAGGCTCTTTTTTCAATTGATTATTAATTGTTGGATACTTCAATTATGTCAACATGAAGAAACTTACAAGTATTTTTTTCTTTATAATTAAATTTGAAAGCTTGGCAACTTTCAAATTATATTCATATTCATTGCCTCATTTCAGTTATTTATTATCCAATCCAATCTAAAACGCTCCATTTTCCATGATCGGACGATTTTATACTAAAATCTGATATTATGCAGATAACACTCATGCTTCTAAGTGCTAGGTTCTTTACCGCCCACTTAGGCTATAAAAAAATTTCAACGCCCACCACCACAAAAAATAATTGAAATCACCTATTTTTTGTATTAACTTATCACATAAAATCACAGGGAAAAAATTACATAAGTATATATATATATAGTGTAGTTTATATAGTTTATATAATTCAGGTTTTTTCAAATGGGGTAGCACCGTTGGACGACATCAACGCCCCCAAATATTTTTTTGAGGCCTCTAAGACTCTTCAGCGCCCACTGGGGGAGGTAAGAACCACTCTGGGAAACTATGATCTCACGATTTAAGCTTCCCACTAAAACCTGTTTCCTGTTATTTGAAATACACTAGCACTTTTTTTCTGAATTAATCATTTAGTCGCTTATAATTTTATTTTTCTAGTCCATTTGCGTGCTGATGTGTGTGCTTAAAATCTTAAAATGTTTCACAAACTTGCTACGAACTATAGTTTATAGGGCTATGAAGTTATAAACGCATTCTGCTGTTGTGCCTCGTTGAGATTAACTGCATATAGGATCCGGTGAATAGTTAGTCTAGACTAAAATCGCTACATAATATTCCACTATGGGGTTTTCCATCACTACCTGTAAGAAAGCGCTTTTTTAAAACATTGTATTATTAATTACAATTCATATAAAATTTATGTATTTTAATACAAATAAAAGTAATATAAATTCGTAAAAATTAACTATTTAAGCACAACTTTAATTAACATTAATAACGGTATTCCCAAAGTTTATTCGCAAAAATTATTTTATTCTAAAAAACCTATCTCAAAAATTATACAAAACTCGCTTTCAAACATCTATGTATTTTATTGCAAGCGCAAATATACAAAACAATCTTTCTTTTGTAATTTGATTACGGTTATTCAATACGTTCCCAAAAGCACAAAAGGTGATCAATTAGCCGCGAGTGTGATTGAATTGGGCAACAGTACTTTGTGCCATTTCCCATTGAAGCTACGTCGGCAGCGCACGCGCTCAGCTTTGGCAATACCTATCGCGCGAAAAACAGATATACGAAGGTTTCTATAAGAAGTTTTTGGATAGTGGTGATATAAATTATACGTCGTAATCTACTGAGAATACTTTCTTAAGTCATGTTGGTCATAATTTGAATAAAGCCTTTAAATAAACTTGCAAACACGCAATGCAAATATTTCACTACCCAATGCTAGTGAAGATCTCTTCCGTAGGTTTCATTATAATCCACTCTTGAAAGGGATCACTCTAAGTAAAGACCCAAACCGCAAAGAAACCAAAACATATCAGCAAAAACAAATTGGCATCTTGACCACCTTGATGTCCCTATAGTTAGTGCTGTGGGCACTAGATGAGGAAATCCAGGTTAAATTCCCGATAGGACTAATTTGGGAAACTAACTTTTCTATTTAATTTTTCTAATTTGATTTGGAGGTCTGGCACTCTTTATTTTTATAATATCAAGTGACGGGGCGAACAAGTCATGCGTCTGATGATAGCCTCACGCCTGTACATAACAGTTGCAGTGCGACTCAGAGTTTTAAATCGCAAAGATCTGAGGGGCACTGCCACTGCGCCCGTCACCCTGAGACATTAGTTGACAAGTACCGTGTGCTTGTACTTTGACCAACACCCGTACCCTTCAAAACCGGAACATTGTAATGCTCACATTATCGCTTGGCCGCAGAAATGGGTAAGGCGGCAGTACTTTCCTGGATGAATCCCTCTTTCACAAGGAGCTCTACTGCTGATGAAAATGTAAATATATCCATTTATCAAAAAGACCTCAATATTATCGAAAAGTTATTATGAAAATCTCAAGATGATCAACTGTTTCTTGTTGGCTGTACCTAATGTTGTGTAAAATAGTGTTACTATGGGTGACGGCTGAGTTTCCACGAATCGTCAAAAAAACGTGTAAACTGCAATGCGCGTTCACTTTCAACTCGATTCATTGATAGTTCACAGTTGGATTTCATGAGCAATAAGCTCGATCACGTTGAATTATTGTGTGTAAAAATGTATGCTGTTGTATATGAAGCTGGTACTTATTACCTTGGTCATCAAAAGTAACAATTTTCATATGATTTCTTTAAATACGCGTTTAAACATGATACACTCTATGCATTCCAGAATATAGTTTTACAAAGACGCGCCGATGCGTTGGGTGTTTTATAGCTTGACAGTCAATAAAATTGTAATGTAGAGTACAATTTGTTGAGGAATTCGTTCATCACGGTTTTTCAGATTAAAAATCTCGTACTGTCTTGCGAAAAATATTAATAAATAAAATTACGAGTTTCTGAACCTGTATTTTTTTTTTAAACTACAACTTGCATAAAATTACTAGAAACAGACCCACTAAAACCCATAGAAATTAGTTTTCGTGTGCTGTGAACTTAGTATTTGATTAGTAGTTATTCAAAATAAACTCAAACTGAGTTAGCAAGGAGAACGTACGAAGAACTGTGAACCTTTTTATCGACACTCGACTGTCCTTAAATTTTTAAATAAATTGGCCGCCATTTTTATAACTATTAAAAATAACTCCTGTGTGTAGTTTAAACCCACACAAACACAAATATTATTAATTTGCCCCATTTTTAACAAAATACACATTTATAAAAAAATTACATAAATTCAGTGTATGGTGATGGTATCTATGATCGACATTTTAAGGGAAGTATGTCTTTAAATTTGATATAACTTTTTTGTTTTTGAACATATAGCAATGGTGATTAGTTTACTTGACAGATATAATTGTCAAGAAAGATTATGCTGTAGTACGTTTCATTAAAAAATCTATTATAATTATTACTAAAAAAAAACTAAACTAGAGTTTCTCTAAGTCTCCTGTAATGAACACCAAAAATCCACATTATGAAACGGGTACTACGATAGAAAGTTTTCTTTTAAATCTTAACAGAAATGAATTAAAAAAGGTCATGAGCAGTGGTGCTTGTTGCTCACTGGTGTCACCACCTTAATTAAAAACGCCAGAGACAAAACTTCATATACTATTTTATACCCTTGGTTTAATAAAGACACATGTGATCATATGTCAAAAGTGCTTTAATGACATGAAAGTCACAAAAAGAATACTATGAAACAAATGAGTAAATTTTATGACTCTCATATTTAAGCCTGTCCATAACAGTTGCTGTGCCACTCAGAGTTTTAAATCGCAAAGATCTGAGGGGCACTGCCACTGCGTTGTCACCCTGAGACATAAGTTGACAAGTCCCAACAAGTGCCTATAATTTCACCAGCACCCTTACCCTTCAAAACCGGAACACAGTAGTGCTGACATTACTGCTTGGTGGCAGAAGTAGGTAAGGTGGCAGTACTTCCTGGACTCTTTCACAATGAGCTCTACTGCTACTATAATTGTCTAATTTGAGACTATGTAATTGGTATGGTTGCCTGGCCTTTAATTTTTAATATGATTTATCAAGTTTTTAGGTTTTCGCGATTGTCTCACATTGGAAATGAATCTATTTTGTCCGGATGTAAATCACGTATATTTGTTTTCTATAAATAAATCAACAAGTTTCAGGCTCGAGACTAATGGAGATGATATTGGTAATCAAACTTTTTAATAACCAAATGTGTTATTATGATTATTTTTACCCTCTATCATTCTTCTTTAGTCTTTAATCACCCATTGCTGGGTGTAGGCCTCCTCGTTTGCACGCTACCCTATTCTATATAGGGCTATTAAGAACCAAGTTTTTCCGGTTACTACGATGTATCGTCCGCCTATCTAACCTTCTGACGACTGACGCTTCTGGTACTGGTTCTCGGTCGCTATACTTCCACACTCATCTGCTGCACCGGTCATCGGTTATGCGGTTTTTGTGACCCTCTCATCGACATTTTGTTTGCGCAATGATACGCCAGTTAGGTTAGAGCGATTCCGGATTTCTGTTTCTTTTTACTTCATCGTACAGAGAGCTACCCAACATGGCGCGTTCCAATGTTTCTTTGGGCTACCTATAACTTTTGGTATAGCTATGCGTCCAAAATGCGACGGTCCAAGACAATAAAATGAAAAATATTTTTTTGTCATGATAATAGGGCTATTAGCTTCCAAGTTTTTCTGGTTACTTTCATCAAGCCTCAATATTGCGAATAATTACAATATTCAAATTGAAAACAATTTTTTCTAGAAGATACTTAGGTATGCTGTAAAGGTAAATTATGATTAAACAATTTTTTTCAAACTATCGGGAAAATAAAAAGAAATCGTACCGTGTCAAGAAACCGGTAATAATTAGTAATAATCACTTAGTAAATAACCACGGAAGTCTTAGAAATCTTTATTATATAAGATCGTATTAAACAGTACACAAATGAGGTACCTGTATACCGCATTTCTGTACTGATAGTCTCTTTCACAGGTTTCCTTTATTTTTTTATCCGGTTTCATTCATTATTTCATGCGCTGGCTCTTATCTAGTATTCTGCGCCGTTTTATTTATTTAGGACGCATTAACAGTTCACAAACTATTTACGATACTTTAAGACTAAAACATTGTCATATAGTTTATTTATTAAATAAGTATAGTTAAATAAAATATTTAAAAAAATATTAGAAAAATGTTTGAAAAATGAAAATTTTGCAAAAAAAAAATTATTAAAAAATGTATGGGAACTCAGATGCTAAAAATTATTTTAAGCATTGGTGGAATATATTCAGCTCAGTGAACATTTTATTATCATTACTGCACAAAAAAACCAACGAAATTAAAAAGGTTTCTGAGTGCAGCATCTTCTAATCCAAACAATTCACTAGCAACCCACACTGAATTACCCTATTTATAGCACGGCAAAGCTATACCAAAGCATCTACTACGGTGTCAACTTTAAAATACCTTGACATGTATTCATAGGACGAAAGCCTCGTTTTGGGGCATAAATGTCTCAAGAACCCGCTTCTGAATAGACTCGATCCTATTTTTATGTTGACCGTGGTACGGAGATCAAACCACCGAACAATACTCCAACACACTGCGAATGAATGCATTAAATAATACAACCTGGATCAAGGTACGAATGGACGCACATACCTAGATCCCAGATCAGATATACACTGCTATTTCAACAAAATATAAGATTGCCTGTCATTGCGATATTTTGGTTTTTGCTGTTTATTTTTCACTGTACTTTGCTGTTTATTTTTCACAGTACATTGTTGTGTTTGGATGTATATAATACCATTCGTATTTATTAAAACAAATTTGACAAGCAAGCAAGAGGAAAGCTTTAATAGTTTCTCATGGGCATCATAGCCCTACGTGCCCTAAGAAGAAAAACGATGGCACTGGGCGACAGGACGGTGAAGCAACAAAAGATGGTTTCACCGAACTGGATTGTACACTGTACGTGTAAGGAATATTTTAAACTTTTACCATATCCGAACACATTATTGAGTTCTTTACCCTTTTTCGCTTGGGTCACTGACCAATTGTGTCGAAAAATGACTGTCTGAAATCGCGATAAGACCATAATATGTATTTTTATACTCTAACGATCTGAGTCATCTCAAATGGGTAGCATTCCAAAAGACATTGTCACGCGATATACCGTTCCGAGCATCAGCATTTGAAAACTAAACAATTTAGTCCTTACACTACATAGTTAAAACGCTTTTACAAAGCCTTTATAACGTGGAGGTTTTAAAATAATTAATTTCAGTATAATTGTATTAATAATTATGCAAAGCCAATACGAGAATGGGTTTTGCTCTATACTTTAGTAGCAGTAGAGCTCCTTGTGAAGTTCGTCCAGGTAAGTAGCGCCGCCTTACCTATTTCAGTCGTCGAGCAGTAATGTGAGCATTACTGCATACCGGTTTCGAAGGGTAAGGGTGCTGGTGAAATTGCAGACACGTGAGACTTGTCAACATATGTCTCAGAGTGACGGGTTCTCGAGGATAGCTCTCAGTGACTGCGTAACTGTTACGGACAGGCGTATCGTTTACCACTAGGGGCATGACTTGTTCGTACCGTCACTTAAGGTATCATAAAAAGAACTATCTTCTTTTAAGTTCAAGCGTTATTGAGTGTTAATATAATGACCATAATCATTAAAGAAATAATAATGTGTTTAAAATGCAGAGGTATTTTTCAGTGAAATATCATTTTCTTTTATTATTTAGTTCTATATTCTCGTTGATGTCTATTGTATGTTGATGTCTATTGTATTGCATGTTATAACGCGTCTTGCCCCGCGCCGCCGCGTCTCGTCGGCGTCGTCTTATGCTACAGTGTCAAATTTAATTACCTCTAACTTGATGGATTTATTACGATGCCATAAAACCAACATTAAAAAAAATTATAACAAGTTTTACAATATCTAACAATTGTAACTTTTTTATAATAAAAATTGCCGACCTCAAAAGTTTGTGGAATTACATCTGTTTGCCGAGTTTTATTGAAATCAATTACCGGAAAGTGCACGAAACCAGCTACCTTTAGAGGTGGAATATTTTCTTAATATTTGAATGGGACCAATATTGGGATTCCAACAAAAAAGTATCATCAAAATTGGTTCAGAAAAGCCGGAGTTATCGCGTAACATACATACAATAAAAAATATAGTCGAATTGAGAACCTCCTTCTATTTATGAAGTCGGTTAAACAAAGTCTCAATCTATAAGTGGAAATATCGGTAAAATAATGCGACACAGTAATCAAATCCGCCCTCCTTATCATCACTCACTAACGTAATCTGCAATCCCTCTAATTACTTTTTATAACTTGTTTAATTTCAGATTTACTGTTAAGCAAAGTTAGCGTAATCAACATTTTTCAAAGAAAAAAAAACATTAGGTACTAATATCTCGAAAGTTATCAAAATGCAAATGCATTAGTTACGATTAGGAGGGCAGAAAAATAATTAATTTAAATATTCCGAGTTCTGCACTATGGTCAAATGAACATTTTAAAACTTCTGTCATGGTACATTTGTCAAATTTACTGGCTTCCGCAGCGATCCCCTTGAACTAAGGTCACTGCATCTTCTTTATTATTCAACTAATTTGGAAGAAACTACAAATACAATACATTATTAAGCTACTGATTGTCTCCTTAATTTCGGCGGATAGTCACATTGTACTGACAATTTATTACTGTTTCGGGTGGTCCTTTTGTACGAGGTGATTTATTTATGAAAGGTAATTGTATACAGCGTCATATAGTATAAGTATAAATGCTATTCACAACAAAACTTTCATGAACACATCTTGAGAGGTCATTCGTATGGAAGCAGGTTCATTAAACTATTAAGCCAGATTGGCGACTTGCTTATTTTTTTTTTCTTTAGAGAAATTCTCCCAGAGTCGTTACACTTCTTTCAATTTTGTTTTTTTTATTTTTAAAAATTTTCTTTTTGAGATGTATGTGTATGATTTTTGTGTATTTTTTTTCTTATTGTTTATAAGTAGAATTTGCATATTTTATTCGATAGTCCCTTAATTTGTATGTACTTTTACTTTGCAAATGCTGTGCGTGGCTGTCACAGGAATGGAAATGTATTCCTAGTGTAATGTAAATTTAACCAACTTCACAGTTTGTATTCTATAGTTATACCATAAATAAATAAACTTGAGTACAAGAATACGAGGATATCGTAATAACAGAAGGAACATTTTTTTATGAGACCAATTGATGGGACGAACAAGGCGTGTGCCTGGTGGTAAGCGACTCGTCTGTCCATAGTAGTTGCAATGTCACCACAACTTTAAATCGCAAAGATTTGATTTGGGGCACTGCCACTGCGCCCATCACCCTAAGAGTCTGAGACTAAGTTTACAAATCCCATGTGCCTACAGGCACAAGGGATTTGTAAACTTATCAGTACCCTTACCTGTCAAAACCAGAACATAGTAACATTCACATTACCACTGGGTGGCAGAAATAGGTAAGGTGGCAATGCTTCCCTAGACGAACTCTTTCACAAGGCGCTAGCAGTAGAGTTCCTCCGTATCGTTCAAATCCACACATATTTTACAGACGGAAGCGAGAAAGCACTTTTAATGTTGAAATAACATATTCTCATTTATTTCCGATTGATTGTATATCGTAAATATCAACCATAAATAAAAAACAAAAGACAACACACATACAATGCTTTGTTTATAAAAGCTCTTCGTAAAAACCCTTTGTAAAAGGCGTCTATAGGAATCACAGTCATTTGTGTGCGACAAAGAAAGCCGCGCATACATTACTTATAACGTTGGCATTAACAATTATGTTAATCGGCGGCGCGACACAAAGAATGCTTATTTTTAGACGTCCTTCTGCAATAGCGTACACATCTCTATCGATAGGTATAATGTATGCACATTTCTATAGATGCGTTTTACCCATCGATAAAAATGTGCAGGAGATTACATAGGTCTGTATTTAGCTGTTGCGATATGCGCAGTAACATGGGCATTTTCAAGGTGAGAGTGCATACATAGTGGGCAAGCGTGATCCGTTCTTAACACTAATACAATTTGTAATAATACTTCTTATGGTAAAATTTATGAAGATTAAATTTGTATTCAGATACGACTTTGAACTTGGCCGGTGTAAAATTAGTTTTATTTTAATGAAGTGTTAGAGCTAGTTTGTTAATTATTAACTATATTACAATGTAACGTTTCCTTACAATTAAAATAAATTACCGAACGTCTACGTACGTCCTATTGACGCTAGATTTATATTAAGTTAATTATTTTTAGTAATAGTTCCCGCATACATGCTAAAGTACAAGTAGAAGGGAAAACCTGAATACAAGGGTTGTTTTCAACAATGCTTTAGTGTTTTTTAAACACCTGAAAATATATACCACGCCGATTTCACGTCAATCACGCCTCTGTCGACGATTATACGATCGACGCACATCTCTAATATCGACCATTATTAATATATTTTTCTGTGAGGTCACCGAACAAAAAAATCTGTTGCATAGAAAATGCTAAATTGACCATTGATGTAGGTCAATGGAATTGCTAGTATTTATTTGGTCTGTGGAATTGATATTATTTACCTGTAATGAACTTGAATAGTCCACATTTTAAAGTTCTTTTACAGACAGTAAAGTATCGAGTTCTTAGGTTTTCACAATTGTTCTATTATTTTATTTTCCATATGTCTAATATAAATATAAATTGTCACAAGAGTTACTTATATATCTTCTAGGGATTTATATCTTATAGAGGAGGTCTTCTGTTTAGCTATCCATGGCATATACTATATATTGGACGACATAATTGGAATTCTGACTTTGGAGGCTTCCGCTCTAAATATCGGAGTAGCATTGTACTGAACCATTCCCTTAAGCACGAGGGTCTCATTCAACCGACATTTCGTTCTCCGGCAATTTTGTCCTGGATAATAAGCTGAAATAATTTGTTAATATCGATAAAATCGAGACACGATAAGTACTAATTGATATGTGAATACATAAACAATAACCCGTTAGTCAACAGGAAAACAGGAAGTGAATGAATGAATTCACCTCTTATGAATACTAAATGCGAATTATGGAGTTTATTGGCACCTGTGTGTAGGAGTTGTCTTTATTTAGTTCCACCTTTTATTTTACTTGGAGAGATCCTCATGGATGACTCTCTGCGGAGGCAACAGCGATATATCTAATAGTGTCGTTTAACTAGATAGTTATTAATTACTGGATCGCAAAACTTTATCGATTTAAATTAATAGGTACCAATCGTTTATGGTAGCCAAAGTGTTAGCCAGCAGTGAAAATGGGTACGTTATATGTGCCTCAGACAAGATCACAGATTGGGTAGAAGGGTGCTCATATGAGAAGGGAGGCAACTGATGCGCTGATCTGAAGACCTAATCAAACTAAATGGCAGGGAAAGCACAAGACTGAAAGGACTGGCGTGCATTGGAAGAGACCTACACTGAGCATTCCGTGCATAGAGGTTGAAAATAAGAGGAAAATATCATCGTTTATGAGTTAAACCGTAAGAATGCCTCGAATATCATTGTGTCAATAACTTATAAATGAGTGGTTCCCACTACTTTCTTCCACAGGGGACATACGTAACACTATGTAGCCAGCACCCCATGCGTGAACTACACTTTCCATTTCGTATGAACGCGGCTATGGCACCACGGCGACAAAAATTGAATTGCCTATTACTGTTCGTCGTAGGTAACACAGATAATGCTCAATTGGAGGTGTTTTGAACGCTTTTCTTTCTCAAGGCTTATTGATAATATATTATCTAATTACATATGTTTCAATGAGAAAAATTGTAATTCTAATTCACATATTAAAAAACTTCGTATTAAAAAGTAGCTGTAGTAAAGAATAAAGTTAACAAAATACTGTTTTTTTTTAAATTGGGTAATTTTTTCTTATGACCGTCCACCTGGTGGGGATTGCAACGGTAATTTTTTTTCCTAAATTCCCACTAGCCGGTCATCCATAGAAGGTAGCCAAAAAACTAGAGTGCAAAATCCCCGTAACCTCCCTAAACAGTAACTTCCTGATATTAAGGAGCATTCACACTACAACGGTACTAGTATCCATCAGCCAGTAAGCAGGTTCATTGCCACTCGGAACTCGGCCGGTTGGCGGTCGTCGCCGCGTAATTTATACCACACACGTATCAGCTATTCCACCTGTAGTCGAAAACATAAGCGAAATGAACTTAAGGAAATCGCACAGCAGTCGATATCGAAAAAAAAGAAAATTGATTGATTTTAATGCTATTCTTTTCACAAAGGTTTATCCAACCTAATATTATAAATGCGAAAGTAACTCTGTATGTCTGTATGTCTGTCTGTTCTGTCTGTTATGTTTTCATGTCTAAGCCGCTAAACCAATTTTGAGGAATTTTGGTATAGAGATAGATGGACTCTAGGAGGAGGCTACTTTTGTCACAAAAATAAATCTCAAGGGGGTGAAATAGGAGATGAAGGTTTGTATGGAAAACCAATAAAACTATGAAAATTTATATATTAATTTAATACTACCTATACGTAGTATTCCAAGTACTAAACTTATTCTACGCAGACGAAGTCGCGGGCACCAGCTAGTTATAATGTATAATATAAACGAATGAAATATTATTGCGCGACTTAACACATTAATAACTTTAACACGTAATACTTTACTATTGTTTAGTGAATATCATTTCCTTAACATTGTTTGATTATAAATACATAAAGTTTCTCATCTATTGTTCGCAAGTTTCATTATGAATAACTTTGAATACACACTATCCAGTCTGTTCTACGCCTATATTTTGTGCCACGTTACGGCACGTGCTCTCAATCCTCGCTTCAATATAATCGGCCCCTAATAGGGATGCCACTTTCGCTGTTAATTGCGTATGGCTCTATGCATTCTGTTGAACTTTCATTTCAATATCCGGGCTTATGCGTTTTACCACTAAGTGCTAAGCAAAATCTTAAATGCAACACTTACTCATGGAGTGCGTTTTAGCGGTAAAAAATTGCAAAGAACCGGTCTGTTCAAGTCGTTTCACATAACCTTACGGGCATTTAAAATCTCAACTCACACTGTTTAGGTTTAAAATAATGAGGGGAAAGACTATAACAGAGAGGATTGTTGGAGCTACAGAGTCAAGTGCAGTGCTCTTACATGGAAGGGAGAGAAATAGTTTTATTATCGGATTGTTCGTCGCTTATCATGACTTAAAAGCCCAACCCCGACCTAGTTGTACTGTGTTTGTCCAAACCGTTACAACAATCGATGATAGAGCTACAGACAGACGAACAGTATAATTCGATTGTAATGTAAATGCTTCCAGTGAGTAGAGGCAGGTCAATAGATATAGAATATTACATGTTACTTGGAAACCCTGTATCAACTCATATGCGTATCAAAACGCTGTACAAGACTCTAATGTAGTATGTATCTGTTTGAAAGCTACAGAGAAAAAAAAATGTTATAGTCATTCTACTTTCGGCAGGGCAAATCTCATTAGAAAAAAGGATTATTACCAAAGTCTACGACGCATTGCAAGATGATTGGTTTTCGAACAATTTGAACCTTATTTGCACTGCAACATTCTTAGACCATTAAAGCAAGTAATAAGTGAGTTGTCTGCTGGTGAAATTACAGGCACATGATACTTGTCAACTTTTATCTGAGGGTTGTAATGCCCCTAAGAGTTTTACGATTTAAGAGTCTATACAACCTCAAATGATTTTGGTTGATTCCGCATAACAGTGAAAGTGTTGAATCAATCACTTTGGACAAAATATATAGAGTAAAATTGAGAAGATACTCTTATTACTTAATCTAATTACTATACGGTGTCAAAACACGATTCCTAAACATTTTCACGATAGAAAAAAACACAAACTTTACAAGAAAACCGCTGTATTCAATAGGTACTTTACATATTATACCAATGATTTTTTTAAATATCAACTGCACTAAATAGAACACGTATACTGTACGATATACATTTTTTATGGCTTTAATTTCCTTTGAAAAGAAATTAATTCTGAAATTAAGCCAATGTCCCTGCTGCTCGATCCAAGCAAAATGAACCGTATTAGTACGGGAAAATTTTGGATTCGAACTGAGATAGTATAGACTTTTAAAGCTTTTAGTGACACTGCAACTGTCATAGATAGGCGTGTCGTTTACTACCAGGCGCATGACTTGTTCGTCCCGTCTTGATATCATAAAAACATAAAAATCTGAACTCAATATAATTTGACAAGACTAAGTTGCATTTGAGCCAGGTGAAAGGCATTCAGTCAACAGTTTTTCAATTCTTCTCCATAAATTATCCCAATCCTAATCTCAAATGACGATCTATTTTTGAAATTTATTCTATCAAACACTTAATTTGTAACAACAATCGATCAAGCCGCTCCTGACAAATGCATTGAGCATTTGACTTTATACGTCGTTGGGTATTGGGCTAGGCCATGATATGACGAAATGCATTCAACAATGCACCGAGCATTGAATGTCATCATTACCAAGTTTCACGTAATAACAGCATTATTTTACTGTAATAGATACAACGCCGAGTTCGCGCCGAAAGCACTCGACCATTAAGTTTATAACAGAAAAATAAAGGAAGTAATTACAATACTATAAAAAAATTGGAGTATAAATACTATTTCTTCATCCAAACGAGAAAGTATTCAATTTATTAAGTAACCTTAATTAGTACAGAATTACATAGATTTTAGTACTTTTTTTTTCATTAAGTATGAAAAAACCCTTTATGAAATTTGTTGTTAATATTTTCGTCCCATACAATGAAATGATCCTTACATGAAACTGAGTTGAAAAGTACTATAAAAATTAATAAATTTTATTCATTTTTATGAACAACTTGCGCTTGATCCAATAATTCACTATGCCGAAAATTGTTTTCACAATTGATTCCTAAGACAGTTTTCTTGTATCTCCTCTAGTTTCGGATTTCCCCATACAGTCCCAGTTGAAAAAAAACACGTATATTTTGATTATGGTGTTCCAATGTGTGACGGGCAACAGCAAGGGATATGTAATTTGCATAGTTCTCAGATTATGAGTCATGGATCATTATTTTAACTTAAATTATTTATTTTTCCTTCTTTGTTTAATGTTTGTAAATTGCGTATTATGCGTGTTGAATAAAGCCGATTTTATTTTATTTATTTCTCCTTTTTAGATAACTAAGTATCATAGCTATGTTCCGTAATAAAAGTCTCATTAAGTATTTTTTTAATATATCATACGAATACCATACACAAGTCCAAGAATGCAAGACTCCTCTAAAGAGGAAGAACAACACAACAACAACTAAAAGTACGAAACAAAAACAATTATAGAAGATATACAATAATTACTTCAAACGCCTTACGTAAATTGTTACAATAGGTGTAAGTAAACATTTACCTCTTACGTTGTATCGCAACAGGAACATCGGCTGTAAGGATATCCTTACTTCTTTCTTTTGTTTTCACGCAACAAAAATTAAGTCACAGGTTTTTACCGATTGTCATACCTTCCGCTTTCCTTGGGTCTTCTGAAGATGCGTCATGGTTATTCCACTTCATCAAGATGTCAAACCGACAATTTAGGTTTCTAATACCTGCGATACACGGTCTGAATATATTAACCATTACAATGCACCGCATTTATACCCGTGTTTTTGTACAATCATTATGGTACGACATAAAGGAACCCTAAGAAAGACTAAAAAAATATTCTATGAACCACGAGAAAATAAGAAATAGTATGAGAATGTTTAATTTAAAAAAGAATGACTTCAGTCGTCTCTTTATTTCGATTAAACGTTCTGGTACAAATTGCCAGTGGTTCATGTGAACGTTGTTTTCATAATTCAACCTTTTTAGCGTTCCTCTAAATGTGCCCATGGCGTAGTTTGAAGATAAGGCGGAGTAATTATTATGTATCAAATTGTTACGCGGAATTACAATTATGCGCAAAATTATAAAGCCACATGTAGACTTCCTCGCCGTTCCTAGAAGATATGTACTTATTCGGAAATTATAATATAGCCACATGGTTGCTGTAGAATGAAATTAAGGGATCGATACAGTAAGTGGACCACAAGGAATCCTACAGCAGCTGCACTGGATGCTGATTTATAAGCTATGCTGGATTATTATCAAAATTCTCCCCCGAACGTTCCGTTGTAATAAAGTCAATACTCTTTTTGTGTACCTCATGTCCATCGCTACTGCTAAAAATCAATCAATAAGCTTACTTAGCGAATAAAAACACTGTGAGTGTGCATGATCTTGTGTGGTCTACGGTACAGTAAAGGTACCTTAACCAACTACATTGATAGCTATCTCTCGTTTTTAGGAACTTGTGACAATATTGCGGTTTTTAAGCGCATGCGCAAGCGGTGACTTCAGTCAGCCATGACATGATATCGCTTTTGGGAAATCGTCATTTTGTCATGTTGTACATTTTGAAATATTGGTGAAATAATAATTTTCCTATAATAATACGAAGAATAGTATACATAGAATATAATTTTAAGTAGTTATAAATTTATAATCTCAGTACAGAGTACTAAAGACACCGACCTCAAAAGTTCGTGGAATTACATCTATTTACCCACTTTTATTTCCCTAGTTTGCCACCCTAAATGTGGAATATTTTCTTCAAATTTAAATGGGACGACTACTGAAGTACCCTCTTCTCAACAAAAAAAGAATCATCAAAATCGGTTCACAAATACCGGAATTATCGCGCAACATACGTTAAAAAAACATACAGTCGAATTGAGAACCTCCTCCTTTTTTGAAGTCGGTTAAAAATACGAATGTATGAAGTCTTAATCAACAAACAATTCTGCTACCTCCGCGGCCGAACGGTTACCATCCTGGACTGCAACGCAGAGGTTCGGGAGAAATATTTAGATGGGCTACATTTTCATTTTCTTTCGTGAGTTAGGATGTAATTTGTGGTAGTCTATGTGTGAGTCCATGGCATTCGCGATACGGCTTTCCCTAGTGCGGGGCTGTGAGTTATTAATTAGAGAAAATTCTCTAATAGGCATGTGAAACCTAGTTCTAGTTTCTTACCAATTAATTTCTATGACATGGCAATCCACATCGTATCATACATAAATAAAAAGGTTGAACCAGTTTTTAAAGCGATAAGCTAATAGTAATTTTATTTAAGTCGACGTTTAGCAAAATTCATTACGGCACATTTTAAGAAACACGCCAAAAATTCAGTTCAAATTTCTCGTCAAAACGTATTTGATTACGTCAATATACAGTATAAAGGAAATACTCTAAGACGTAAATTAAGGCTGGGCAATCGATCAAAAGCTACCCTATCATAATCCTATTACTTCCTTTCTTTAGCTACAGTAATCGCAACTGTCGCATGCGCATGACGTAAACATTTCTCTAGAAAAGCGGTTCCGCGCAAGATATAAAAGCAATTGTTATGCGCATGCGCCGCGGGGAGCGGAAGTTTGATATCTGCATCAGGATGTAGGTCTGTGCGACTTTGTAGCTGTACTCAAATCGCTTTTGTTATTCTTGGCAAGGCTCTTGTGTTGTATGACATAAGCGGATAATGGCGCGTTTTACATTATATATCTCAACTCCGAAGAAGTATCATCATCACCAACCCATTTATACGTCCCACTGCTGGGTACGGATCTCCATTCCCAGTGGTCCCTACCGTCCCCCAATGGGCTCTGAAGAGTCCTAAGGGGGGGTGGTAGATGCCTCGGAAGCAGTTGGGAAGCGTTGATGCTGTTCAGAGGGTGCTACCGCATTTGAAAAAACCCTGAATAATCATTATAAACTATACTACGTAATATATATAATTTTTTTCCTTGACATTATTTGTATTAAGTTAATATAAAAAATACGCGATTTCGATTATTTTTTGTGGTGGTGGGCGTTGAAATTTTTTTTAACCTGCCTAAGTGGGCGGTGAGCCAAAATGTTTGGAGACCTATGGTTTAGGCTATAGTCCACCACTCTGACCCAATGCGGGTTAGAGCTTCGACGTGAAGGTTTCATCACAAAAAGCTCATGATAAATTTCGAATTAAATTTCGCACATAAGTTCCGAGAAACTCAGAGAGGTGCGAGCCCGGATTCAAATCCATGGCCTCTGCTCGATAGGCGGTAGGTTACGCGGTAGGCGGTAGGTCAAACCATAACTAACATAATTAACTATAACTAGCAGCTAGGTCATTGTTCTCTAGACGAGTTTGTGCCTTCACAATGCCATTAATCAGTTTCAGAACCTTTATCCAATATACAGTTTTTTTCCATTATTAGAATTGTTAATATCCAAAACATGAGACAGTCAAGTCGGCTAACAATAAATGTTGATAATGAATAACAAAGGATCCTACGCAACGATATCACACGAGCAAGTAATTAATTCATAACACTATGTCATAACTGTACATGATAAAAGTATACAAATGTGAAGGAAGCAATTTCCGATTACTATACCATAACGAACTGCCACGCGAGAATTACGCGATATTTTGTGGATTAGCAAATACTTAACACTGTTTGCATGAGTTGTGTGATATGCTGTAATAAACGATTATAGTTTTTATGATACCACGTAATTATTTAATGCGTAAAAAAATTTGTAAATTTTGTAATTTTTTTAATTTATGCAACGTTGACGGCTTAATTGAAAAGCCATTTTACACAAAGGTTTATTGAGCTATGGTGGTTTTGTCACATTCCCCCACCATTACATATTAAAGTTATTACATTATCTAACTAATGTTATAAATGCATTCGTTTTTAATGTTTGTTATACAGAACAACTTTGGACGATAGATGTTACATTTACACATAATACTATTTATAGATACGCGTCCTTATATGCAGCGAGGAACCAGGTGAAGCCTGAAAATTAGCAAATTGCTAAGGCTTTTACCTTTTCTTCGTAATGTTTTATGTTTTGTGTTGAAAAACAAAGTCTTTCTATTTTTAAAATCACTTAAATATTATATACGTAATAAAATTAAGTTCTCCACTTTCATTTCCACATTCATTTTAGTAGGAACAACTACACTTTCAAAAGTCATATTTCCTAACTGAAAATAATATCCAAGGGTAATAGCAATGCCAAACAATGTACTAATATTGAATATGTGTTCTTTCAGAGAGCGTACAGTACGATGTTCATCGGTGATGATTGGTGCGCTCGGGTTGTCATTAATCGCGTTGGCCATTTACACCACGGTGTTGGTTCTTACCGAGTACAGGAGCCCACGGCCCTGCATTAGCGAAGAGTGTGTTGGTACTGGTGAGTAGTGTTACCTTATTTTTGAAGAACTTAGTTGGTTCGGTTGTGCTAACCCTGTTAAGGTGGTTTTTGTGTTGATGCAAGGAGACGACGCGAGACGAAAATCGTACGAACCCCACAATCTCGCGATTGATATTAACAGCCATCGCGAGCTCCCGTGAGAAATCGTATTTCCATTGCAGAGTATAATTTACATTTACAAATATTTCAATGCTCGCCTCGCTCATCCTCGTCAATCCAGACCATTTCCACCGAAGATGAGAGAATTGAAATTTTGCCATACAAATTTTAATCCTCATCTCGCCTCGCCGGTGAAAAAGCATCTTTGTACGAGATGAGGGTGCCCAGATTTAATTTCCTATAGGATCGAAAAACAAATAATTTCGAATTGGTTTTGGTCTCGGACCGAATTTCGTGTCTAGTCTGCACTAGTGTAACTTATGCTTATTCAGAGAACAAAAGCTGCATTTTATGACTTACTATTCTTACGATACATGGTCATATAAAAGAGCCAAAATTACAAACAAGTTAGTTTACAAATTCCTTCGGTCCAGCTGAATTCGAACTAACGCCTTCAGCACACCCTGGCTGACGTTCTCCCAACTGTGCCTCTACCATGAGCTTATAGAGATAGTTGTCGCTAGTAATTTTGTAACATGTTCTAACGACAATTTTGTCTGGCAAATTGAACATCGCCCCTAGTGATCACGAGAAGAAGTAATATTTTGTATGCAAATATTTGGCGCTGTCGTTAGCAACATCTGTTACTGTGAACTCGTGGTAGAGGCACTGAACTACGTAACGAACCAACAAACCTTACGATTTTTTTTATGTAATTCTTGCAGATCTTTGGTTTTGGTTTTTAACGAGTTTTTTGTCGAATGACACTTCCATCGCCGCATACTTCGTGAGAATTATTTCACTGTGTATTTATTTATTGTCTATTTCATCTGTTATTTAAATCAGGCATTGGCATTTAAGCACTAAGACTTTGAATTTATATCTTTGCAATTTTGTTAACTTTTAAAACGATAAATGTAGAGCCACCAACTTATATAGATATTTTCATAAAAGCCATGTTCATAATATCCAACCGAATAAAAAATTATTGACGTTCTATGACATAAATTATTATTATCATCCTATTTTACGCAGCACACTGGAATACGCATTAGAAAAATGTATCACATGTCAATTATTAAGACCACGCAATATTATGCGCTATACGAATCATTGAACTGCGTAGACAGATCGTGATGTTTTTACTACCATGATAGTCATAATATATTTTTTATGAAAATATTCCACTAATTTATTATTGTTATTGATACAAAAATCGTACAAACACAAAGAAAAAGTCCTCCGATCCTATTGCGTCGAATGGAACGACGTTAAGCATGGATCAAATTGAGCACACATGTCTTCGTGTTGAATAATGCAAATTTAAAATGTGTAAGTTTTTATACGATTGCATAAGCTGTGATTGTTTCTGTATCAACTCGTATACTACTAGATTAGACAGGGATCTCTTCTTCAGGGAAGGTTTTCTTCGGTGATAGTCTTCTGTTAAATTTTAATAAGTTTCGAACTATACACACAGGTGCGTATTTTCATCTTTACGATGCTATGGTGAAGCACGTTCAGACGTAGATCTATTCTACTGGATGTTTAATTAACTCAGGAAAGTGAGTAATAATACGAGTGTTATGTCAAAAGAAATTAGATACTCTTTATATACATTTGTTTGATACTGGCAAGTTATACACCGCCGCAAACGCAGGTTATTTTCTAATAAATTTGAAAATGAAACACCTCTTAAATGGAATGATTTTTTATTTTATTTTTTATTTTTCGAAGTTAATCTGGTGGGAATTTGTTCACAACAGTGGAGCTCAGTCAACGTGATATTCGTGTTGTGATTTGTTATGACTACAAAAAAAACCGCAATTTTTTTTTTAACTTTAGTCACAATTTATGACGATTCTGCTTGTTCATGAGCTACAGTTTTCAAATGGTCTGCTGAAAGTAAAGTAAGATTTTTTTTTAAATAGTGACAATTTTTAAAATTTCAAAAAATGTGGAGGAAATATTGGAAAAATATTCAGAAAAATAATATTTTTTTCTACAACAACGTTCTCGTCACTCTGCACTCTGAGTTGGACGTAGTTAAACAAAAAGGATCCAATGCACATCCAGTTACTTTCGAGATAAGGCAATTTGAAGTTTAAAAGTGTTTCTCACTCTTGTTTTATTTTGAAAACTTATAATGTCATGTAACTTCAGTGATTTATGTTTAGATGTTGCATTTTTTTGGTGATCCAAGAGGTTGACTTTAGGAACCGTTTGGTACATATAACTCATTTTTTGATAATTTTGTGGATTGGATCCTTTTTGCTTAACTCCGTCCAGTTAATTAAAAGACAAAGACCGCCTAAGTTCCCTTCTTTACACATTTCATTACAAAACTTTACTAAATAATCAACATTTTGAAGAAATTTGAGTTGATAAAGCACGGTATTTAGGCAGTAATTGCATGTTACTCGTACTAGTATTTATATGGTCTGTGGAATGGACAATAAGGGTCCATTTTCATTTGCGAAGGTACTGCCATAGGATTGTTTGGGTGCCAACCATGAACTTCGTATAAAATATTTTAATACAAATCGTGATATATTTTATGACCTTAGTATCTCTCAGTGAGTGATGTGAACCGCGAGGATATGTAGGTGACCTTCCATACTAAATGTTGGCAACTTTTTGTTATAACCGTATTTTATGTCGAGAATGCTCGATCGACAGCGCCAGTGCGCCGCTGTAATTTCATAGGAGTCAGCATCGTCTCATGCTATGTGAAAGGAACTGTAACTGTTAATAGAATAGCGAAGTAGTACATTGTTTGTCGGGAGAGCAGTGCTGACTCACGCCTAAACATTAATACGTAATGGACGTGTTTTTAAATACGTTTAGCATGATGACCTGTATTCTCAGCTTTTTTAGGTTCTAAGTTTAAAATCATGTAAATGACGACTACACAATCTGGGAAAAATCAGTATAAGTTAATTTACGCACATTGTTCTGTGTTATTAATTGTTAACCGACGTAAAAAAAAATGGAGGTTCTCAATTCGACTGTATGTTTTTTTTTGTAAGTGTGTTACGCGATAACTCCGGTATTTGTGAACCGATTTTCATGATTCTTTTTGTTGGAAAGGGGGTACTTCCATAGTGGTCCCATTTCATTTTGAAGAAAATCATCCACCTCTAAGGGTGGCTGTTCACGCATGAGGAAACATTTTTATAAATAGCACCTAAATTTTACTTAAGGAGCAATTATTTTAATGGTTGTTTTTGCTATTTCTCCAACTCAAGGCATTTTTCTCTCAATATACTTTGAGTAGATAGAACCGATTTTTATTATCTTCAGTGTCAAGTCCTGTATAGTGGCGAATTTAAGGATATTTCAATAAAACTTAGCAAATAGACGTAATTCCACGTACTTTTGAGGTCGGTTTTTTTAGTAATTAATATTTAATTTTTTTATTAATAATCGCAGTACAGAGTACTGAGATTATTAACTTTAAAGTTATGTAAACTAATTTTTTTAAAACTGCTCGACCAATATTTATTTGACTGTTTCCGGGATGTGCAGGGATTCCCCTATAGTAAAAGTTGTACGTAATTTTTTCACTTTGGTTGTGGTTCGTTTAAAGTAGCTGAAAGAAAGTTCAATGAGATTAGAGCCCAATGGAATGGATACATAAAGCCGGGTACTCATTAGCGAGCTGTAACTGTGACGTGATAGATACAGTGACGAGGTTCTAGTGTGTAGAGTATTTCTAGCTAGATATTTCCACGAAGAAAACCCATATCTGCATGTGGTCTATTTAGGTGAGAACAAACCATACTAACCTTTCACCAGTCACATCCCAGGATGGTAGAATCAGTGCAAGTGAGTTGGACATTAAAGAAAAAGAAGAAGAAAAAATGCAGAGTTAATGTGGCTCTTTCAAAAAGCCTTTATTCATAATTTAGTTCTCATAAATTATTCCTTTTTTTCGTATATTTTAGAAGTCATAAATGTTCATATCCATATAATTGTCACAGGTTGATACCTATATGTTACAAACGGCAATAGAAAACATCACCTTGTAACAAAAATACAGTCATTCCCACTAGTGGAGCGTAATACGTAGGTTCAGTTACAAAAATAAAGATTACTCATGTGTATTTTTCCATTAATTTCCACATTGTATCAAAGCTATGTCGACAGCACAAATGGCGGCGCCATTAAGAAGACATAATTGCTTTAATTCAGCTGCGTATTTTCTAGAGCAAGCAGTTAGGTGGTTAACACGTGGATGCGAGGACCTACGCAGTTTTCGCGTTGAAATGTTACAATTGCATAAATTATTTCATCATTATTGGTATTTTGCTTACTTCACGTCTGTATGGAGCGATGGTAAACAAACAACACGCATTTAATTGTACCCTAATTATGGAATTTTTTATTTAACTTTTAAATATTTGAATGAGAATCTTGGGATGGTGTTTATAACTTATGTACCCAAAATCACGAATATTGAACTATAAAGGCTAATGATATTAAAATTATTAAAGATTACGTCGTACATTGAGTTTTAATGATATTCAATTTAATATAGATAATGGCTCATTTTGAATAAACAATGTCTTTTAAGCTTAGGTTTTAAAAGTTTTTTTTTGTACGTGCCACTTCATGCTTTTTAAAACACGGAAGAAGAAAAACAAATAATTTGCAAGATAAGACATTCTTAATATAATTTAAAAGTTAAGAAGACGAACAGGAAAATAACAATGATAATTTATAAAATAAAAATAGCCGTGCTGTCGGAGAATTTTAATCTACCATTACAAGTTTTAACTTTCACACTTGCCTTTTTCGGCATTTTTGATTAACTTTACACTTGGTAGTTTTTAAAATTCGTTTATGTGTAAATTAGGGACGTTTTTAAAATGGCTTTTGGAATTTTATAAGATACGTTCTTTTTTGCTTGTTGTTTTGAAGAATATTAATAAAATCAAGGCTACGATTGCTGGCGTTTATACTTAGAGGCATTTCTAATATACCCAAGAAACGTTTTGCAACAATGAGACACATAGAATAACTAGCATAAATAGCTCTTACAAATAATATCTAACTATATTTCCTGACTGTTTTTTACACTTCTCTCGGACTTTAGAGTGAGCGATCTGGTCTAATTCAATCGGTCAACTGAACGAGTTCGGTGTTCAAGTTCTTTTAGTTTCTCTATTTATCTTGCTCGGATCGGACATTAAACGAATGTTTCAAACTAACACTTTTATTCAAATGAACTTCGGACTCCTGGTACTATTAGGTCAATAGTATACTTTACTGTTTAAAAATACAATGGGAACGGTGTTATTTGATTAACCTGAATAATATAACTGCGTATTGAGTGTTATGCATTCCGTTCGCACCGTTTGTTCCTACTGAACTACAAGAAAGGTGAACTATTCAGATCGTCTCGCATCTGTGGCTCCGCAACGTAGAGTATCTGAAATGACCCGTGAACTATTAAAATCGCCCAAGAGGAACTAGTTCATTTCGGCCAGTGTTGGGAATTTATTTCTAACAGTTCGTTGTTTATAAACTACTCAAGCCTGCTGTATTTCTGTAGATGGTAACTAATAATAATAATAATGTAGTTATTGTAAAAAGGTCTTCCACGTCGAGGAAGAGCGGGACTAGACCGCCCCATCACACTGACTTCTAAATAATAGAAGACTTTTCAGTACTATGTACTTTTTAATAATATAATTTACGTAAGAGGTTTCTATGACTAATACAATGTGACTGATTTTGGAATTCTAACACCTAATTCAGTACGCATATTCACATGATTTCACTAAAATTTGACTCAAATATTATATTTTTAGTGAAAGTTAGACACGTGATTTTTTTGTCTGCATTGAAACCGCAGACATAACATACAATAAGATCTTGAGAGTTCCAAAATTATGACATAAATTTTTGTTAATGTTATTTGTTAGTAAATCTGAAAGCCAAGCTTATATATAAATCAAAGTATACCTTAATCTTAATGTACCACTCCAATTGCCTGGTCTTAAGCTAGGGAACTCCCTGTACAATGAGTACCTACTAGAGCAACGGAGTTCACTCTGGTGCACTTCCCAGAAAGCCCAAAGCAAAATCAATTTAGAAAAATTCATTTACCAAATTGGTCCAATCGGGAAACGAGGCCGGAACCTCTTCATCCAGCGCCCACAGTACAACCCGAGGTTACCGAGGTTCTCAAATTTTTAATATATTTTTTATTGTGTTAGATCATAGTTTCCCAAAATTTCCCAATTTTTTTTATCTTGCCTAAGTGGGCGATGGGTCAAAAAATTTGGGAACCTGTGTATTAACTTGTCTTACTGATAACCATAGTAAATATAAGGAATTCTCTAGGTTGAAACGTTGAAACCAAAATATTCATGCGATGGTTTAGTGTCCAACAAACCATTTCAATTATTTTTGAATACAATGAAATGCAACCAACGAAGCAAAGAGAATCAGGTCCCAGTAGACATGTGATTGAAGTTCTTGGAACGATCGGTCATCGTGACACGCAGACTCTACACCACTGTCGTGTAGTCCATGTCTGCCCACCTATTAGCATAATTTTTATTAATTATTATTACTATTCCAACAGCCAACAGAATACTTCAAGCCTTAAACAAAGAAGTGGACCCTTGCCAAGATTTCTACGAATTTGCCTGTGGCGGTTGGATCGAGAAGAATCCTGTACCTGACTGGGCGACATCCTGGGACCAGCTGGCAAGGCTCCGGGAACGCCTGGTGACAGATTTGAAAGACTTGTTGGAAGCTAAAGACGCTGAAGACCTGCCTCAGAGTGTGAGAAAAGCCAAGGTGTTGTACAGGACCTGCGTTGACATTGGTAATTAAATTTACAGTGTGAGAAGTTTGTGGAGATCCCGAAATTGTTTTGCTCATAGATACTCCGCCATAATACAAAGGTATTCTATAGACCGCAGGAAAACATGCTTTCTTACCTACTTTACGACTGCACATTAAACGGAAACAATAAAATGGAAATTTCTTACCCAAAATTACCAATGTAGTCATTGACTTACAAATAAATGGACGACGGATCTAATACAAAAACCACGAAAAAAATGTCCCAAGTCCTATTTAAGCGTAGTGACATGTAAAGGAATATGAAAAAGCTAAAACGTTGAATTTAAATTGTAATGTCATCGCAGTACTGTCTAATTTTGCTTGCTTCGCTGTCAGTCGAACAAACGAAGACTAAAGCGTGAATGACGCTCTGTATACGATTTTAACGCCCTATAAGTTCGGACATTTTTTAGCGCGGACCCGACGTCCATATAATTGTAAGTCAATGAATGTAGTAGTTCTTACCATGTCAAATATACACTACAAGTTTCTTAATTACAGACAAGTTAGAAGAGAAAGCGACCAAGCCCATACAAAATCTCCTGAAGAGACTAGGTCTTCCACCAAACCCCCCTGTCGAAGCCAGCGCCAATTTCTCCTGGGAAGACGTAGCTGGTCGTGGGAGACGTATGCTGGGGCTAAACGTGCTGCTCAGTGTCCAGGTTGCTGAGGATGTCAGGAATACTAGCAGAAATCGGGTTGTGGTAAGTCAAATCTGCCTTATTTTTAACGGACTTTAAAAAAAGGAGGAGGTTCTCAATTCGTCTGTATGTTTTTTTGTATGAATGTTACGCGATAACTCCGCCATTTGTGAACCAATTGGAAAGAAGGTACCTCAGATGTAGTCCCATTTAAATTTCAAAAAAATATTCCACCTCTAAGGGTGGCAAACTAGGGGATGAATGTCTTTTGAGGTCGGTTTTTTAACCGGAGGTTAGGTTATGTTAATACTAATATCTATTCAAATGTTATAGGGTTTATTTATAAACGTTGACCGATCAGATGCAGTGAAACCACTTCCTAGATTACAATACCTATCTACGTACCATGATTCTCAGTCGATACTACATAAAATTAGCATCACATAAAAACCATTACAAACTACAATCTTCATAAAACCACAAAAAGTTCACTACACGCCATTGAGGGGTTTTCAAATGCCTAAAAACATCAGCGATAATCAAATAACGATGACCTTGAAAGATAGCAAGTGCTTTGACTGTGACTGTTGTGCAAAGACTCGAAACTGTGTTTGAGGACCGAAATAAAAGCAAAATAATTTAGAACTGAGCGTAGGCAGACAAGTAACACGTTACTTATCCGACATACAAGGTGTTTATTATTTTTATTTATCGGTTACCTGATGACGTCATAATTTAGTCGGAGCTGGATATTTGCCTGTTCTTTTTCATCTTAGTATATATTTACGTCTTGTTCCCCGTAAAGTGGATGGGGGAATTAAATCAAACACACTATCCATATTAATCCCATTGGAAAAAATTTCGTCAAATTTTAAATAAAAAACTACTGTGAGACTCGGACATATTATTAATTAAACTAACGGATAACTCACGTATTTAAGTCGAATTGTTGCTTGACATGTTTCGAACCAGTCCGTGATCCTTAATCATGAGCTTCCGCGGCGGTTCACATTAAGGATGAAATGTCGATAAACAGGCTACTTTCCCTGGTGTTTGAAGCTTTACAGTTTGGCATTTACCCACCTGGGCCAAATTATAGATGATTTTGCATGATTCTCCACAGTTTTAATTCCTATTCAGATACACGCGGTATTTACTACCGCTGTGGGTACCGAAATCCGAGTGAGTGAGTATACGGTATTCTTACTTAAACGTTTAAACCTAAGCTGATATGGCTACCGTTATGGGTAGCTAAACTATCTTGATTTTCGCCGATCTAGACAATCACTTCTATGCCATCAGTGAATAAGACCACCTACAATCGTGCCTAATGTGTAATCTCAATCAATTTATCATTTGACTGCTTCGGCGTCAAGATCGCACATGAGTCCATTATGTCAACTAATCTTCACTTGCGAAACCAATTTCTCAAAGCAAGAGAACGGATACCGCCGATCAGAAGTATGTGGCCGTATCTGTTTTGCTCTGGCCGCTGAACTTCATACAAACAGGTACCCGGCGGGATACCGCGCAGTAATTTTCACTACCCACAGCAGTAGCGAATATCACTAATATCTGACTAGGCCTCCTGGTGGCCATATGATATTTAGTATTTATTCATATCAAAGGTGGAATCACAATTTCGTACAGACTAAAGTCCACTATATAAACACATTCATTTAATTTCTGTAAGCCATTGAATAAAACTGCGTATAATTACAGGCCATATTACTAACTTATAAGTACAATTTTTAAATAAATTCCAACCCTACTCAAAAGCCTCTTGGAAATTCGGTTTTGGTACCTCCTTACCTACCAGGGTAATTTGTGTAACTAAAACTTGCAAATTAATTCGATCAGTGACGCGTTTTTTGTGTTGTGCTGTGTAAAGATGTTCTTACTGTCCAGTTTATTAAGTGTGACTGAACGTATTTGAATATTGTTGCCTCTCGATTTGGATGTAAACGTTTCACAGTTGATTTAGATGATGAAACTACGATTTATTTATGTTACAAGCGACCTTGTCTCTTTGCTCTCGTCTTTTTATGAAAAAGGAAATGTTAAGAAAGTGCAATATCAGAAAAATAACATCAAAACGAATATTTATAAATCCCTGAAGGCATATCGATAATCTGGGGTTATTCATTACACTTTAAGTTTTTTTAACAGATCATTCTTGTGTTAAATAGAAAGGGGTCAAAAATAAATAAACTTAGATATGTTATACTTACGACAAGGGAGTCCATTAAGCCGGTCAGAAAACGATTTACGTCCATGTCGATACCACCTATGAACACTATGCCAGATTTTATTTTGTTTCTTCATTTCTTTCTTCACAAAATAAAATAAATATGGCTGTTTACATAAATAACAGATAATGAGCAAAAAATAACGTTGGCGTAGTTTCATTGGAGGTATCGATGCAATAAGAGCAAAAACCTACCTACCTTACCTTTCCCATCCACAGTCCTAGCGGAAGCGAAACCGCAAAGTATTTTTAGCTCTCATAAAGCTATTTCTGACTGACTAAAGCGTGAAACACACAGAAAGCGGGTGCGGGTCGGGTCGGGAGCACGGCGGGTCTAATACCTTGTATTTATATGGACGACAACACACTAGGGCGCGGGCGCGTGCGCCCGTTCCGTGCCCGCTCTCTATGTGTTTCACGCTTTATGCGATTCCGTGTCGATAAGTGTGGTGACTCCCTTAGACCAATTTCAAATTCTCCACAATATAATTAACGAAACCACCACCATATTTGACTACCAAACCGGTGCCACTGTTAAGAAATTACTTGCGAAGGTGCCACAAAATAACACATATACATAATAATAATATATACAACTTAGAACTACACCGATACAACATTTATTGTACCAATTGCGTAATAAACTTTGTGTCGATTGTGTAACGTACAAACTAGATAGGTACGAAGCAAAGAACTGCGTCTTCCGGAGAATTTCAGTCTCCGAAATTTCCGCAGCTACTGTATCGTTTCTTTACACAATTGACATTCATTGGGCTATGCAGTGGCGTAGCATGGCCCTGAGTAGACAGCAATGGGGGCGGCGACGAGCACGCCTAACACTAACTACTCAAAATGATTATTTTTACTAAAATTTAAAAATAAATACCACTATCGAGAAAACGATATCGTGAACAACACATAGGTGGCAACAGCAGGCGAACATAAAAATCAAGGGTAAGGGTGCTGGTGAAATTACAGGCACATGGGACTTGACAACTTATGTCTCAGGGTGACGGGCGTAGTGGTAGTGCCCATAAGATGGCACATGTCATCCCTCCCTCTTATGATATGGGCTCCTTCAAACGAGGCGTGAAGAGGCATATTGTAGGCAGGCAGGGTGGAGGTGGCAAGTGCAGTGAGGGTTTCATCGCTGCACTAGGTTCCTTCGCGTTTGAATACCACTTTCCACGTAACATCAGGTGGAGTGGAGTCATTTGCCTGTCATGTATAAAAAAAAAAGATTTTTGCAATTTAAAGCACTGAATGCCACTGCAACTGTTTTGGATAGGTGTGTCGCTTACCACCAGGCGCACGAGTTGCCCGTCACTTGGCATTGTAGAAAAAAAAAACAATTGAGCCGAGCCTGCTCGAACGAACTACACACATCAAAAGTGTCTAGGGATCAAGTGAATATTTTTGAAATAAAAATTATTTAAGCAATATTTACCAAATCCAGTCTTCCAGGACGACTTCTTACTTTAATTCTTATGTTTTATTTAACCGCTTACCCCTATATTTAATTAAAATAAACTAAAATTGCTGTTTTTGCAAATTGTGGGAAAAAACTCAAATTAACGGCGTCAATTAAATGACAAAAAAATGGCGAAAATGATGATTTTGCTAATTTTTATTGTAAAGATAAGAAAATTAATAATCTGTCTTTCCACCATTAACACGAATCACACAATTACAGCGATTTGGCATGCTTAAGATGAGTTCATCAAAATCACTTTGAGGAATGGCCGCCCATGTGTTTTGTAACAAGTCAAAATATTGTTGTAGAGTATGTACGGTATGCATACTCGGCACAGCTCTTCTTTGAAGCATATCCCATGCGTGCTCAATTGGATTGAGGTCTGGCGATTGAGCAGGCCACGGCAGAACGTTGATACGAGCTTCGGCAAGTATGCGTGTTACGACTCTAGCCGTGTGTGGACGTGCGTTGTCATGCATTAGTTGAAATGAATCACCCAACTGGCCTCGCAAAGGGATGATAACATCTGAAACAATCCTCTCTGCGTAAACTTGAGCATTGAGGTTACCCCTGATCCAAATGAGATCGGTTCTTCCGCCGATCCAAATACCGGCCCATATCATTATTGTTCCCCCACCATATGGATGAACTTCCTGACAATATCTCAAACGTTCATGACGTCCAGATGTTCTCCAAACTCGAGTACGTCTTGTATCCGGTCTCATACCGAAGCGGGATTCATCCGAAAAGCACACATAGCGTCAGTCTTCTTCCTCCCAGTTTCTGTGTTCGCGAGCCCATCGTAAACGGGTCCTGCGATTGCAGGGTGCAATAGGTGGAACTCCGAGCGGCCTTCGGGATCGCAGACCCACTTCACGTAAACGATTTCAGATTGTTTGATCGCTTATTAGCAAGCCTGAGGAGCTGTGGAGCCTCGTAACCAACATCATGGCGGTCATGGTACGATTCCGTCGAGCAGTATTTTGGATATACCGGTCCTGTCTGCGAGTCGTGATGCGAGATCGTCCTCCATGTCGCTCGGCCACGCTGCCCGTCATGCGATAGCGCGTCCAGAGGCGACTTATGAGGCTCTGTGTAGTGTTAAGAGTGAAAGCCACAGCACGTTGCCTGGAACCAGCTTCCAACATTCCGACGGCTCGCATCATCACTTCTCGGGTTAAATGATGTCGTCTCTCCATAATAATGTAAATTGTTTCGGTTCCGATGCAGATATTGTAATGATTTTGTCAAAATGCTATAACTCATTTTTATACAAAACCACATTGACAATCGATTTTCTTCTTATTATCGAATTTTAAACAATATTCCTTATTTAAATGTTAAAACTCACTAAAAAGTATCAATAGCGATACAAAAAAGTTAATATAATTAACCCTAATTGCAGCAATACTCTTAAACGTACTTGATCCCTAGACACTTTTGATGTGTGTACTTTTGTAATCGTAAAAATAGAGGGAAGAATTTAAGTTTGGCCCCGGGCGGCAGAAATCGATGCTACGCCACTGATGCTATGTACAATTTCGTTACAAACATTGGCTTTCATTCTGCTCCGCAATAATATAAAGTGAGCCTTAGAAAGATCTTTCCTAAATCTAACAATGCAAAGTGAACCTTAGAAAGTTCTTTCCTAAATCTACAGTCTATGTCTGTAAGTATAAAACGTCTGAAATCAATTTCAGATCGAACAAGTATCGCCCGGGTTCAGCGAGCGCTACCTACTGCAGCCCGAACAGTTCGCACATGAGCTTGAGCAGTACCACAAGTATATCAAACAGATGATTATCATCGCTGACCCCACCGCCAACGCGCAGAGCTTCGCTGACGACATCATCACCCTTAGCAAGAACCTCGCTAAGGTAAGTGTTCTTTAATTTCAACTTTTATTGTGTAACCTTGAGATTAAGTGCTTGAATGACAACAAATGCAGAGACATTAACGACCCCTCATCATCACAAAAAATATTCTTAATTGCAGATAATGACTCCGGTCGAAGTAAGACGTAGCGGAACCCATCTGTTTCACGAAGTCAGTGTTTCGCAGCTCATAACGGGGTCTGGAGGAGGTCCTGCTCAATGGAAAGAGGTAAATGACAAGATTAGATTTCTCCTTACTTACATTTTATTTTCATTTTATTTATGTATCAAAAATATTTTGGTTCCAGCATGATTGGGAGAAATACCTGACGCTGGTATTCGCAAACACGAGCGTAACCCTGCAGCCGCAAACAGACCGTGTCATCGTCATGGACCTGCCCTATCTACAGAAACTCGCAGTTCTTTTGTCCGATACGAAACCTATCTTGATCGGTGAGACCTTAGTGATTATTCAGTCTCCCTCGTTTTTTAGTATAGCCAAGGGTATAGCGTTCTTATTGCATCTGAAATCTAGATCATCGGCTAAATTTGAAACCTCATAACTCAAAAAACTGTGCTTTTGTTCTAGAACGATTCCTTTGGTGGAGCGTCTTCTCTACCGTGGCTCCCATGACTCTCAGTGCCTTCAGAGACTTGGGCTTTGAGTTCTCTAAAGCAGTGTTTGGTTTGCAACAACGGACTCCGAGATGGAAAAGTTGTACTGCCAACGTTAACGCAAATTTTGGAGTCGCCTTGAGCTATCTTTATGTCAAAAGACATTTCGACCAGACTTCTAGAAAAAAGGTGGGTTTCTCTTCTTAACCATCTTTAAAAAATCTTTTTAACAATCTTCAAAAAAGAAACAGGTTCTCAATTGGACTGTAAGTTTTTTTTTTGTATTTATGTTACGCGATAACTCCGCCATTTGTGAACCATTTTTTTGTTGGAAAGAGGGTACTTCCATAGTGATCCCATTTAATTTAAATGAAAATCATCCACCTCTAAGAGTGGCTTTTCACGCATGAAGACTCATTTTTATAAATAGCGCCTAAATTTTATTGTAAGGAGCAATTATTTTAATGGTTGATTTTGCTATTTTTCAATTCAAGGCATTTTTCTCTCGATACACTTTGAGTAGTGAGAACCGATTTTTATTATCTCCTGTGTCAATTCCCGTATAATGGCGAACTAGGGGATGAATCCAGGTTTGCGCACTTTCCGGTAACCGATTTCAATAAAATTTGGTAATTATATGTAATTCCACGTACTTTTGAGGTCGGTTTTTTAGTACTCTGACTGTACTGAGATTATTTATAAATAAGTAACTAGTTATAATTATTTAAACCCTAATACCAAAGTTATGACAATTCGATTTAAGGACTTCCGACTAATACAGTAAAGTTGATGTATTAAGTAACATGAAAATATTGGTCATCTAAGAAATACAAAAATGTCGCACATACCATTTTATACAGAATATCCTTGAAAATCTTACAAACCTGGTAAAATTCTATTAACTATCAACAGGCCATAGAAATGATTGAAGACGTCCGAGAGGCCTTCGCCGCGGCAGTCGATCAACTAGACTGGATGGATACCACCACTAGAGTCAAGACTCTTAACAAGCTTCGAGCCATCAGGAACTTTGTCGGCTTCCCCTCCTGGTTGTTGACACACGACCAGCTCGATAAGCATTATAAACACGTGAGTAATATTATGACGAAGAAAATAACAAACCATTCA
This sequence comes from Hyposmocoma kahamanoa, assembly GCF_003589595.1. Lineage (NCBI taxonomy): Eukaryota > Metazoa > Arthropoda > Insecta > Lepidoptera > Cosmopterigidae > Hyposmocoma > Hyposmocoma kahamanoa. Next base: position 5,548,706 of record NW_020654422.1, read on the forward strand.
AAAATTATGTCATATTCCTTTCTGACCTCCTCCTCCATACGTGCCGACAGAATCTACATATGAGGTAATACCTGCGTTCCGGTTTTGAAGGGTAAGGGTGCTGGTGAAATTACAGGGTCTTGTCAATTTATGTCTCAGAGTGACAGGCACCGTAGCAGTGCCCTCCAGATCTTTGTGTTTTGAAGCTCTGAGTGGCACTGCAACTTTGTGGACAGCCCCATATCTTTCTACATACGTTTTGTTTATAGTGTCCCTCCCTGTCAACCTCTTGGTTATACGGGAAGGGCACTATAACCTGTGCGTGCAAACCCGCACATTAACTTTCTCGGTCAGGTCCTGACCCCAGATCAGCCCAGTACGGACTTCATTCAGTTCGGTGCCTTTGGTGAGCCGCTCCGGGTGCACGTACAGCACCCTCCCTATTTCCAGATAGGTACCGGAGTCCGGAGCTGCAGTCACGCTCACTTCCCGTTGCACTCTGCGCAACTTACTGTTGCCACGGTTGTTATGGACAGCCCCATATCTTTGTCACTGCCTCTGTGGACGAACGGTTACCATGAACGACTGCCACGAAGAGGTCCCAGGTTCGATTCCCGGGCCGGGACAAATATTTGTATGGCCTACATTTATTTCTCTCGTGAGTTTGGGTGTAATTTGTGTGTGTCCATGGCACCGCGATACAGGTCTTCCCTAATGCGGGGTTATTTTGTGTGTGTGTAATTATTATTATTATTATTCTACATAAGTTTTGTTTCTATTGACCCTCCCTAAGGTTAGTGTTTAGGTGAGCCTGTTATGGACAGGCGTGTCGCTTATCACCAGGCCCACGACTCCTCTCATTACTTAATATCATAAAAAAAGACATTCCAACTTTCAGGCTGAAGTGGTGGAAGGAGATTTGTTCGAGACGTACTTGAAACTAACCGGGTCGGCTGTCAAGAAGTCTTTTGACACCTTGCGAGAACAACCAGATAGGAATCGGTAAGTTCTTAAGCCATCACCATCATTTCAGCCGAAAGACATCCACTGCTGTACATAGGCCTCCCCCAAAGAACGCCACAATGACCGGTTTTGTGCTGCTTGCATCCTGCGGATTTATCAAACCTTCACCAGATCATCGGTCCACCTTGTGGGTGGTCCCGAGTTCTTAGATAAAAGTACATAATTATTACATAAGATTCGGCAATTGAGTAATATTATATGAGCTAGTTAGATAGATAGATAAAACGTTTATTTGGATCTACAGACACACATACATAACAAAAAATATGTAATACAATAAAAAGAAAAAAACAGCAGCTGTGCTGTAGCAGTGACCTACGTGAAATACGACACCACTTTTAGCTACTATAGCAACACCTCTAAAGCATAGCACTACAGCCCAGGGCCGTAAAAACCAATAAAAAAATACCACTGCAGCAACACTTCTTTTCGACTGAAGGACGTTGACGATGGTACAAAATGTTTCGACCTGCTCGTTTAAAATGTATGAAACAGTTGAATTTAGATATTTATGTATACGTATACCTACGCATGTACTCAAACATTGCAATAAAGGCTCTATTATGTGTGACATATAGATAGTAAACTGATATACATATTAACAATCGAAATGCACAGATCTCCTTTATATTAGTTTATTCAGGACCAACTCTACAAGGAACAAACAACATAAATTGACTGAACAAAATGTTAAGAACTATATACAATCATGGACCAAAAAAGGTGGATGAAAAGTTTTTTTTTATTTCCAGATGGGTAGCCACAGCGACTACTGTAAACGCCTTCTATTCAGCTACATTAAATTCAGTCAGTAAGTATCGATTTCTTTATGGTCTTACGAAGGTGGTCAAATGACAGGCACATGAGACTTGTCAACTTATGTCTCAGAGTGACGGGCGCAGTGGCAGTCCTTAGGTCTTTCAGATTTAACGGCGCCTTCAAATTAGCAGCTTGTAGGCGCGACAGCCGCGCGTCTGTAACGCTTCAGTTAATTTTTGTTAACTAATAGTGACTGCAAAAGCGGCGTGTGCGTGTCACGACAGTGACGCTGCAAATGTTAAATTAAAAAATTAGCACTGGCGCAGCCGCATCGTCACAGTGACGCTACATAAGCGTATAATATGAAGAAGGCACCTTGAAGCTCTGAGTGGCACTGCAACTGGTATTGACAACACCAGGTGCACGATTTGTTCGTCCTGTCACTTAGTATTATAAAAAAAGCTATATATGTTGTTACTGATATATACTTATGAAAGAATTAGTAAATTCATTTATAGGAAATGAAACTATTTTTCCAGATTTAAATCGCGTGTATTTGTTTTTTCAAACAAACCAACGTTTCGGGCCCTTTACAGGTCCCACGATCACGGTTGACTGAGGTGGTACAGTCATCAACCAGTTATATCTAATATTGATGTAAAGCACCCGATTTTTTCAACATAGTTAAAAAGTTATTAATTAAATAGATACCTTATTTTAATTTTACAAAGAGGCATTCAAATTTACGCTACGTTATTTCACAAATTATTTTATTTTAACAATATAAATTTTTATTAAGTTACATTTATTATTAATTGATAATGGCAATTAGGATTATCCTAATTGCCATCCTAATTTATATTAAAACATATTAATTAGTACTGCAGTCTTATGTCTGTTTGGGATTTTTCATCAGAGGAAATACTGGATCCCAAACTGGTGGTACGGAGAAACCATCTTCCCTGTTGAAGTTTGGATGTTTTTTAATTTCAATGGCCTCTCGCAGCATCCTGGGTAGATAACGGACTTCCTTTGCAAGGACCTGGGGTTTGTCAAACTTCTTTGAATGTATAGGTTTATCCATGACATGCTCGCAGACTTCAGACTTGTTTCCGCGACGGTCTTTGACATTAGCTATATGTTCTTTGACGCGGGTACAAATACTTCGCTTCGTTTGCATTAATATTAGACATAACTGGTTGATGACTGTACCACCTCCGTCCACCGTGACCATGGGACCTGTAAAGGGCCCGAAACGTTGGTTTGTTTGAAAAAAAAAAACAAGTATATGCGATTTAAATCCGGAAAAATACTTTCACTTCCTGTGAGTAACAATCGCGAAAACGTAAGAACTCGATAAATTAATTTATTTTTTATATAAATATAGATAACTTCATTAACGGTAAGAATGGTTTTAATGTTGAATGTTTTCCTTTTAGCCTTCCCAGCTGGTATACTCCAGCCACCTTTCTACGGAAACGGAATTGAGTAAGCATTTTTTCTTGACTTGTTTTTGTGCTAATACTTAGATATGTTTTAAAAATTATTCGCATTTCACAGAGCAATCAACTACGGATCTATTGGTGCCATAATGGGTCATGAAGTCACCCACGGATTTGATGACCAAGGTAAGGAGGTTATTTAGATGTCATAAATACAGTTGGCAATTTCAATGGGAAGGGTGGTTAATTTTCGTTGACATAAGTGTATTTGTTAATAAGTATATCCTCTAAAAATCATGCTTAGGCCGCCGCTACGATGAAGAGGGCAACTTGAAGCAGTGGTGGTCTGCCGCGACACTGGAGCACTACCATGGCAAGGTCCAGTGCATCATCGACCAGTACAGCAAGTACCATATGCCGCAGCTACCCAACTACACCGTAAGTTATTTTTCACTGTTCAGCTGGCAACGCAACTCACGAATAAATATTTTTGCACCTTCTCTCATTTAATGTCTACTCTAGTCTGGTATGAAAAAATGCATTTGACATCTATAAGCAGCAAGATTTGTCACTGCGTGTGCTGTTTCCTGTCGGCAGGCCCATCTCTCTACTTAAGTTTTGACTATACAGTGACGTAATTCAGTCAGGTTCTGACCCCAGGTCAGCCCGTTTACACAGACTTCATCCGGTGCTCAAAAGGGTAGTGGCTTGGGTGAGCGACCCCGGGTGCACCTACCAACACCCTTTTGTCCTAATAAATACCGGAGCTGTTAGCACGCTCACCTCCCATTGTGAATTGCACAACTAACAGTTGCCACAGCTAAGGACGCGTTCCCATTACCTATGTCGTGAGGACAGATAGTCGTGCAGTTTAAAGTGTCGTGGCTTGTATATTTAAATGAAGTTGTTTACATAGAGAACAACACGACACGGCAACACTGTCGTTCACGACTGTTTTGACGTTACGACGACATACTGTCGTGACAACGGGAGGAGCTAGAATGACAGTCGTCAGACAATAAATAAAACGTCACCATAGAATTGTGACAAATAATCGCAGCTATAAACGATTCTATCGTGTAAACGACAAAGCGGCTGCCGTGAACCAATAAATTGTCGTCACGATCAGGTTCGACGAGTCATTCAATGATAAAATAAACGTCCACGATACAGTCACGATAGTGACGCTAGACGCTAACGATAGATAAAACGTTACGACATAATGGGAACGCGCTTAAGACGTTGAATCTAATCCGACTACCATCGTCCTGATTTTGATTCAAACCGGAATCGATCCAATCGGGTAGTCTCGAAATCAGATGGGTTTCTGAGCGAGAAGATGAATCTGATTCCTACTATATCCTTCTAATTTGTGAGTTACCTAAATCAACACCTAAGTCGACACGCTCGCTTGTTAACAATCGCCCATGAAAGTTTGGCGTTCATTGCTCGCAGGTGCACGGGTTCAACACGCAGGGCGAGAACATCGCCGACAACGGCGGGCTGCGCGCGGCGCTGAACGCGTACGCGCTGTTCGCGGGGCGCCACCCCGCCGCGCGCCGCGACGCGCTGCCCGGCCTGCCCACCTATAAGCCCGAGCAGCTCTTCTTCTTGGGCTTCGCACAGGTATGTTACCGTCTTTTGCTTCTACACTTCCATCTTTTTAACCGTCTTCAAAAAAAGTAGGAAGTTCTCAAGTCGACTTTTTACCTACCTACGTAAAGGATCGTATGTCAAAATTGCCAAGTTTACAGGGGAGCATTATAAAGTTCTGAATTCACTAGTTACTCACATAGAGATATCATCTAACCGATATCTACAATTTTATAATACTATATGTAAGTAACGAGTTTTGCCGAATAAAACTGAGAAATGCTAGTCACGTATTATGCTTATTTCAGTTAATTCAGAAGTTTAAAACGCTCCCCTGTAAACTTGGCAATTTCGACATACGATACTTTACGTAGGAGGAGTAGATTTGTGAACCGACTTTGATGATTCAACAAGCACATAGAAAAATTCGTTAGGTCCGCTGGTTTTTCCGTGTTTTAGTTGGCATAGCGTCCGGCACGGTTTGCTAGAAGACGTCGGTTCGAATCCAGCCGGATAGAAGGAATTTTTTCTAAGTTTTTCTATTAATAATTATAACAAACTAGTGGAGCAATTTCACGTAAAAAAGAATTGAATATCAATTCAATAACAAAAAATAAATAAAAATAAATTTGACGACTCTTTTTGTGTCGGAAAGAGGGTACCTCAACATTGGTCCCATTTAGATTTGAAAAAAATATTGCAATAAACTTGGCAAATAGATGTAATTCCACGAACTTTAGAGGTCGGTTTTTTTATTTATTTATTTTTACTTGAATTATTAAGGACGTGCCAATTACAGCAATTATATAAAGACACAGTATATAACAACTTCAAAATAATTACATAAGATTAAGAACCTTTCAAGAATCCTTTTCACAATAACGCAAACATTCTGACAATATTTCTGACCAGTCATCTGCAAACAAATCACATTCTATTTGTAATTTGTGGAAATAAATAAATTTTATTATTATTATTATTATAGGGTTGGGAGCAAGAAGAGAATTGGGCGCCGTTATAATGTAATGTCCAAAGGGTTATATTTAGCATAGATTATACTCGTAATAAAAATAATGTGCCAGACAACTACACCAATTGCCTGGTCTCAAACTAGGGAAAGCCCTGTAGTATGAGTACAAGAGCAACAGAATTCACTCCGGGGCACTACCCGGAACACCGAGACCCGTTCATTACCCCAAATTGGTGCTACCGGGAATCGAATCCGGAACCGTCGCACCAAGCGTCCGCAGTGCCAACCGTTGAACCGCTGACGTCGTCATTGATATGTAGCTGTACCATTTTATCGTCTTATGTATTTTCAAAAAGTCCATCATTAAACGGCTCATTTGACCTATTTTGAAATCTTCTATTTTAAAATTGTTCTATATTGTTATTATTGTTTTTTGTTCATAAGATTGCACAGTCACAACAGTTTTCTAAATGCTGTGTACAGTTATAATTGGAATGCAGACTTACTGTTTCTTTTTAAAATAATTTTGTTTGAAAATAATACTGTAATCTGTTTTCTGTAATTTGTACCATTACAATAAAAATAAAATAAATAAATAAAATTATATTTGCAGATATGGTGCGGCAACTCAACAATGGGGGCTTTAAAATCCAAAATAGTAGAAGGGGTGCATAGCCCGAACAAAATCAGAGTAATTGGGACCTTGAGCAACTCCAAGGAGTTTGCAGAAGCTTGGCAATGTCCAAAAGGATCACCCATGAACCCTGAACATAAGTGCATACTATGGTGATCGTCATGTGATGTTAGTTATAAGAGAACCAAAGACATTTATTCTCTAGGTTACCTACAAGTTACCGCCTTAGGTTTAAGATAATGCAAACATATTTTTATATCGACTTATAGTGATGCACTCAACGTTACGGGCTCGCATTTACACTATTTTATAATTGTTTTAATGATAGGCTATCTGTTTTAAGTATAGCAATGCAAATTTTTGTGCTGTGTTATGTAGAAATATTAAACGAAGTAAAGAGGAACGAACTCAAAAAATTGCTACAAATGGAAGCATAAAAAATGAACAAAACTTCCCCTTAACACCAGTGCATGACATTTAAAACAAAAATAACAAACTATTTATTATAAATTGTGAAATAAAAGTGAAAATACAATTTAACAGATAAGTTTTATTTCTTCCTAATAAATTGAAACTTGTACACTGGCGCAGAAATCTTGGTTCCCCTTTGTACTCTTTTGGGCTTCATGATTTTGGCAGATCTGTCTTGTAGGTGGCGCTTTATTTCCATTTTCTGTTGGATAACTGTCAGTTCTTTTTCTCTGTCTATCCTTGTAGCTATCTCCTTGTAGGTTTTGTTTTTCTTTTTCTTAATAGTTTCTAGAACCTAACCAGAATAAAGTTATTTTAAAGTATTTGAAATGTTACATTACTAAATTTGAAGTACTCAAAGATGAATAGTCTTTTGGAGTACAACATTCATGGCCTAATTCTACAAAAATGTATGGTTATACATGGGCAAACTGATTCAGCATCAGGTCAAAATAGCTTTAAGGAAGTGATTCTATCAAAATTATAATACAGATAGGGCTAAGTATTCTTTGAATAGATTTATATTTATATATGACCTTGTTAATAACTGAACTTTAATATATTCTGAAAAATCAACCCAAAACACTTGGTTCTCTTTCTTCTTCTATTCATTATATAAACCCAATGTTCTTTGTTTAAATTACATATTTTGAAAGATAAAAGAGTACAAAGTTTGACTTCCTAAGTACAAACGTTTACTTCATCAAGCAATACACAAACCTCATCATCAACCTCGGGCAGGTTGATCTTCTTAAGATCCGACATCCTGGGCCTGTTGGACTTCCTACCCAACAGTGAAAGATGCGTGTCCAGCCTCTTCACCAGGTCAAACTGTTTCTCCTCACCCTCATCTACGAAGAAGTTGTGTGTGTTTGGTGTAGAGTCTCCTATATTTGTCATGTGCAATTCGGACTGGAAACAAATAATGTACAAATGATGAAGTGACAATAACTAGTATATACAAGCAAATAAACAATAAACAATTTTTTTAATTTGTATTAGGTTTAGAAACTAAAAACAGTTTTTCTTTGAATTCTCATCTATAATCAGTACTCTTTTGTAAAACAGTATTCTAGTGTATAATCAGTACTGTTTTGCAAAAGAGTACTGATTATAGACTAGAATAATATAATTTAATTTACATTATTTTATGCAATATTAAGGAAACCCCTAAATATATTCTAATTTTTAGTTACTAGGTTATGTTACTTCAAAACTAAGAAACCCATCACACACACACTAGCGTCTTTTGAGCGTCAGCGCCTTGCCAGCGCACGCTCCGCCTGCATGGCGGCGACGCAACGCCAGCGCTGAGCGACTGCCGAACACTACCGAATGTCGGGTAAACGCCGTGCTGGCGTCGTGTCAGCGCAGCGCCAGCGCAACGGTTTTTGCGGAGAAGTACACACAAATGCACGACGCACTAGCGCTTCTCGCCGACTTCAGCTATAGTGTATAGCTACATACATACATGTATAGCTACAGTGTCACAACGGTAACAGACTTTAGAACTGTAGCTGTAATTTTCATTCATCAGGAAAGAAAACAACAGTAGATAACATTGACTTACAAATAAATGGACGACGGGTCTAATACAAAAACCACGAAAAAAATGTCCCAAGTCAACCTATTTAAACGTAGTGACATGTCATAGAATATGAAAAAGCTAAAACGTTGAATTTAAATTGTAATGTCATCGCAGTACTGTCTAATTTTGCTTGCTTCGCTGTCAGTCAAACAAACGAAGACTAGAGCGTGAATGACGCTCTGTATACGATTTTAACGCCCCATAAGTTCGGACATTTTTTAGCGCGGACCCGACGTCCATATAATTGTAAGTCAATGGTAGATAATGAAAAAAATAAGCTTTGTATAAATTAGGATGCTCAAAAACCACATACACCACCCACTTCTAGCCATTTTCCCATTGGGGCGGGCAAATATCGCAGCCTAGAATCCTGACTAGGGATGAAACGGATAGTGATTTGGTCGGATACCGGATATCCGGCGAGCACCTAGCCGGATAGCCAGATATCCGGCCGTCGAATATCACCCCCACTGCCGTAAACAAGGCCGGTTTACAACCCGCATGGCCGTGATTGATTGATTAGTGAATGATTGCACTTTCACATTGACGATTTGATTTGTTGTGGTCACTTGGTTTTTCTAAAAACGATTATTTTTTCGATAATACAATCAAATACATAACAGAAAAATTTTAACAGTGAAAAAAATCTCAAATTTTCACAACAAATTTCTCGACGTGGAGAAGGTAAAAAAGCAATTACATCATTCTTTGGATATATTAAAATTTCTAGTTGTTATAAATATAAGCCTAGCACTTGATACGCCCGTTATAATTTTTTATTCAATTTGATTTTATCAATTTGTTTGTTATCTAATTGATTCTAAGGCTTGATACCAGATTAACAAAAAACATTTTTAATCTACTTACACATTTCATTATTACATAGTACACATTGTATTTGAAGACGGTTCAAAATGATCGTGATCACGATCCTTTCATTTGGTCGTCTGGCAAAAACAAGTAGTACTTAAAATTTAACACAGCTTGCAAGAGTTTATAGTGAAAAACTGTCCACTGAAGCTGGTCTTGTTCATGAAACTAAAAAGAACCAATTTATACCACTTAATGCAGAACAACTGGTCTTCATTCACAATAATTTGGCTTTATTGAAATTTGCAGATAACGTTATTTAACTTTTAAATCAAATCAAATCATTTTATTCGTCATCTAGGTACAATAAAGTTGATAACATTTCTTTTATGATCGCCATGACGTACCATCAAGGCATACGAATTATACTATTATTATTAATTATACTTGTCTAATACTTCGAAATAATAATAACATAATAATAATCATTAATCACTGATTATAGGCTTTCACCTTCACAGGACAGTGAAAAACCAAGTCTTAAAATCTACAACAGTTAGGACATCAAAACAAAAGTAATTTAATTAAGATAATAATCAATGTAAATAAATCAATGTCATACAGTCACATTCATCTCAATAATAAATAATAAATAAATCAATGTGAAATTAATTAACAAAATTCCTTTACATACATATAAAATTATTTTTCAATTAAATACTCAAATAACGTGCGCTTAAATTCCGCGAAATTTTAATTTCGCCTTAACTGTAATGGCAATTTATTGTAGATTATTGGTGCCATTACAATTATACTCTTCTCAAATAGTGACGTTTTACAGTTGGTTAGGACGTCGTGCTCTTATAATTGGAAAAAGTTGAAGTTGTCGTTAAAATAAGGCTGTTTCATAGATATACAATGAAGGCAAGGGCAAAATTTTTGTTCTCGAAAATAGTTTCTGCAACTGTCTGTCTGTTTCAGTACACAGATTGCCCTTATGCACCTCTTTTAAGCTCGAAAAACTTATATTATCTTGCTACTATTACCCCAAAATTAGATACCATATCTGAGTGTAGCAGCTACATAGCTGTGGTAAAGTACACGTAAAGCATTTTTGTTTACCACTCTAGATAATTTCAAGAGAGTGTATGATTGTTTCAATAGCTTGTTACATATTATTTGAAGTTGTTCCTCCCATTGCATCAATCAATGTGAAGTCCAAGGAACTTCATAGTTCTTTCAGTTTCAAGTAACAAACATATTGTCAGTTTCTGTTTATCATATATATATATATCGCACCCTTAGTAATATAAGGGCACAATCCAAAAAAAGTAGATTTTTGGGAAATTTGGGAATTGATAGGGATTTAAATAATAAATGGGATCAAACTTAAATAACTGCATATTTCTGTTATATTTTTTGTACTATATGGCATAAGCATGTTATTTGAAAAAATAGGTGTAATGTAGGAATCCAGAATCTTAATACGCGATTTTCCAAAAATCTACTTTTTTTGGATTGTGCCCTTATATTACTAAGGGTGCGATATATATATATATATATATATATATAATATATATATATATATATAATATTATGTATATGTATATTATCCTACTTCTATCATATTTAATCAATAGATCAATTTATTTCGCATACTGATTATGAATTTTTCCCAGTTTTTAACATTTGGTGTCCGGCCGGATTATAAACTTTAACTGCCTCGGTGGCCGAACGGTTACCACGCCGGACTGCCACGCAGAGGTCCCAGGTTCGATTCCCGGGCCGGGAGAAATATTTGTATGACCTACATTTATTTCTCTCGTGAGTTTGGGTGTAATTTGTGGTTGTGTATGTCCATGGCACCCGCGACACAGGGTTTCCCTAGTGCGGGGCTATGTTGAGTGTGCGTTATTATAAAAAAAAAAAAAAAAAAAAAAATAGGTCTTTTATAAAAATATTTATACACACATAAAATATTTCTTAAATTGTTAGCTCTGACACTTACCTGAAGCCTGTTAATTCGCCTACTTTCAATAGTCCTTTTCATATTTATATATTTGATGTCCTGAGTTTGCATCAGCTTGATCTGATCAGGAGAATGCTCATCTTCTTTTTCCACTTCATGATGCACCTAATAAACATGAATAAACATTTTTGAAAGTGGCTGGAAATGAAGAAAACCTTTCGGAAAACCTTTATGCTGTCACATCTTCTACGTAGGTTGTCTGTAAATTGTTTTGAATTTGATTTAAGTTTTCGTGTTCTTTGTTGAAACTACTTACATAATGAGTCCTCATAATGACAAGTTGTGTTGTTTTTATTTTGTGCGAAAGAGTCCTGTCTTTAAAAGACAATAAAAATATATAAAGAAAGGTTATGTCTACTTTAGTAGGTACTAAGGTAGACATAACACACACACACACACACACAATAGGTAGGTTACCTACCTAGTGATGATCACAATATATCAGGTTGATAGTCGCAGTGATGAGGGGCAGCATAGTCCCCGAATTAAGCCACCCTAATAATAATAACAATATGTGTATATGGCCCACTTACACTTGGCCAGTCTAGTGAAATATGCGAAATTCACAACATCTATCTACATGTGAGCCAGTATTACAGTCAGTTTCTTCTAGGTTCATTACTAAACGGCAAGGCAATGGAAAGGCTCAGAGGACGCATGTCCACACAAGACCATTACATGAGCCAATTCAATGCATGCATGGCGGGGTACTAGTAGGCCCAAAAAATTAGAGATCGTTCTAATTTAATGGAATGTCTTTATCGCTGGTCTTGAGACACTCCATAATGGATTGTCTCCATTTACACAATGGCTTAGCATAATGGAATATGGATTGTCGATTGGCCCCATGTAAACGGTCTTTTATACTAGAAATATTATTTAACGAGGAGAATATGCAAGCAACACGAAATAAGAAAATTATTGTTAATTGTTTGGGTTTCCATGTAGAGGTTATTTTCTTACCCCATCTTTCACTCGAGAATTGATCATATGAAAGTAAAATTCATCAGGATTTTTGTCCAGCGTTCTCTTACGCAGCAACTTAAGTGTCTCGCCCTTCTCATGGTAATCTTCTGCACGTTTTTTGTAGTCTTTCTTCTTTTCCAGGAGCCCCAAGTGTTTCCTCGACTCAGGTTGATGTCTCTCCTTATGAGTCTTTTGATTGGCCTTCGCGGCCTTCCTCCACGACGACATTTTATTGAATTTTACTAATATTCTTGATTAAACATTAATAAAACTCCAAATATACACCACGTGTGTGTTATTATTATTATTTCCTAGACATGTGTAAGTAATGTGAGTAATATTACAAAGGTGATATCACGCGACAGGGTACTGTGATATCACGCATCACTTCGGAAAAATATGCATTACTCATAACATTACCCATTACATAGACCATGTCGGGGCGCTCTGATTTCCAGACTACTTTTTTTAAATATTAGTTTTTTTTAAATAATTTTGACTTGGATATAAGTCCTTTGAGCCATATCTTTGTTTAATTATGTTTCTGTAAATATGGTCACCAAAAAGAGGATAGGCTATTTGAGGCGGAGCGTGCTTGGATTGACTCTGGATTCCTTAAAATGGGCCGAAACGGGTATTTTAGTTCGAGATTCGTATAATTTCGCGTTTTAATCTTCGATTAGGGCACAATAGCACTATCCTATTCCACTTTAACTAGATTTTACAAAATAATTGAAAGTCAAAATAAAAACGACACCCTCCAAAAGGTCCAAAGCGAATTAATATTAGTTTGAATTTCCACATACAGTAACAGATGGGTATGTCACAATAGTATACAATGCTCAAGTCAGGACTTGAGCAGACTTGAGTATGATTTCAAGCACTGGAAATACGACCCTAATGGCAAGGACTTGAGTATGATTTTGAATGCTTTAAATCATACTCAAGTCCTTTCTTGAGCATTGAGTAGAATTCTGGAATACGACCCTTAAAGTTTTTATAGGTGTAGCGAAGTCGAATGAAAAAAATCGATTTAAATATCGAGATGATTTGTAACGAAGATTGAATTGATTTGGAGACAATTATTCAAGAACAAATATTATACAAAATGTAAAGATTCAATTATTGCGTTGTTAAGTTACTAAAAAACTACACAACAAATAAAAAAATGAATAACAAAACATCCAAACAAAAAGGTGGCAATAAAACATAATCAAGCATCGAAACGAAATTTGAACGATTACTCCAAAAACTTCACGCAACGTTCAAAACAAAAGAAACTTACCAGCATACAAGGAGTATTCACTCATACTGACGCGAGATATATGACTGCCGATTCAGTTTATCGATTTTATCGTGCAAATCTCTACCGATAAATATTCCATTTTACGCATCAAGTAATTGGGGTAAATTATTTTTATTTATAATGTTCTGTCTATGGTAATATATTGTAATTTTTACTTAAAATTACAACTGCAACAATTATTGTTTGTTTTTAGTACATTGTAACAAAACTTTCATTTTGAAACCGTTGAGAGATTAAACAAAAATAATATGCGTGTAATGTAAAAATTGGAAATGTGACAGTACCAGTGGCGCCACATTAGGCGATTTATCGCTATTTATGCTACTTCGAGGGGTCGCGCGGCTGATCGGCGACTCGTCGATATTTAGGCTGTGTTTGAAATAGGAAAAGGCAATTTTAGGGTACTTAATAAAATAATAATAATAATAATAACGCACACACTCAACATAGCCCCGCACTAGGGAAACCCTGTGTCGTGGGTGCTATGGACACACACATAGACAACCACAAATTACACCCAAACTCACGAGAGAAATAAATGTAGGCCATATAAATATTTCTCCCGACCCGGGAATCGAACCTGGGACCTCTGCGTGGCGGCATGGTAACCGTTCGGCCACAGAGGCAGTCAATGTCTGGGGAATTACAAATTTGGTTCGGGATTCTGTGGGGAGTTGTAAAATAACTCATTTGGGGGTTTTAACTTCTCAAAAGTCTGGCAACACTGGACAGTACCATCCTATGTGAAATTGACCATATACCATCGGAATTCCGTTTCGGAATTTCAAACTTGTCTCACACATAGGCTCAACTCACACTGCGGCAGAGTCGAAGCGTCGCGACGCGTCATGTTTTTCGTCTATAGCATATTCATCTATATTTTCCAATTATTAAGGTACAAATTTGTGTTTTGCAAATATGGAATCGAGGGTCGGAGCAAGACTTAAACTTAAAAAAATAACTTATATCTATTAAAGATCATAAAGGAACTTTAAAATTCTCAAAAAAACTCAAATATAAAAAAATCTATTTTCAACTTATAATATAAATATTAGATTTTTTTTTTATAGAACATAAAAAATATATTAAATAATGAAAAGCTTTGAAGTTCTCATTTAAAAAGTATCCTAATATCAGATTCCAATATTAGGCTCGCGTAGATATCCGATATTAATGGTCGTCTTCCAGAACTCTAATTACTGCTCTAGTCAGGACTTGAGTATGATTTCTAGTGCTTGAAATCATACTCAAGTTCTGACTTGAGCATTGAGTAGAGTTCTGGAATACGACCCTAAGATTTCATAAAACCAAAAAAATATTTATGCCTTTATTTGTATTAATAGATGCTAGACTTTATAAAACATAGCCTTTGTAATGATAATTTGTATTTACCCCGACGAAAACAACATTTTGTCCTAGAATAATATATTATTTTGTATTGGAAAAAAGTAATGTGGTCTCACTGTTCTGCCATTTTTCTAAACTAGCCGCTGATTTTTTTTTACAGTAGCGCCACTTTCTAGTTGGCTATTAAAATATGAAATAAAAAATAGATGGCATTACAAAAAAAAAAGATAGTACTAGTGTTGGGCAGTTTTCCGATACATTTCAAATAGTGGTTTGGTGACTTTATAACTGTAGTTGTGTTAATTGTCATGGAGTTGAATGCTTTGCCGAACATAGATTTCTAGACAAACGATAGAATGCAACAAGGAAAGATAATTCACTCAAAAACTTTACTTTAACACACTAATGTGACATTATACTAGATAAGATTAATACTACTTAGCATGTAGAATTATAACAGAGTTGTCCATTTTTAATGATCTTCGAATAGATAGAGGCAGTCTGACAATTAAAAAAAAGAATAGTTCCAGTGCGCTGAATAGGCCCACGCCTAGGAACATGCTGAAAACGCCACCCAACGATGCTAGAAAGGAAAATCAACATATTATACGACGCCACCAACGTACCTGTAACATTGCAAAACAAAAGGGGACTATTGTTGTCATGTTCCTCACTTTAGATCAATAATCATCATCACAATAAAATATATTCTAATTAAGGTTTACAATCTGGACATGTTCGAATTATACGGATATCTGGCAAATGTGTTATCATATGTCTCTGTTATTTATCATATCTTCTTTCACAATAAATTTTCTGATCGTCACACACTCAGCAGAGTTGGCTGTTTTAATTACCATCGGCTATCACCTTTATAACAATCATGATTAAATAATATAGATTATTATCATTCTTATCAATTATCAGTGACTCTAGAATAACCTCTACAATCTGAATACGATTGCTTTGCGTATTCGGATAATTCGAATATTTCAAATACGAGTAAGTACTGGAAAAATCTTAGTTTATTCAGATGATTATTTTATTGTGATAATTAGTTTACGAGACTGATAAAATATGAATATAGGTACCTACTACAAATCGTCGGGCCACTAAGGTTGTAAAATGTTTTAAAATTAATTATTTATTACAGGCCTTTCTTACTTTGATGACCATGGGAAGTATAAGGAATTCTCTAGTTTAATACCAAATATTAATGTAACGGTTAAATGTCAAAACATTAAATTCTTTATATATACAGTAAAATGCAACCAACAAAGCAAAGTGAACCAGGTTTCAGTGGACATGCGATTGAAGATCTTGGATTGACCAATCGTGACACGCAGACTCAGCACCACAGACGCCGAGTAGTTCACGTCCGCACTACAATATAAACATAACTCTATAATCTTAGAAGTCTATAATTATATTTTTCTAAAATATTCATAAATGTGAATGACTTGTAGCTAAAATTACGAGACTCAACATTACAAATATAATGTCTAGCGCCCGGACGGCAATTTGTTTTAATTTGTCACGATTATCCTTAGATTAAACTTTAGAGAAATGATACGCACAATAAGGAGTCAAAAGTATATTTCGTATCCCGTAACGCCAGTGCCCGCAACGCTATATTCGATGAAACGAATTTGCACGCAGGCTTGCAGTCGCACATGTCCTGGCCTGTAAATTATTCAAGTTGAAGCCGATTTAAAATAGAACTATTATCAGATCAGCGTAAACTACATTGCACCTTTACAATGAAAGTGACCCAATTAAAAAAATAATAAAATGAGTTTACACCGTAAAACAACTTTAAAAATCATTGTTCACAAGGTTGTTAATCTGAAACTGACCTATTAAAGGTCGAATAGCAATGATTCAATAAATGGAACTGTCTCATTTTGTTCTTTCAATTTCAAAATGCCACTCCCGCGTCAGAATATCAATGCCGCCACTCACACAAAAAGTGACGAGATAGCAATTAAGCCATTTTCGTTCCGTAAATCGTCATTAAAAAAATCATTAAATTTTTACAAACGCGAGTCCTTACTTTAAGGACTTTCTTTTACAATTAAAACGATAATTTAATCTTGATAAGGCCATAACGCGTTGTTTAGCTGGTTAAAATTAAGGAGATTTTATTCTTAATATGTACGTCAAATGATAACAAAAAAGCAAAGTTAAAAAGTGACCGGCGACTAGTTTTCGTAAATTCTATTTTTAAATTGTTAAATATTAAAATAATTGTAAAGCTGAATGTTTCATCATTATTTTATAAGACTCAAACTTTAGTACTTCAAGAGTACCTAATAAATGAAATATAATGAAAATGTCACAACTTTAAATCTTAATTGCGTATTATTCCCGGTAAGTAGAAATTTTGTATTGGGTCACTTTCACTGTAAAGGTGCGACATGTGTTATTTATACATATATAGTGCATCTTGAACACATCTAGGGCTGGGAGCCTAGGGTTTACAAAACGAACTTTGTCTTCGACTAAGCAAAAATGGCAAACCAAGCAAGCTTTTCTTAACGAAATTTGCCTCAATTTAAGCAAGAAATTTAGCTGAAGTCAAAGGTAGTTTTGTAAGTATCAGCCTATATACCGCCTGATTATTGCTTGTCACGTATTTGTAAGTAAGCGATTACACACCATAATATGATGACTCGCGCGATGACACGCGATAGCATGCTACAATGACAAGACAGAAGGTAGTGAGCCACCGCTACGTAATAAATGTGTGACCGTCGCAATATGGTCGCAATTTGCTATCATTTCATTAATATAAAAATTTATTATAATAATATTATGTACATTGGGAGAGTGTAAAAAACGTTTTTTTTGGCGCTTGTCATACTCTGTAGGGTACGGTACGTGGGCGGTGTTCATATTCAGATAGACTTGGTAGACTGAACATGCAGTTACCACTATTTATCTAGTTGAATATAATAAAATGTTTACTACACTAACATTTATGCATTTTATGGATAGGCTCCACTAGTTTGTTATTATTATTGATACAAAGATCGAGATCAACAAAGAAAAATCCTTCAATCTGAATAGACTCGAACCAGCGTCTGTTGCCACAACGGGGCGACCATTCTTACCAACTGAGATACAGATCGAGTCATCACGTTACGTCACGTTTTCTTCCATTCTTATATTAAATAGTATAAGAAGTAAAATTCGTTGCCTTGATGCGGACCTAGTTTGACAGTGGCATGACATGGCATTTGGGTAACACTGCAGGTAGGTAAGCCGTCATTTATGGACTGCTCCGTGTGCATAGGGTCGGAGCAGCCGCACACTTGTTCACGGCAGTTCATCTACAAACAACATTATATCATTAAAATTTATTTGTAACATGAATTGTTTATTGAAAACCAAATTCGCTCGCCTCGTGACAAAGAAAGGTATAACTGTTTTGACTGCTATTCAGGACGGCCAAAATATTTAGCTACAAAGCTTTTATTAAAAGTTGTAATTAAATACAAATCCATAAAAATGCAAAAACATTTATTAATTCTACGTAACCTACTTTGAGGCGTAACAAAAACAGTATCTATATTTCTAATTTATTACATAAGTACATTTCAATTCCACTGCGCTAAATTATAGCAAATAACAAGAAAACCGGGAATAAATTTCAAACGTTTTATGAAGGCGGCCGGTCATGCATCGGCACGGTGACCTCGCGCCCCACACCGCGGGAAGAGGGCCGTTCGAGCGCGCGCGAGATCGCCTGTGCGAGCCCACGAGATCCGCCTGTGATCCGCGATGTGTTGGTAAATCGGTGTTTGGCGATTATTCCTTATTTGACAGCGTTAATTTGAATGATTAGTATGAATCTATAAAGCGTATGTCCAATTCAAGTACTTATCCCGACCTGTTTTTGTTGAATGATAACACCCACTGGCGGTTTTTCTTGTGGTTCTTTTTGTTAAGTAAGTTATGTCCACTGCACAATATATAAGTGGCTGCAAAAATAGTTATGCTTTTCTTCACATGATATTTTCGAATGGCAGCTCAAACCCATTAGAGCTCTCGCCACACTCCAGACGCCACCCTGCGTGTCGGCCCAAGGACGCCTGAACTCGCCTGTGGGGCGAGCTTGCCTGTAAAAATCGGCGCGGCGCGGCTCTTGAAATCACGGACCGTGGAAACCCAGCATAATTAAACTTATATCTCGACCTCACTGTCCACGCCACGCCATACAAATTCGTAGAATTTAAACGATACGGAACATGGTCGTTATTTCACAGGAGTCAAATAGCAGTATTAGCAGTAGGTCAGTAGGCAATATTTAGTATGGCAAGGAATTCGGCGATGGCAACTTGCATTTTCGGATAAAATTTTCAGACGTTATGTATGGAGAAACCGGTGTTACTAAATTAGATTGTCCGACAAAAATAAAATATTATTGATACAGATAAGTTTTAGGTACTATATTTAGCACCGATTAACCAATTCCATTAGTTACCTGACATTTTGTCCTAGAATATCCCTGGTCAGCGACACAAGACCCTGTGACGAGTCTGTCCGCGTCTTTGTCCTGCACGGAAGTGAACTTTAGCTGTGCGATGTAGTAGCGGCCTCTGTCGATGGGGTGCGTTGACACGGCGCTGGCGTCTTCGCTGGAGTACTTCGAGAAGAACTATAGAATATATGTTTTAATGCACATTGCGGTGTTCTTTTAATGATGTTGGCTGTTTCCGCAGCTCACACGTAATGGGTTTGATTTCGTAAACAAAACTCTTTTTAAAAACAATAACAATTAGGCAGAGATTATCAGGTCGTTCGTGCATGGTTGCCTCAGTAATTCACATTTAACATGATTATGTACCCATGGCTATGGTTACAATAAATACTTTAACTTAACACTATGTCAGTAAATATCTGTTTCGATTAATATAGATACTTTCCCCTGCAGGGTGGGTCACCATTGTCTCATAAAGATAAGCCAAGCGTGTCAGAAAAGTTTCAGGTCTTATGATTTGTTCCAGATGTTTGTTAGAGGGTTTAACAATCTGCACACTTGCAAATAAATAATTACCTAAACTCACCTGGTAATAATAACTATCATTCCCATGGACGTTTTTCAACACCACATCTAATATCGTATTAAGCGATATTTTTGACCGTGACGTGGTTTTTGTTATTTCCGTGCCTCTGAAATAGCAGACACTCAATTAAATATTAAACAAGGTACACTTTACTGACCAATGTATTAATATTGAAAATAAATAGAACAGATATAAAGATAAGACAAACTTACGTTTTTGAGGACATAACACAACATGCCCCAGCCCAGGCGATGAGTTGTTTCTGAAACAGGTGACTACACGGCAGCATATTATCTTGTAGTCGACATCTCAACATTAGCTCATTGCACATTGGCGTGTGGGTCATTATTGCCTCCGAGAATGTCATATTGTGAGATATTAACAAATTTTCTAATATAAGCAAATTTCCTTTTGATGTAATTTTTTTTTCTAGTAATTTTTGTATTATAAATGCGACTAGGTCTGTATTGTTTGTTAACCACAATGCTGAAGTATTGGCGGTTCTGAAAAAGAAATGAAAGCGAAAAAATAGCTCTATTACCTATGTATGTAGCTCATACTTAGTATAGTGTAGAAGTCGCCATCCCCGGAGTACAAAATGATAATCGCAACAAAGTAATATTTCCGGAAAAATAAAAAACATGTTTTCATTGATAAGTTATTAAATACTGAACGTAGGTAGATTAATAGTTAGCTTTAAGGAAATAATATTTTTTGTGCATTCTAAATTATAAATGAAACAGCCGTAATTTAAGCCAAAATGGAGATATTTCAATAACAAATAAATAGTCAAAGTCAATCATCATGTCAGATTTATATTGTGGATCATTGACTTACAAATAAATGGACGACGGGTCTAATACAAAAACCACGAAAAAAATGTCCCAAGTCAACCTATTCGAAATTTAAATTGTAATGTCATCGCAGTATCGCGCTGTCAGTAGAACAAATGAAGACTAAAGCGGAGTGTCGCGCTCTGTATACGATTTTAGCGCCTTACAAGTGTGGACACTTTTTAGCGCGGACCCGACGTCCATATAATTGTAAGTCAATGTTGTGGATTATCATTTTATTCTCGTTGTGTATGACAATCAACTTTTGCTTTATTTTGCTTTATTATACGAACAGCCCGAACAGTTTGAAATGAGAATAAAATACTATTGTCATTTGTCATATTAAGAAACGTAACTCATTAAGTTTAATATTATCATATAACCTTATTCTTGTGCACTTGGGCATGGGTAGGGAATGTGTATTATTTTGTTATTCCGTAAGTAACTGCTTAAAAATCACGAAAATAAATTGAAAAGATGTATAAAGATCCTAAAGATCTTAAATATGATATAACACTAAAACTGTGATAATGGCAGTTATCTTTTTGTTCTCCGGGGATGGCGAGTAAGTATAATGTAACAACTTACAGACTTTGGGCGATAACATTAGCGGTAGTATGAGGAGTCAAGCAGATGCCAACCAAGGGCATTGGTTGAACTAGATCCTGAGCTTGGAGGGTAAGCAGAGCCGGCACTTGAAGAAAACGCGCCCACAAAACTGCGAACAGTGCGCCTGCGCAGCTTGCGCTTACGATGCACCACATGATCCAAACTATGCTGGGGTATTGCGTGAAAAATGTCAATTGAGTATGAAAAAACTCATCTACTTTTTTATATAATAGGGGTTTAAATATGAAATTGCCGATTTATTTTACTGGCCACTTTAAATTAAAATTAAACCTGTATGGTGTCCGATTTCAGAGTGAAACGTTTTTCACACGAAAAGTAAAACATGCTTAACTTAAAAAACATGATATTTGATTGTTCGACTTTCAATTGTTTTTACATTCAGCTTTTAACATGAAGACAGATACAGCGAAAATCTGAGTACCTAATTTTCGAATACGAATTTTCACATGGAGTTAACGTAGCAGAAACTGTCAATGCTGTATTTGGAGAGGATAGGGCATACGCAAATACGGCAAACGCCGGCAATACGGCAAATTACGACTTGAAGAAAGAACCACGAGGAAGACCAGTCACAAATGTAAATAACGTTGAATTGAAGGTAATGATCGAAGGCGATCCGTATCAAACTACCACGAAACGTCATGGTTTAATGTTAGCATACCCACAATATGACATATGGCGTTTGAATAATGACGACGGAACTCGCAGCAAAACAGCTTCACCGTTATTGCTCTATGATAAATTGATAACGCAACACCTCACACTGCTTGAGAAACAGTTTTACTACTACAAGACCTGCAGATATAAATTATCCATCATCCTACATATTCGTCGGACCTCGCCCCGACCGACTACCATTTTTTCCCGCAATTTGATTTTTTTTGTATGGAAATAAAATTCCCAGGAAGCAGTACAAAAATCCCTTCACACAGCTGTGGAGTCCAGGTCTCCAGAGTTCTATCGCAAAGGTTTAAATGACCTTCCGATTACATGGCAGAAATGTATAGACAACAAGGGAAAAAACTTTGATTAAACAAATATATTTAATCTTAAAAAAAATTGTTTTAATTTTTCAGTGCGAAACGGCAATTTCATACTTTAACCCCTAATACAAATAACAAAAGAAACACAGACATTTTTTATAGTTACAATTCTCTATCATTCTTCCGCATGGCTAATGTAAAGTAATAATACTAATAATAAATCTTGCAACGCACATTGTTTGTAAATATTAGAAAAACGCGCGTCCAATTTCTTATTTTTTTGCCCGTTTACGCTCGTATTACCTAAGTTACGCCACGAGCGGGCCAAAACGTATGATGATTATGTATGTATGGAAGATGGTGAGTCTTTTACGAGCCCAGATTTTATGAGGTGTAGAGCATCCCCCGTCTACCCGTCAAGGCTTGATGAATCCAAGTTTTCTCTGATATCTCCTCGTTCATTTGACGAAAATAAACGCTGTGTTTATTTTAAAGAAGCTCAAAGATATAACGAGTTAAAACTTAAGGTAAGTGTGCTTGACACTATAAAAAGAAATTTGCTGTATTCATAGGACAACTCAGGAACATGTTATAGTATAGCTGTTTACCTATACACTACACTCTATTACACTTTTAGCAATTATCAAGGTATTTCAGACGGGGTATGTGGACACTGGATATTTTTAAATTGCTAATGAATATGTAACTTACCATAAGTTGATGGTCATAATTACTTAAACATGATTTAATATGTTTAAATAATAACAGTAGGTACCTATTTTCAAGTTTATTAGGAAATTGAGACTACCACACAACTTCGCGGTATTTACAAAGGCGGCTACTGGGTCCAATAACATTTAAGATTTAAATTCAACTTAATGTAATTTGGGATATTCTTATCGCAAATAAATCCAAAAAAAATGAGGAAATAGGTCGGCCCCACAATCGAGTTGCTGTAACATTATCCAACCAACGTAGTACCTACTTGCTACGCGGCGGGGATTTGTGGAATAAAGTTTTATAAAGTATTAATATCCCCACCAGTGGGGATTTTTTGTAGGAATTTGTGGCAAAAACCATCACATCTTTGTGTAACTGCCGAATAGCGGAGTCATCCAATTTCAGAATTTTAGAAAAAACCATGAGACGTCTAAAATTGACAGCAATTATTTTTATCACCTACATATATTACTTCATAAGTAGAACTGAAATTATTTTCAGATATTATAGGACCTAAATTGTTTAGTATTATTATAGAAAATAACGTTTATAATATTCTATAAATAGTCCGTTCTAGTTTATTCTAAAAGAAATTCAAGTCGATCTCCGTAGTGTAATCATTCTATCTGAACGAATCATGCCAAGAAATATCTAAAAACTGAATGTCTTGTTGTAAATGTAGTGTAGACAGAGAACACTCACCGATCTATATAATATGGGGAGATTATATATTTGAAACCATGCAACGTAGTATTCTTCAAGAAATGCTGCAGGCATCGGCCGATAGCACTCTTCATTTCACTGTTTCCTATCACGTATTGACACTGTTAACGACAAAGATTCTTGAAGGGCGCATTATGTCTGCATTCACTGATTTTCTGATAGCATTCTACGGATTTGAGGGCGTGATAGACTAATGTACCTGCTATCGAATAATAACTTCTACTGTATAGGATGTTAAAAAAAGCACTATTTTAAGCGAGCTTGGTCTATAATAAAAATATAAAATACCTACATCTTCCACAATAATGTTATAACTTTTGACATCTCAAAGTGTTCCAAAAATATCGTTTTGGTTGAGACTGCGTCACGGCAGCAATTACGTTGATTAGAAGTGCTCTAAAAACCACGTGGGACCGAAGCTTCACATTGCGATAGTTGAGTGTCCATTTGTGCACCACTTGCGAAATTTTGATAGGCTGTTAACGGCTGCACAGCTGTGACGTGACCGCATCTCGACTATATAAGTTGAAATGAAATAGTTGAACTGAAATATTCTCATAATAAATTAAACTATTCTTTCGGATTTAAATCACGCACTTTCATATACTTGTTTTTTAATCAAACCAATTCTCAAGTCCTTTACAGGTCACGGCTGACTAGTATATTTAGTACCTAAGTTCATTTCCTATGTGTAACAATCGCGAAAACTTAAAAAGTCGATATATTTCCTCATATCTTTCTTTTCGCAAGTTACATAAAGTTGAATTTAAAGCTTAAATGTTAAAGTTGATTTGTTCTTGCCCCTGTATTATAACTTATGTAAGTATATATAATAACAATAAAATATCAAAAATTTACATACCCAGTCAGCAATTGTTTAATAAATTGTTTAATGTGTGACCTGAGGAAGGTGCGAGAAAGATGTGGGCCAAGAAAGACCGGGAGAGTTGGTGGGCTTAGGGGGTGGCTTATATGTAGCAGTGGAGTGTATAAGATCATTGTACTGCACTGTTACTTTTTATAACATCAAATACACTTGTAATGCTTTTAACTTGTCAGGGTCAAGTTTCATTAAAATAAAAACGATGTTTATTTTTGCCCCACAACCTGTGGGCAGGGGGCAGGATATCCACCTCATGGAGTCTTTGAGCGTTCTAAATCTCGCATCACCTTCGGCTAAGTACTTGTATATGAATCATCTTGTAATACATTTATAATACATTCTAATATAACACATACATTGTGAATGCGCTTGCTCTTGGTTATTGAAAAATTAGAATCATAGAAAAAATTTCAATAGCAATAACATTTTTTTAAATTTTTAAATAAAATTGTGATTCAAAGGAAAATAGACAGTATCTTTTTTAATCATCTGTATAGCCATAGTAGTAGCAACACGACAACATGTTCAAGTAACAACCATCATGGACATTCAGTTGGTAATTTCAGATTAGGATCTATAGTCCGAATGTATAGGAGCACGCAAAGTAGGCGAAGTTTCACACTCAAATAATCTTTTATTTCATATGTAAGGAAATTACCATTGAAATCGTCACATTGACTTAATTCTACCACTCATTCGTAACCCAGGTTTCCCTGAGAAGAATGAGTATAAACTCTAGGTGTTGCTCTTCACTAAACTGAACCCTCTAAATCTTCGGTGTGAAGTTCTGTTTCACTATAATTTTAAACCTCGTAAATGACGAATATCAACTGGAATATTATAGAAGCATACACTTTGCCCCATAAATGAATTTTTGACTTTGTGAAGACGATTGTTAAGAACAGTAAATTTTTTGTTAATTCCTCGTATTAATGTTTGTCACTATTTTTCCTTAACAAAAACTATATTCTTCTTAACATAAATTACATTTTCACAAATGTACTAAAACGCTGATGGAAGAATGTTAATTCCTACAAACTCACAGAACAATAGAATACAGTACTAGTGCTTAGTGAGCGTGTCACGTGTGCCAACAGCACGTGGAGTTTCATACACTTGAGGTCGCTTTCACTCTCGCTTTGTACGTTATGGTCGCGTCAATTACTTTGCGCAAAACTTCTGATTGTATTTAATTTGAATAAATGTTCAATTTTCTGTTTATCGTAATATATTTTTGTTACAAGAAATGAAAGTAAATCTTATACCGCTGCAATACGGTCGCTTCTCTTTTAAATAACTAAATAAACATCTCGAATTAGTTTTCGTTCAACTGTTGATCGCTAGATGGGAGAACATAGCTTGTAAATGCAATATAAATATTTTTTTTTCTCTTTTTCTCATAGATGGCGCTATGACTAAAAAGTCGTTGGAAAAACCAAATACAAAGATACGACGCAAGCACATAGAAAAATTCGTGAGATCCGCTGGTTCGTTCCGTGGCTTAGTTGGTATAGCGTCTGGTACGGTAAGCTAGAAGACGTCGGTTCGAATCCGGCCGGATCGAAGGAATTTTTTCTGAGTGTTCGATCTTTGTATTAATAATTATAACAAACTAGTGGAATAATTTCACAAATTTTTATTGAATATCAATTCAATAAAAATTTGAAATACAGTGAATAGCGACATCTCTCGCCAGGTCTGGTAACTGTAAATATACATATCTAACTGGGTAATAAAACTTTCATAGATTTCTCATAGATGGCGCTACGACTAAAAGTCGTTGAAAAAACCAAATACAAAGATACGATGCAAGCACATAGAAAAATTCGTGAGGTCCGCTGGTTCGTTCCGTGGTTTAGTTGGTATAGCGTCTGCCACGGTAAGCTAGAAGACGTCGGTTCGAATCCGGCCGGATCGAAGGAATTTCTTCTGAGTGTTCGATCTTTGTATTAATAATTATAACAATGCAATATAAAATCAAAACGTCATTACATGTAATCATTTTCTGGTAATGACCCACTACCTCCCGTGTTAAAAGATTCTAACTCTAACCGATCGAACCAACTAACTACTTGTTAATGACTTTTGTCCACAGCTAAAATAGCTCCATTATATACGTGTTTACTTTAAAAGCTATTGATAGAGACCATATGAGTTGAAACAAATGAAACGTCGTGATCTGTCAGATGATTGTTATCTACTGTAAAAAATGCAGGCTATTCATTTTACCACCCGCTAATTGCCTACATATCTAAAAACATTTTGATACGGAATCTCGAAAACATGTTCTAGGCGGACTAAAATGTTTATCAGATAAACCACATACCGTAAAATTAAATATGTAAAAATAAAATTTCATGAGAAAACGAGAAAAATAATTTTTATACTTCGTTGTTTTATGCGTAATAATACGTATGATAGATTTGTAATAATAAAGATTTTTTACCTAATGCTAATGGTAAAATAAATGCTAATGGTGTTTCAAAATGTATAGAAAATATACAATACAATGTACTTGTCTTGAAAACTTCTCATGTTGTCTTTTTGGTTAAAAACTAAGAGATTTAAAAAAGAATCTTGTTAATAACATTGTTTAACTCTATACTAATAACCACACCAACTTCCTGGTCTCAAACTAAGGATTTCCCCGTACTATGAGTTGATAGGTACTCATGAGAGACAAGAACCAATTTGGAGAAGTTCATTTCCGAAATTGGTCCCACCGGGAATCAAACTTGGGACCTCCGCATCCAGTGCCCACATAGTAAACCGTCACACTACCGAGGTCGTCAAAATTTATTTGGCCAAAAATTAAGTTTTGAGCCCATGTCATTTCTGAATCTGTACTAAGGTACCTGAGTCGAATATGGTCAGCCGATTAATATGGCCACATATCAATATCTCTAAAAATATGTAGCGTACAAAACCGAACGAACATGTAGTTCGGTTATGGGGTTCGCATAACAGCGACCTATACGCCGCCTTTCCCGCGCATACGCCATTCGCCCGAAAATGTCAAAGCCGAAGGACCGATCGCCATTAAAAAAATTTAATTAAGTTTTGTCGAATGTTTCTGTTTATATCGATTTTATGGTGTTTAATTTATCGTGATTTGCTGGTGTAGTAAAAGTAGATGACATTTGCGTGTGATTTTCTATGTTTTTTTTCCAATGTTTGTCTGGTTTTCAAAGTGTGAGTTAAACAAAAATAAAAGAAATGTCTGATAGTATGGCTAGCCACTGGCCGTATTACCCTGCACCTGATATTGGCCAAATTTACCTTATGGTTCCTGGAACTTAGCATATGTTGTTTTTAACAACTAGAGAGGGATGATATAAGTTTAAGGCTACAGTGTCTCTCTGCTTAAGTCTGAGGTAGTAAGGCATGGTCCGATTTCAGTGCAGTTCGATTGGTGTAAAAGCCATAGTTTTTGGCTGTTTGGTAAAAACTAGTGCAGATGTTTGTGTTGAATTTTTTATATTTGTTGTAGGTCATTGGTACAGTCAAGAGCACGTCAAGCTTTACACTTTGTACTTTAGACCGTTCTTATCGCAAGCGACATAGAGTTGAATTTAAGTCTTAAGTGTCAAGCTTGACGTGCTCTTGACCCTGTACAATTGCAAAGAGATTCAGGGTAACTGGACTGAGGACAATATGCAATTAGCGTATATTCTAATTCGTTAGGTATTGATTTAATTCATTTTCCATAAAAGTGTATGCTGAAATTATAGAATAGTAAATTGTTCCATACAGGGTGAAAAATATGGCCACTTTCATGGGCACATTAATAAAGGATACATGTTCATGTTAGTGTTGATTGATTCCATTATCATTCATAGAACCATAATATTTTGTTAAATTATAATGGAAAAGAGTAACATTTTCCATATAGTAAATATGGCCACTTGTACATTCAATATCAAATTTTACTACAAAAGTTATTCTCTAAAACGCACCGGCAAAGCGCGTTCTCGCGCCATGTTTTTTTCTCTCTGCTCGATCACAGGCGGCGAGACACGACCGGAGCCGAAGGAAGAGTTCCTCCCCTCCCTCACAGATGAAGTCACCATGCGTGGAGCAGCAAGGTGGGAGACTTCCCGCGTTCACCCTCCCTCTCCAAGCTATGTACATGAACATCCCGCATGTGGCTTGGCTACTGTTATAAGCGGTACCCGAGTACCTTGATCCTGGTCTGTCAGTCTAATTTATGTGGACGACCACGAGGGCGTCGAGGCTGTATCGGTACTGAAATAACGTCTGGTCTGTTCAAAAAGGGTGTCAAGTCAGCACTGTGAAACTTCCCTATATTAATTCCTGTATTCACATCCGTAACTTCAAAGGAAGTAGGTGAAACCATTTTGCTGATACGACAAGGGCCGTCCCGTTTAGGCATGAATTTTCGCGTAATACCCTTCGATGCACTGCTAAGTGCATATGATCGAACCAAGATTACACCACCGACCTTATATTCCGGTACTTGCCCAAGTTTATTATCAGCCAAATCTTTCTGTCTATCTTGTTCTTTTTCAACACGGTCTTTAATATCTTTAAAACTATCTAAAAACTTTCTCATGTAAGGTGTGAATTGGGGCAAATAGTTTTCTCTGTCTAGGACAGCACGTAAGTCAGTTCGAGTCTCAAGAGGAGTTCTCATTCCTGGGCAAACGTTAAACATACAGTACAGCCAGTGGTTGTGCAAACAGCACTGTTTATTGCGAACCTAATACATGGTAAGTATTTTGGCCACGATGTATGTTCGTTTTTGACAAGAATCGACAATTGTGTTTTTATGTCCCGGTTTTTCCGTTCGACGGGATTTGCCTGCAGATGATATAATGGAATAAGATTTTGTTTGATTCCAAGAACGAACATACACTGTTGCATAGCTACGGCAACAAATTGGACACCATTGTCCGAAACTACACGGGGTGGAAAACCATACCTCAAAAAATACTCATTGATAAGGACTGGAGCAATGGTTTCTGCAGATGCAATAAGAAGCGTATAGAGCTCCACCCAGCGAGTAGCGGCTTCTTCAACGACAAGTACCCAGGTCTCACCTTGTTCTCCTTTCGGAAGTGGGCCGAAGAGATCTACAGAAAGTACTTCTCCGCTCTGATGCATGATAGCTTTGGAGCTTTCTTCACATGTTGGACGACTCAACATGTCTGCTAGAGCATTAAGTATTCCTGGAGCATACTCGTACCTTTTGTCAAACGACTGAAGTTTAAGAGCCCATGTGATTAATCGTCCATTCGGCGACTTCAATGTAAGTAACCAGCGCAGCGGCTGATGATCCGACTTAACGATGATGGTGTGTCCGTCGATATAAGGGCGAAATTTACCCAGACAAACGCAAGAGCTTTCCTCTTGGTTGTCGAGTAATTTCGTTCAGCAAGCAGTAGCAAACGACTGGCATAACCTATAGGGTGTTCATCGTGACCGTCGCCTTGAAGCAGTGCAGCACCTAGAGCATAATTGCTGGCGTCAGTACGGATAACAAACGGCTTGTTATAGTCGGCCTGAATGAGCACAGGAGCAGAAGTTAGTTTTTGCTTAAGATTATTGAATGACTCACGTTGTTCTGTAGTCCACGTCACGAGCTTGGTTAGAGGTTGAGCTATTTCTGAAAAGTTAGGGATAAACTTAAGAAACCAAGAACACGTTCTTCGTTCTTAAATGATTTGAAGTGCTTTATGCTAAAACTACGTCGATTTTTGAAGAATCTGGCTTGATGCCATTAGCAGCGATGAACTGACCTCGATAGGTAACATTTTCTCGAGCGAAAGAACACTTTACCCTGTTAGCGCGAAGACCAAACGTTTGCAGACGATTAAAGACTTTC
The DNA here is from genome assembly GCF_003589595.1 of Hyposmocoma kahamanoa. Classification (NCBI taxonomy): domain Eukaryota; kingdom Metazoa; phylum Arthropoda; class Insecta; order Lepidoptera; family Cosmopterigidae; genus Hyposmocoma; species Hyposmocoma kahamanoa. Next base: position 5,579,309 of record NW_020654422.1, read on the forward strand.
AGTAAATCTTCGAGATGTTTCTCGAAGCTTTCTGAGATAACACTAATATCGTCTAAATAACATAAAATGGTTACGTCTTGCAAGCTGACTCCGGAGCGAAAACGGTCCATCAAACTCTGAAATGACGACGGCGCATTTTTAAGTCCGAAAGCCACGCGCGTGAACCTATATTTTCCAAAGGGCGTGACGAATGCGGTTTTATCACGATCCTGTGGCGCAACTCTTACCTGCCAGTAACCTGATTTCAAATCGATAGTAGACATAAAACAATTTTGCTTACTTGATTGCAGCAACTCGTCGATAACAGGAATTGGGTAAGTGTCAGTTTTCGTTAAAGCGTTAAGCTTACCGTAATTTACGCAAAAACGGACCCCATTACCTTTTTTCGGGACGGGTACAGCTGGAGAACTCCACGCGGACTCGCACTCCTCTATAATACCATCCTGTAGCATTTTGTCCATTTCAGCTTTCATAATTTCTTTTTTTGCAGGTGGCGGTATGGCGGTGAAGAGACCGGTGGGTATAAGGCGGTATGGCGGTGAAGAGACCGGTGGATGAATACCTGTGTCAATGCGATGTTCTGCGAAAGGGGTTGGTGCTCCCCCTGCATTGAAAATATCTTGATTAGCGTTTAAGAGATCTGCTAACTTACCACGTTGGGTAGGGTGCAACATGAGACCTTCATCGTCGCGGAGCATGTCTATTGACGAGCACCTAACTTGATTATTCGACAACTCAAATTCTAAAGTTTATAACTTGTCCATAGCCAGTTTGTATTTTTTAATCTTCGGTTGAGTTGTATTTTCTTATATTTGTGCTATGAGCTAATTTTTTTAAATTCTAATTGATGGCACAATATGTCACTTTCATAACTTTGTCTATTTGTTAAGGTTTTGATTATGTACAATTACTAAATTCATGCAACAAATTTTGACGTTCTTTTCTGTGAAAGTAATATTTTTACAATATGATATTTTCTTTTGTTTATAATAAATTTATGAAATGTCTTAATTTTAACACACACATCGCAAGTGCGCTCGCGAGTCAGGGTTAAAAAACAATATTTATAAATTAATAAATAAAACTCTAATTGAAGAGACAATAGACCGCAGTTTGCTCTGCAGTGGGACAGTAACGGCTGCAAAATGAAAAAAATGTACATTATGTTTGTACTTAATCACCTGTATAGTCCTCACAGTAGTACCAACACGTGAACACGTTCAAGTGACAATCACCATTGGCAATCTGTTGGTAATTTTAGATTATAATCTATAGTAACGCATACACTCAACATAGCCCCGCACTAGGGAAACCCTGTGTCGCGGGTGCCATGGACATACACATAGACAACCACAAATTACACCAATACTCACGAAAAAAATAAATGAAGGCCATACAAATATTTCTCCCGACCCGGGAATCGAACCTAGGACCTCTGCGTGGCATGGTAACCTTTCGGCCACGGAGGCAGTTAGGAGACAGCAGGATCTATAACCGGATCGGAACGTATAGGAGTGCGGAAATTGGCGAATTTGATGCAATATCACCAGTGCTACACAACGAAATTCTGCAGCGTGATTTCGGCACTTCCATTTTCTTTCAACCAGATGTACTACACAAAAGACCAATTTAGTGTGATTTTTGAATGAAGAAATCAAAAGGCCACCGGCCACTGACATTACATTTTTCGCACCATTTGTGTAACAAGGCTACATCTGCAAAATGATAACTTTTCAAGAAAGAGGTTACAATATCCTACGAACGAAATCAGTCTAAAAAAATCTGTCCATTACTTTTTATGTTTAAATAGGACAGTTATAAAATTTCATGTATTTACAAAATTTGTTTCACAAGCTATAAAACTAGGCTTTCATGTACTTTTAGCACTTTGTTACAAGTTCATCCCAAAGCCAGACCACATACTACTTAAATAGCCAACACCAGTGTGTTAATATAATTAATTTATTCCATTAATTAAATTACCATTAATTAAAACCAGTGGGTTCAATATAATTAATACAGTATTAGATTATTAATAACTGTCAATTTATGTAATGATGAAATTGCTGTACTAATTACGTTCTTATAAATAATAGTTTTTAACGTGTGTGTGGATTGAGTGAGCATCCTCTGTAAAATGTTTAAAATGTGTGCGTCATTTAGTAAAAGTTCTAAAACAATTGTAGAAACCAATCTTTCTATTTGTAAAAAGATAAAACAAGAGAAAAATAACTTAATGTGTGCTCACTCAGTTCTCACAGAGAGCCAGTCAGATCTACAAAAGTATTAAATTTACATATATGTCAGAAGAATGCGGATGGTGAGAGGGTAGTAAAGGGGAGCCCTCACGGCTGCCCCTTTCTCGACGATTATTTTCCATAATAGAATTTTGAATAAAATGTAATTGTAAATTGTAAATAACTATTTATTTCTCATGAACTATTTACTAGCAGAAATAATAATTTATGACTATAATAACTAAGTTATCAAGCGTTCGTGTCTGCTGCGAGAATCGAACTGCCGCTTCGTCCGCAACGACTCGCTTATATAGGGGATTTTGCAGGTAGTAGGCTCATTAGGCAGGTGGGCAGGCAGGTAGAGGGGTATCGCACGTGCGATCACGCCACGTTGTTTTGTTGGCGCGCCGATACGGCCATTCTGCGTACACGTCGCCCCGACGTGCTATAAAAGAAAATATTTTTCCCACAGTTCACAGAGTTTATAACGGGTTCTAACGAAAGTCATGACTCGGTCCGATCCTGACCATAATATCCACAAAATGCTATTTAGAGCAAGAAACATTAACAGTACCATAAGTCTAGGAGGCCCCTGTCCTCAACTAGATGAATGGATGCAGTGTATGGAGGCCCCTGTCCTCTATCAATTTTTCGGTCTGGCAAAACTGTAAACTAGGAGGCCCCTGTCCTCTATCACTTACTCGGTCAAAACAATACATCGAACTTGGAGGTTTATGTCCTCGACTTTTGACAAAGCATAGCCAGAGTATTGTAAGGACAAAAACAAAATATTACCGTTATTGTGTAGAGTCGTTAGCGCTGATATTACTGTTGTCGATTGAACAGCCCTCACTGTTCCTTGTTACTCCTTCATTCGCCGATACGGTTTTTTGGTTTGTAATCAATCCTGGTTTTGGAGCGGGACGAAGTTGATCGTGTGCCACCTTTTTAGGTCTTCCGCGTCCAGTAATTTTTTTAACAAAGTAACGATCATGTGGTAGAATTTTCCATATTTGATATGCGTCTGGGTATTTGAGATCGAGGCCAATTTGTGTTCTTGGGTTCGTTCTAAATAGCACTATGTCTCCTTTCTGAAATCTTTTTACCTTCGCCTTTCCTTTGTCGAATCTTTGTTTGTTTGCATTGTTTTGAATTTCCACTCGTTTGAGCATGTAATCATCTAGCTGTTCTCGATTGACTGTTCCTTCGTTCTCATCTATCAAGGAAATAAGTTGAGGTGGAACAGCACATTGTCTTCCGGTTAAGGCTTTCAGTGGACTCACGTTAGTAGTTTTATTTTTTGAGCAGTTTATGGCCAATTGCAGAGAATCAAGGACCTTACGCCAATCGTTTGTTTCGAAGTTACGAATCATCGTCAAACCATTCTTTATTACTGCCATTACTCGCTCTACTTGTCCGTTTGATCGGCTGACACCTGGTACTATAAAGTGTTGGTGAATACCGTATTGCTTGCAGTATTCTTCGAATTCCGCTTTGAAGGCGGTATCTTGATCACTAATTATTTGCTTTGGTGCTCCAAACAGAGAAACGACCTTCTTTAATGCAACTAACATTGAGGCCGCTGATTTATTAGTTGCGTATGTTAGTAGAACGTACTTTGTGTAAGCGTCTATGACAACCACTACGTACTCATGTTTGTCGTTCCGTTTGGTTAGTCGTCCTGTCATATCGATATGGATGGTATGAAATGGGATCGGTTCTTTTGTAATTGGATACATTTGTACCTGTCTAGCGCCGGATGGTCCCTTGCTTGTTTTGCATATGACACAATTGTCAACAAATTGCCTAACTGTGGATGACATTTCCGGAAACCAGTACTCTTCTCGAATCTTGGCCAACGTCTTCTCCCATCCGAAATGTTTTAATGCGGTGTGGTAGGCATTGATTATACTCCATTGATAAGATTTTGGTACTACCTTTTTCCAAACATTGCAACCCGGCTCTGTGTTAATGTAGCGGCATTGTAGTGTAAAATCATGAAGTCGATAATCTTTTACTTCTTCTCCTCGGTCTATTTTCTTGATAATGGCGTGCAGATCGGGGTCGCGCCTTTGTTCAACTTTCAGCCACGATTCGGCGTTTTCTGCTAAGTTGATACAGGTCGTTGGGTTCCGACTGAAAAAATCTGCGTGTTTCATACGAGACCCCTGACGGTATTCAACTTCAAAGTCGAATTTTTGCAGATAAGCCCACCACCTATGAATTCTTGGAAGCAATTCATGCTTGTGCATTGAAGCTTTAATGGCGTTACAGTCCGTAACTATTTTGAATTTTCGGCCATACAGATAATGCCTAAAATGTTTTACAGCACGAATTATAGCGAGTGTTTCCAATTCGTAGGAGTGATAATGGCTTTCGGGGTGAGTCGTTCTGACACTCATGTAGGCAATCACGTGTTGTTGTTCCTTTTTTATTTGTATAAGGATAGCCCCTAGTCCCAAGCTACTCGCATCTGTATGCAATTCTATTGGCAAGCCTTCTTGGAATATCATTAAAACTGGTGCCGATGTCAATCGTGTTATTACGTCAAGCCTAGCATTTTCACATTCTGCCGTCCACGTGAAATTGGCATCTTTTTTTGTCAAATTGTAGAGAGGAATCATACGTTCGGAAAATGATGGTATAAAGCGCCTGAAATAGCTTGCCAATCCGCAGAACTGTCGAACTTCCTTTACTGTAACTGGTACTGCTGATTTTTGTAAAGCTTCCACTTTTTTGGGACTTGGTTTTACAGTACCATTGGATACAATATTCCCAAGGTATTCTACGGAACGTTTGAAGAAAGAACATTTCTTGGGGTTCACGGTGAATCCGGTTTTCTGGAGGGCACCAAGGACTTTATCAAGCATTTGTAATCCTTCAGTGAAAGTTTTACATTTGATCAAAACATCGTCCATATAAATCAATATGTCATTGAGAAATGGTCGTAGTGCAGCCATTATTGCCTTTTGAAAGACTGCTGGGGCATTCATTAAGCCAAAAGGCATTCGCACGTATTCAAATAAACCATCTGGCGTAATAAAAGCGGTTTTGGGTATAGCTTCCTTTTTGATGGGGATCTGATAGAATCCTTTTGCCATATCCAAGCAGATAAAATAAGTGGCATCTGACAATCTATCTATTTGGTCTGAAATGATTGGTAAGGGAAATTTGATAGGCACTGTATTACGATTAAGTTCCCTGTAGTCTGTACACATTCGGTCTTCACCATTCTTTTTTTTTACAAGAATGACTGGACTCGCAAAATCCGATGTACTTTCACGCACTATACCATGCTCGATAAGTTCCTCAACTATGGTCTTCAATTTTTGACGTTCTACTGGCGCCATTCTATAAGGTCTGCGTGAAACTGACTTATTTGGATCCCTCAATTGAATGTCTAGGGTGGCAGTCGTAACCTTTGTTTTTGGAATACCCACTGCGAAAACTCCTCTATTTTTCTCCAACAAGGCCTTCAATTGCGATATCTCGGTAGCGTCTTGCAAGTCGGTATCCAGTGTCTTGATAAAATCGTCACCAGGAATTGATGAGGCAACCGCTACAAGACTGGTTCTCATGACGGTAGCCCCTTGGTTACTGATACTAACAGTTAGTCCTGGCGTCTTTACTAAATTGGATCCTATTAAAAGCTCGCAAGGTACTTCATGGTCTTCGACGACATTAAAACTTATTTCAACGAAAATGTGATTAATTTTGCACGTAGTAGTAATACGTTGGTAAGACATGAGAGGCACGCCGGATCCCAAACCTCTCAGCATTAAAGTAAAGTCTTCTCTTTTACCTGGTATTGAAGTACTCAGAGACCTTCTTATAAGAGAGCAGTCTGCTCCACTGTCAAATAAGGCCACGTATTTGAGGTCTTGAATGGTTATATTCATAGGAGTTGATATAGTTGATAATTCACCAACTAAGTTTATTTTAGCTACTTCTTTATTTAATTTCTTAAAACAGTTAGATTCAATATGCCCGATTTTGTCACAGTAGTTGCATTTTGCCCTTGATCGTTCTCGACTGATGTCTGAATTATTAGTTGTAACTGTTTTAGTTAGTAACGATGTGGGTTCAATGTCTTTATTAGCAGTACAATACGCTTGGATGTGCCCAGTCTTCCCACAGTTGAAACATTTCAGTGTGTCCTCTCGGTTGATTCTTGTTCTGGCACGTTTTGCCGGTGGTTCTCCAAACCTACTGTCTCTGGGTTTTAACGTAGATACCACAGATATTAGTTCGGGTACAGTTGCACACTTGCTAGAGAGTAGGCGGAGTCGCAAATGATCATTATCGATACATCCTATAACTGCTTCTACAGCATCCCTTTCTTTGAGTCCATCCATAATTCGCTTCCATATATTCCATGCTTTTGTAACAGAATCTGCTGGGTCAGACCAGTCGAAACGGAAGTGGCGAAATTTCAGAACATCATTAGAGTAACGTGCTTCAGGTTCGAATGTTTGTATGAGGGCGCTACGCATATCGTCCCAAACAGGTGACTTTACGAGCCATGCGTCGCCGAGTGTTTTTGCTCGTCCTTGTAAAAGTCCTGCAATCTTTGTACAAATTTCGTAATCGGTTAGGTTCCAATGTTGCTTGGCGCGGTCGACGTGGTCACACCAATCTCGTATGGAAACATCGCCATCTGGATTATAGGGTGCAATGTAAATGTCACTCAACCTCGGCCTTTGTGATGGTGCCATAGCTTTTGCTAATATGCTAGTTAATGCCTCATTGTTTGCCTGGATATTCAGTTGCTGTTGGCGGGTGAGATTATCTAATATGCTGGCCAAGATTGACAAAGACTGGTTGGAATCAGTAGCATTCGGCGGCCGGCTACTAGTGTATGGGCCGGTGGGCGGTTGGTCACTTCTGATGTCAGAAGAATGCGGATGGTGAGAGGGTAGTAAAGGGGAGCCCTCACGGCTGCCCCTTTCTCGACGATTATTTTCCATAATAGAATTTTGAATAAAATGTAATTGTAAATTGTAAATAACTATTTATTTCTCATGAACTATTTACTAGCAGAAATAATAATTTATGACTATAATAACTAAGTTATCAAGCGTTCGTGTCTGCTGCGAGAATCGAACTGCCGCTTCGTCCGCAACGACTCGCTTATATAGGGGATTTTGCAGGTAGCAGGCTCATTAGGCAGGTGGGCAGGCAGGTAGAGGGGTATCGCACGTGCGATCACGCCACGTTGTTTTGTTGGCGCGCCGATATATAATATTAATGTACTAGTTTTTAGTAAAAGTTTAGTTAAGCTATCGTTTTTAATTACAGATCGATTAGTGCCTTTTTCAATTTTTTACAAATACTTTCTTATGCTCACTGAATCCGCACGTTTTTGGGAGGAACGATTTCCTAAGAGCCAAATAAGTGAATTAAATTTCGTTTATGTCTAAATTTAGTAAAAGTTGCATATGAATTTGTTAAATATAAAACAAGCCACTAATGTGAAACGTTTTTGAAGAATAATTATTCTTAAGTGCTCACTCGACGCTCCAATTTCTGAAAAGTAACAAAGTCAATATTTTTGGATTTGTAAGTATTACAGAGATTATAATTGGTAAAGTTTTAGTAGTAATTTACTCCAAATATCTGCCGTTTCAGATTTCGTTTTGATTATTTAATTAGAAAGATATTCTTTTTTATTATATGTATGAAAATGTATAATGCAATGTGACCACACGTTATGAAAATGCCAAAATGGACTTATAATTTAGGTACCTATGTATTAATATGAAGTGTTAATTATTGAGTATACTTACGTCATCATCAGTGTTGGGTGTTAATCAATTAAATTTCAATCAGAAATTCAAACGGATTAAAAAATCAATTCAAATGAAATCAATTGCAATTGATTTTAATTGCAATTAAATTAATTGCAATTAATTTTTTAGTTGTTCTAAGAAACAATTTAAACTAACAATTAAAACCGAAACTACCAAATAAAATAGGAGGTCGGTTAGGGGGCCGGTTGGGGG
>NW_020654422.1:5587557-5726688 GCF_003589595.1 Hyposmocoma kahamanoa
GTTAGGGGGCCGGTTGGGGGGGTCGGTTACAGGGCCCATTAAGGGGGTGGGTTAGGGGGCTAGTTAGGGGGTCAGTTGGGGGGTCCATTAGGGGGTCGGTTATGAGGTCGGTCGAAGTACTATAAGTGGTCAGAAATGAAATTATTGTTTCTCAAAATATTCTCCGTTGGCGTTAATGCACTTTTTTATATGAATGAACCAATTTTGAAAACATTTATGCCACTCCTCCGTGACAATCTCTGTAACATATTTTTCATACTCTTCGACAGCCTCTTCAGGTGATGAAAATCATTAACCGCGTAGCTGGTTCTTAATTTTTGGAAATAAATGAAAGTCACAGGGTGCCAGGTCGGGACTGTACGCGGGATGGCTCATAAGGTCAACGTTGTTCACCTTCAAAAATTTAATTGTCTGTCTGGCCGTGTGAGAACTGGTATTATCGTGGCGCAAGATGATACGGCGTTTACGGTTATTTTTACGGAGTTTGTCAATAACTTCCGGCAAAGAAATGGTCGTGTACCAATCACTATTCACGGTACAACGATTCTCTAAAGCAACAGTAGCTACGTGTCCAGTTTTATTAAAAAAAGAAGCAATCATCCGCTTAGAGGCACTTTGCACGCGGGCCACTTTAGTTGGTTTCGGCTCATCTAGAAAGACCCATACGCTCGATTGCTGCTTTGTTTTGGGATCGTAACTATAAATACATGTATCGTCATCTGTTACTATGTCCCACGCCAAATTGAATCTGGTAAGCATGGCATTGCACTAAGTGACGCGATCCGTTTTTTGAGCCTCAGTCAAATTGTGTGGGATCCACCGAGAGGACAGCTTTTTCACACCCAAACGTTTGTGTAGTATTGATTGTATTTGATTCATGCCTATGCCTAAAGATGTCCGAATCTCATAGTATATCACATGCCTCTTAGTTTTGATCATACGGCGCACAGCATCGATGTTTTTGTTTTTCACAGCAGTGGACGGGCGACCATCACGAAATTCGTCACTGAGATTCACACGACCGCGTTTGAATTCCGCATACAAGCTATAAATAGTCGTCTTGCATGGTGCTTCATCGCTAAAAGCATCTTGAAGCCGAGCGAAGCTCCGCTGAGTTGTTAAATTACACGTTAAGTGGTAGAAAATCATACTACGAAAATTTTCAAGAGTTAAATCCATGATGATGTAGACAACCAATGTCTAAAATGACTAGGAATGGGCGTTACAAATCGTAAATAGCTATTGAAACTATATATTGTGGCAATATCGAAAATCCGATATCGTATATCTTAGAAACTATATATGTATTACTCCGCATCGCGTATTTTATAGCGATGCTGAATCAAGCCGAGCAAATACCGAGTGGATATCAACACGAAATCATATATTTTCCAAACTATATACCGATATTGCTTCGTATCAGATTTTCACTATATATTTACTTAGTGGATATCAACGCAAAACCGATTTTTGTGCGTCTTCGAAACTATATACTAACATTGGCCCGCGTTACTGTTGTAGAACTATATCCAATAATATATAGTTTCGAAATCTGATTCCGCATATCAGTAACGGCAATGTATCAACGTAGCGCAACATATCCATGAATATATAGTTTCAGAAAATATATAGTTTCGAAATCAATTTTCGAATATTGATATATAGTTTCGATACCTTAGAATAATAACGTATAGAAACCTAGTCCGCGCACGCTAAGTGAGGCAAATTGAAGCGCGCCCAATGGGCCTACACGAGCGGGCGGGCCTTCAGTGCTCAAGGTCAACTTGCACCGCGAACAGATCAAGAATTTTAGCTAAAAATGACGAAATGTGCGGTAAATGAGTGTAAAAATACGTCAGACAAACATAAAATAGATACTAACATCACATTCCACAAGGAAGTAACGCGTTTCAACTTGTATTTTTATATAAATATTCACTAAAACCGAAAATTAACCTACTACTAAAACTAGCCTACATGAATTTGATTTTTGCCTTACTTGTGACAGTTCGTTTGATATGAAACTATCATTCTATGTGTTATTATTCTAAGTTCGATACGATATTCAGAAAAAGCTATATTACCCAATCCTAAAAATGACGCCACAATGTAAAAACATATGACAGTCAGATGAAACAAACTATATTCTACAGCCAGAGTTCTTCTTTCAAATGTTGTAATTACTTTTTAAATATTGTTATGTAAGTGGCCAGTTCCGGAAACTTACAGTGCGCCCTGTTTGTTGGTATGTCAATGGCCCTATGTATAAATGCTGTAGTCGTACTTTGTAGTTAGAAGTACTTGTATAGAAATTATTTTATAGACACTTTTCTGTTGTAGTTAAATTGCGCCGCTAGATGTCACTGCGGTTGAAAAATAATTTTGTATTGTATAGAAAAAAGAACAAAACGGATTCCCAGTATGTAGTAAGTGCTTCGTGTTTTCCAGCGCTTTTATTCTGAGCTATAATGTTTTAATACACTTTTGACTAATTGTTAGTATCACATGTGGCTATATTATACCAAGGGTCCGATCTAAATTTCGACAGATCTGGCACTCACTACATTTGCCATGTTGTTCTTGTTTGCCAAGTTTCCTATTACCAGAAATCCTGTGGAGAAGTTTCTTAACGGGCAATGTTCAGCTGAACAGCGACAGGCGTCTACTGTATTTAATTTTATATCCTCGCAGCAGTCTACTCTTTAGCCCTAGAACTGACAATAGTGGTTATTATTACAAACAATGCTTCTCTCGTTGAGTGGCCTAGATCTAGTACTTTTGTGCTGAATTTTGGTTTGTGTAAAACTTTTGGTCTTGTAACTACCTGCATTTGTATATAGTTTTGATAATAGTCGTGTCGTCAAAAACGTTGTTACTAAAAATTAACTAGTTGAGAGAGTAGTAGGATTCATATTCTCTTTCTAGTAATGGCCCACTACCTGCCGTGTTTATAGATAACTCAAATCGATCGCCAATCTATATAATATACCTGTTAGTGACGTTTGTCCCCGGTTATGAAAGCTCCTTTACATGCTTGGGTAGGCGTTTATATTGAGGGAATGAGACTGCATGTATTGATGCGTGACCATGCTCGAGTTTCGAGGTGCGTTTTATCCTCATTGACATACTATGACAGATTCATAATAAATAAGATTTTTTTGGTAATGATGTTTCTAAGTCTAAAGAAAATATACAAGACAATTATTATTATATTTTTTATCTACACACATATCATAAGCTCTCTAATGTGTTCAAAAACCACAAATTACGACCGGTATAAAGGTAAACTGTTTTGTTAGAACAAATTTCTTATCTGTGAAAATGTTATTATAGCTTCTTATTATCATCGAATTCAATGTTATTATTGCTTTCAAATTTCGAACATCTCTGAAAAACAAAACAATTTGATTGGACCTCAAGTCTAATATCAGTCGAGATGAAGTTTTATTCGAAATGAAATGTCAATAGCAAACAATTTTGACAACTTCACACGTTACTTGATATCGAACGATATGATAGTTGGGGCCGATTCTAGTTTGTCTAGGAATCAAAAATAAAAACTACGGTTGTAATTAAAATAAAAATGGCAGGTTTTAGTTGTTTCATTTTTTATACGAATTCAGTTTTTAGTTTAAGTATATTACGTTGTGCATTTCTTGATTATTTGTTACCAGTAAGCTGATGGCTCTGAAGCCAATGCTTTATAAATAAATTTAGAAAAAAATGAGAAAAGTTTTTATTTGTCGCCATTTCGAACACGCAGTTCCTGAACACATCACTGAGAGCTTAATAATATGTGTGTAGATAAAGCAGTGTATGTAACTGTACATAATTAGGCATTAAAACACTCGCACTCGTATTTTAATGCCTTTCATTATGTAACAGTCACATAAACTTATAATCTTGAAAACTACTCACGGTATGTCTTTTTGGCCAAAAATTAAGAGTTTTGAGCCCATGTAGGTAATTTCTGCATCTATACTATTTAATAGCAAACTAATGAGTCACGGCTCTACATTACTTTCAAAATTTATCAAAATCCTTACATATAACATTAAAAATATGATCAAATTGCAGTTGTATGGAAGTAATGAATTAAAGTCAAGAACGCATCATGCTTGACATTAAGGACTTTGGACCATTGTTACCGTCATCAGTAGAGTCGAACTTAAATTTTGTGTCAAGTTCGAAATACTATTGACTTTACTTGATGATATATTGCGCCTTGAAGTCTGCTATTGGGATGTATCGACAAATGTTTATTCGGAGAGATTTTATCTTTATCAGTGATCCTGTTAACTATTGTCAGTGATCCTGTTGATTTTATCCTTACCACTCATAGGGATAAAATCTCTCCGTATAAACTTTGGTCGGTATATCACAAGAGCAGACTTTAAGACGCAATATATCATGAAGTATGGTCAAAAGTATTTCAAACACACGCAAAAAACATTTGTATATTTTTTTGCATTTTTAGTTGGGTTTGATTCCCGGCTTACATACATTTTTCAAAAAATCTGTGAATGCAAGTTATACCTATTAAGAAAAATAAATGAATATTTCCTTTAAGTAAAATTAGCTATAATCTTAGCTATTTTAGTTTCCCTTAATGCCCCATTGATCTTTTCCACCTTGTACAAAGTTTTTAAGCGCGATCATCTCCTGAAAATCTGCCGGTCTTACCATAATGTTGTACCTTACACGTTCTATTTCATTAGGAGAAAATAAAAAAGCCTGTATCTTTAGTTTTAGATACAGAACACTTCATATTTTAATTTAAAAAATAAACATACAAAAAGTTCATTTAAGTATTTCACACACAAACCACATTAAGTTAATAACATTAATTAATATTCTATATGATCAAAGGAATTTCTCTTAGTGTTCGATCCTTGTATTAATAATTATAACAAACTAGTGGAGTAATTTCACAAAAAAATTATGTCATGGTAGTAAAAGAGCGTGATATTCAACAATTGTTTTAATTTATTTTTATTTCGTCATATTAATCTGGCGCCAGATCTACCTAAATTCAGCCATGTCATTTCGACGCATTCCACATATTTAAATTATAAAATTTTTATTGGAAGACGCTGAAGTAATGCGGCTAAATTTCGATTTTATTTAAATCTGAAATAACTTATCTGCAACCACATCAGTGTTTACAAAATGGTAAGCAATATTTTTGTAAATTAAAAATATATTAATTTCGGCATGTGTGACGGTATAGCGATACCTAGGAAGAAATCGGATGCAAATGAACTAACTAATGTACTGAGGTTATTGACTAGGTCAATGATTGAGGTAGTAGTCGACGGCGCGACTTGGTTAAAAAAATCATTAAAAAATGCCCACCATAAAATTCATAATTTAGGAAATCATAACGATACGTACACAGTCAACAGCACATCAAACTACACATTGACGTATCTTGTTTCGTTGCACTGGAGGCGATTTTCGAACATAAATGTGTAGTTTGATGTGCTGTTGCCCGTACATTACATTAAAATTATTATTATTTTATTTGTAAGTAATATTTTATTCTGTTAAAATAAATTTAGAACTTACGTATGCAATAAGTAACAACACCAATAAACGAACTACAACATCACAATAAATACACACAGACAATGTATTCCTCAGCTAATAGAATAGGGTGCAATAGAATAGAATACAGAATGTCTTAATGATATAATTGAAAATACGTACAGGATAGGGTATTGGACTCGAATTATTTTTATCGCTACATTGAACTCTAATTCTAATTAATAGCAGGCCCCTGGGGCCTTACCATGAACTCTTATTACAGTTCAGTATAGGTTTGTAACGACAAAAAAGCGGGATGGTGATATACACTTCATGTAGCGCTGTCTCACAACGATTTAGGTCCTTTTTTTAGGATTTTAGGTCCTAAACTAAATCGTAATAACAGTTCATGGTAAGTCCTCGTGTTTCTTATGAAAAAGTTCGCCCGGAAAAGTACTGCCACAACGTAAGAAAAAAAAACAATTGTTCTGTGACTGTCACCATAATTATTATTTCTTTCTACGACTTGTTCGTTCCGTCACTGGATATCATAAAACAAACTAACATGCTGAAACTTTATGTCAAAATCCATTTTTTAATATCTGAATTAACACCAGAGTAATTCATTATTGAAGTCAACCATTAGTATGGAACCTGTATGGCGCCATTAAGGTTGTGACATCTCAAACAAAAATAGTGAATTCTTTCCTAATTACGGTATGACTGATTTTCTTTTTCAACCTATTTTAATTTTGTTTTTTTTTTTTTCACAATTTATATTATTATAACGAAAAGGATTTATTACTACGCTACTCAAATACCCTACTCTCCAGTCCAGTAAATTTTCAACAAATTTTATTTTTTCTAAAGCAAAAAAATATTAGTAAAACAATTTTTAAAGTTAGCTTTGGGAAGCTTATTGTCTGTATGCTCTGGTAATGTCATGTACAGTTTTTATACTACATATTCTTAAAACTTAATATTTCAGCTGTCGATAGATTTCTCTGCAGTAAAATTCTTATTAAAACTCAAATTCATAAACATATTTTGTGCAGGAAAATGATTTGCAATATTCCACGATTGCTGGAAACACTTAACAATAAATATGAAAATCCACTTGTTTGCTATCAACATTGCCAATTATACAACAGTATATAACATACAACATACAACAGTAGATAACGTCTAACTTTTGTCATATTGCAGCCACAAATCACTCAAATGACAAAGGTATTTTTTTTTATTACTTTTTTTTCCACTTTGAGCATTTTACTATAATAATAAATGCTACTTTTAATTCTAACACAAATATCAGCGTAACATAAACACCTACAACATTTTCAACTTTGGCAACGAAATTCCCTACTTCTAATGAGCAAAACGTTATTGGCGAACCAACATGTTCATGTATAATAAATACAATTATAATATAGTACATACAGTGGTGGACGATATTTAATTTTTGATGGCGTCATACGATACTCACCGCGTTAATACGAACCTATCGGCAACTCACATCTTAATATCGATTGAAGCGTATATTATAGAAAGTAAAAACAGTGAAGTGGCACTCGAAGGATTGCTTTAGTTCGATAAACATAGTAGGTAAGTAACTTAACTTATTTAGTCTATGTGTTATGGCGTAATTTTATTTCTTCTGATTGTTTCATGGATTTGTATAGAAAGTTGAATAGCTTTGCATGAATTTTTATAAGTTGCATAACGTTAGATGTCTGCCATGATACCTAAGTCGTTCACTCTTTCAAAGTAACCTTTATTTTTTTCACAATTGACATATAAAATTTTTACTACTACGTTCTCTTTCGGCATCAACTCGTTTATGTTTCACTTCTGGTCACAGGACATAGTCCGCCACGTTGGTCCAATGAGGTCTTGGGGTCTTAATACGTTTTCCAAGGGTTGTGAATCTTCTTCAATGTGCAGTTTTCAACACGATATTGTCTTTCACCGAAAAACTAATGGTAAATTTCAATTTGAATTTTGCACATAAATCCCGGAAGTGCGAGCCAAGATTCTAAACCACGGCCTTTGCTTGAGAAGCGGTAGGTCAAACTATTATGCTACGACGACTTCTGCTCTTTACTGAATATTAAATGACCTAAGTAAATATTGCAGAAGATATAATATAATTCGAACAAAAGGTCAAATTGCACTTAAGTATGAGGTTCAGTGTTCCATTCTAAAGACGTGCAAATGCCAGAATATTGAGCGCAAGCGCAAGTGGAATTAAGTATCGTTTAATTAGAAACACTTCTTATGATTGAAGGAAGTTTAACTTCAACGTACAAATGTTCGTGAAAAATATATAAATTCAATAATAAATAATCAGGCAATAATATACCCACTCAAATAAAAAATCATTAAATGCATAAAAAATAAAACATCTTACTTTTAATTATAAAATGAGTCTTACACAATGTACGAGTATATTTTCTGTTCCTGGCCGCTTGGACGTCTAATTAGAAACATTTGAAAAAAGCATCTATAGCTCGTTCTTTTTTTGAAATCGAAGAATAACATTTCTTCCTTGATGTTTTCTATTAATTTGGCGGCAATTCAAAATTTGATCTCAATTTAATTTTGTTCAAAATGGGCAAAAATAAAAGTTGTGACGCGTCAACTAGGCAAATAATTGTTAATTTACATTTAGATCAAAAGTGGACGTACAGAAGAATAGCTGAGCATTTAAATTGTTCTGTGAAGAAAGTTTTTAATGCAATTGATCACTATAAAACACATGGAACTGTTGAAAATGTTCTTAGAAAGGCTCGGCCAAGAAAAACCTCTCCCAGAGAAGGTAAGTTAATCGTTCGTGCTGCTAAAAAAGACCCAATTAAAGGCTCAAACCAGATTAAAAATGAAGTTTTTTCGCCCGATGACCCCAGAAACGTTTCATCAAGACTGATACGCCGAAGATTAGTGGAAGCTAAATTGGAAGCGATTATTATTCGAAAAAAATATGTTAATTCGACGGTACGAGCCTGGAAAAAAGTTTTATTTTCAGATGAAACGAAAATAAACATGGTAAATTCAGATGGAAAGCGCTATGTTAGACGTCCTGTAAACAGTGCTTTTAATTATAGTTTTTCTAATAAATAATAAATCGTTGAACCTAATGTTGTCCTATTTATTGTTTAATTTCAAAATAAAAACGATTGCAGTGAAGTTTCTTACATAATGTCAAGGACCGTTTGTAGTGTTTCTAATTATACGACCACCACTGTATGTATAAAGAAATTTTTTAATGCCGCTTTCATAAATCATTTCATACAAATTTTGTCTATTTATAAGGAAGTCAAAATGATGCGGATATTAAAAGTTAATTATGGTTAGTAGCTATGAGAAGATTTCGGCAACCGCTTACCGGCATGATGTTCAAAGTGCTACTTTGCATAGAAAATCAGGACTACAGTTATGACATTGGAATAATGCAATCTAGCAAGAATCCAAGAACGGAACGTTTGAAAAATAAGTGTTATTTATTTACGATGCACTCTGCCTTGCCGGACAGACGTCGAGTAAGCAGAATACGGAGCGGCAGACAGGACAGGTGCAGCGTCCGCTGAGCCACTCACTGGCCGCACCCGCCGCCCGCGCCGCCCACCAACGCGCCATGCAAGCGCAGCACCACAATACCCTATAACACACCGTACTTTATTGGAACTTGAATGGAAGTGCCGAATATTTGAGGCTATCAGAGGAACAAGTGGTGAAACCCATATCAATTTTATGTAAAGTACATAATAATTTTATATTTGGATGCTATTTTCATGTATAACAGAAATTTATAATTATATATTATCAGTTTCAAATTCTTAGTCCATATTTGTTAATAACAATTTTATGCGCTAAGTTAGTAAAAACAAAGAGAAAAAAAATTATAATAAATTACTATATAGGTCGTATGTGATTATGTATGCTATATACAGGGTTATTTTTTAAATACTAAAAACCTCACTGGGCTATATTAGTATATAACATCATAAACAACAACTTTTGTTCCATGACTTTTTACAAAACATAATAAATTTACCAAAAATATTTTTTTAGTTTTTGTTGTACTATCTGACACCTTATTGATTGTAGTAAGGTAAGTTCAAACTTGCAAACGTCCTCCGCGACGTCTCCCATCCCCGTCCTTTACAGAGTTATTACCGTATAGAGCGATCTATTTAATGATCTATTAAACTTGTAATGAATTATTAAAAGTAAATACTGCGAGATTGTTAGTATATTAAAAATAACCCTGTAATTGAATGAATGAATGATCTTCTAACGCATTTTTCATCTCATGGCGCATTTAAACTAGGTCGTCCACCGGGTATTGGGCAGAATATTTCGCCTTGCCGAAGGCGATGCACTGTGTCGTTGCCGTCGACTCCGGCTGTAAACTACATTCGTCAGAAGGCTCACTATTTGCACAGGGTAGCTTGCCGCCTTCGGCGAGCAAGCAAAAGTCGCCTGACGACTTGGTGTGAGTTCATCATTTATGAGTTCCCGTCGTTGAGTGTGATGCAATCCTCTATATGCATATAACAAATATACCTACCCTGAATCGAGAAGAGTATTGTAATGGAATAATGAGTGACGTATCGGACTAAGTAGTTGATTGCAGTTATCTGGTAAATGTAACAGACATCTAATGTAACGGACAGATCAGGGTTAATCCTTTTTAAATTCAGAACGCCTGAAACTTTGATTCAAAATTTTATTATTTAAATTGAACGCTCCAAAAATTTTGCTTCTAACAAAATTTCAGGCACTCTGATTTACAACAACCATATGGCAAATAACCGCTCTGTATTCATTGTGAGAATAGTAGGTATGTTAACTACATATAAAAACGATTTTTGTCTTCTGCTAACGCGAAATAATATATCCGTTTCTAGGAAAAATTCGTTTTCTTAACATTTTGGAAAAGCTACATAAACATTCCTGTACATTCCTGTTAAAATCATATTAAAATAAAAAATAATTAGTACTATAATTACTGTTTGAGTCTATTAATGTGTTTTTTGAGAATAGAAGGACTAAGAACTTTAAGAATTTTTTTCCAAAATTATACAAAGTTGGCACAGTCTTGGTCAATTAAAATGCATGACATGCTAAGCTTCACTCGAAATGTTTTATATGACGGGACATTTGAGCACTATGCATTGGCAAAGACACCCTACCCTCTCATTACAAGGTACCATAAACAGTAATTTTTTTGAAAATACGTCACCTGCAGTTGCACTGCTGGCATTGCGGTGGGCCGCCTTGCAGATGCGCCGGTGGCGGCAGACAACGCCGGTTAATTTTCACATCGGCTGGCGCCTGCATACAACCAATGCATAGTTCGGGCTCCTGCGACAGTAATATCTTGCATTAACGCTTTGTAGCATCGTATGGATACGGGTCGTGGAGCACTTGAAACGTTAAAACTATCTACAATTCATTTGAAGGAAATGCTGAAAATAAGTTATAGTTAAATAAGGTTTTGTTGCACACCCCACAGGCACATGACAATGTGAATTGTAATATTCATTATAATTAGTATATTGCTTTCTGTTTTTTTTTTTAATTTGTTTTGTTGTTTCAATTTTTTTAAATTATTTTTATTTCGTATGTTTACATATCATTAATCTCTTTTTTATATCTTTATATTGTGGCGTAGCAATACACGTATTTCTATTCAATTCTATTACAAAAAAATCACTGCTTTGCTTCTTGTACTAAGCTTTGATCTATTCAGATTGCTGCTGTGTTATATTTATGTATATTTAATTTTTTTTTCTATTTCTTTATTTTTTATTTTCATTAGTTCTGTATTATCATCAATGTAGACACTAAATTTCGATGTTGTGTGTGTTTTTCTTTATTGTTTTATATTGTGTGTGCTTGTGGTAAAACATCTATCATTGTTTATGACGTCACGAATATGGAATATCGATGCCTTATACTCTCAAACTTATATCTTATAAAGAGTGTTTATTCAGGAAATGGCAAAACTTTCCATTTATTTTTAATTTCTTAACAAGGGTGTTAATTCAGCTGAAAGCAGGAATAGACCAACTTTCAGCGAAATGGCGGGCTCCCTGCGCGTGGGTATCCGGAATTCGGAACCCATGTCAGAGGAGCAAATGGAGCTGGTGGAACTGTTTCTGGTCCGCACCATAGCGAGCACAACAGCGCATGGCGAGGGACCAAAGTTCGGGCCTCTCTCACAAACCAGGCTAGATTCTTGTGACCAGCAAGGACCAAGCAAGTGCAGACTGGCTTGTGGGAAAGATCGACAAATTTGAAGCCGTGGTCGGAAGCCCAGCTGTCCTTGAATAAGGAAAGCGAGCTTCCGAAGTCCACCACCGCCACCACTTACATTCCCAAGAAGGGATGTGAGTCGGTGCAGATGACCATCAGCCTGTTGGGGGCCCAAAATAGAGGTCTCCGCACTGAGGTATGGAAGATTCTTCACGCAAGGGCAGATGCGAACGGATGGGTAGTCGCGTTCGCTCTTGAGGACCCATCTGTGGAGAATCTCCGTGCCTCAAATTGCCGTGTATCACAATAGATCAGTTGATGGTCGCAGTGATGAGGGGCCTCATAGGCCCCAAATGCAGCCACCCTAATAATAATAATAAAGTTGTTAATTTGGACGCACTACTTCATATTATAGGTAAAAGCCAGTATGTGAATATGAAGGAAATGTGATGTGAAATCAACCTGCAAAATTTGTATATACAATCCATTTTTTGCATTTCAGTAATATTGTGCTTTATAAGATATGAATTTCAGAAAGTAAGGCGACAATGTGCTGTGTATACACTTAGTATTATTATTAAGGTGGCTTCATTCGGGGTCTATGAGGCCCCTCATCACTGCGACCATCAACTGATCTATTGTGATACACGGCAATTTGAGGCACGGAGATTCTCCACAGATGGGTCATCAAAAGCGAACGCGACTACCCATCCGTTCGCATCTGCCCTTGCGTGAAGAATCTTCCATACCCTCATCACTGCAACCATCAACTGATCTATTGTGATACACCCTTAGTATGCAAAACTGTTTACTCAACAACTTTTGTCCAGTCAACAGCACGTCAAGTTATACACTTTTGTTCGAACTTCGCCTCCAGTACAATGGAACAAGATTTGTCAATGTGTAGTAGTGATGTGCCGCCATCTCTACAATCAGCTTCATAGTGTCTGTAATAGTTTGACGATTGCAAACTAACCGAAAATATCTGCACATCAAATGTTGTTAAGTTTTGAATGTATAGCATAATAAGAAAAGTATGGTAACTCCATATAAACGCAGCAGAGCGGGTTGTATATGACACACACATTCGAATAATCTCGCGATACACTAGCGTTGCTTAACATTCATCGTCCCAACGTGCGTTTCATTATTATGTGTGCGTGCGTATAGTGCGCGTGGCGGTCGCGCACACACAAGCCGCGCTATTATTTTGTACGGAATTACCATACTTCTCTTATTTTACTATGTTGAATACTTACTTATATGTATATTTAGTTTATAGTTTTCAGGTTATCTAAGTTTGGTGGGTTTGCCAGTAGAAATTGTACCTATTATTACATCGTTGATGTAATTTTTTCAAGGGATTTTCAGTGCAATAATTTCAATAACAATACTAACCTGATCAACCATGAAAACTGGATTTTGTTCAACATGTTGCTTAAAAACAGTAACAAATCTCTCAATCAGTGTAGGCAACAGTGATATATGTTCTGGAACCCTCACTGGCTGTGCCAATCTCGGTTGCAAGTCGCGTAAAGCAGTTGTCGAAATACGGAATGAAAAACGGAGGATATCATCGCGTGATGGGATGACTTCTATGTTGACGTACTGAACTTCGTCTTCGCCCGATGGAGTCAAGTTGTGGCTATCAGTCTGTATGAGAACATAATTAGGTTAATTATGTATGCAGATATGCAGAAGAGAAGCCAAATATGCAGAGTAGCAGAGTCAGAAATCCGAGAAATAATAAACAAATCACAAAAATTTCACACAAGGCCATCATTAAGTAAACCTCTTCTGATTAATGAGATTTTACCATATTTTGTCAGCAGTAACATTTTCATTTGTCTTGCCATTCATCAATTTGATCAATTACCAACAGAAAACCATCTAGTAAAATTAATTAAGGCAGTCGCAAGTTCAAATATTGACAAGCGTTTTCATTATGTAAGTTAATTGATAAGATCTATAACAAAAAGATGATATATAATAAGCTCATTTTATTGGAAGGACAATAATTTTAATATTTGAAGTTTAAAAAAATTTAAGTCTTAATTTTTTTAACTAATCAACATTTTTAAAATCAAGTAAAATAAAGGACTTAACTACTAGTATTTTTCTATTATATTAATATTATGACTACTTGTAATCAATAAATACTTGAACAAAAATCATTCTAGGAAATGAAACTATTTTTCCAGATTTAAATCGTGTCGTTTAAATATTTGTTTTTTCAAACAAACTGACGTTTGGGGCCCTTTACATTTTTCTTTATTCTATTTAGAATTGATTAATTGAATGGATTATGCATGTTTATGCATATTCCGTTCAATCAATCACTTTAGAGTGAGCGGAAGGAGGTTTCCATTACTAAATAGATCTCGTGACATCATAGTGGTTACAAAAAATATGGCAAACTTGGTTTTTATACCAATTGCTG
Source organism: Hyposmocoma kahamanoa (assembly GCF_003589595.1). Lineage (NCBI taxonomy): Eukaryota > Metazoa > Arthropoda > Insecta > Lepidoptera > Cosmopterigidae > Hyposmocoma > Hyposmocoma kahamanoa. The sequence goes on from NW_020654422.1 coordinate 5,601,785, forward strand.
TACTTGCAGTGTCTATCTAGATATATGTCTGTGAACTTAACTAATACTGACAAATTCAATACCAAACCAATGTATCTAAATTGTACTATTTAGAAGTTGCAACACACATATATTACAGGTAAATTTTAGAATTACTTACAGCTGTTGCTACCAAAGCGCAATCACTCTGTTTCACCACATTCAAGTTGTACTGTGTCACTTTGATGAGCCATGTCTCTGTCGCTACAAACTTGCTTGTTGCTGTCAGGGGCACTGACACCTTATCCACACTAAAATAAGTCACAAGAAATTATAATAAATTATCTTAAAATCCCATAAACACAAACAATACTATAGTTGATTTGCATAAAGAATCAACTGATCAATTGTATTATAATCACAATTATTAAGAACTAGGGAAGGCAAAAACAGCTATTAATCAATAATTAATTATACTGTTAATACACTTTTCAACAATTGTTATTGTAACTGTTGTCAGAAAACCTGTTATTATGCTGTTTTGTATACAAGTAATATGACAATGGTAGCAAGTTAATATTGTGTAGTGTGGCCAGAGGATTACATTTCTTACATTTTTCATAACTTATGATCTTCTTGTGTAATAAGTAGCAGCATAACAACAGCAACTTTAGACAGTTGTTGTTGTTGTTTTAGACAGATAATGAGTTGTACATTGTGTAAGAATAATGCATTGCGTAATCTGTTGTTATAATAATGACCACCTCTAGTAAGAATTTTGTATCCCACCAAATAAACATGTAAACACATAGTAAACGCTTACACTATAAATGTTTATTCGATGGGGAAACCACTACTAAATTGCACTGTGATTAAAATGTGATAGGTCAGTTTGAATTTCTTTCCAAATAATAAACTATGTTCTGCTAGTTCTTTCCTTTTCTTTGTTCAATGCTAGCCACACTTTTTTTTGTTATTTATAATGGAGCTATTCCTTTATGGGTAGTCACTGTATAGAAAATGATACCTTCTGAATTCAGTATTCAAATTAGCAGCAACAACTCTCCAATCACTGCCTGGTGTCACATATGGCAGCAATGCCTTGACTGCTGGGTGTTTGCTCTTGTCCTGCTCCCACCAGCACACCATCTTGTAAATAGCTAGTAGCGCAATGATTGCCATGCCCGCCGCCGCCGCCAGCATCCATTGCCCTCTCTCGCCGCCGCACCACAAGCAAAAGATGTAACCCAGAGGCAATGCTGAGTGAATCACCACTGTAATCGACATCCGTTTCATGTGATACCCCATAAAGTTGACATTCTCGGACCCCAAGTAATTCTCAAACAGCTGAGCGATTGTAAAACCGGCAGAAACGAATTCAGTGGGGGGATAAACAACGCAAATACAAAACAAAATGTAAAATAAAGTAACCAACACATCCATTTCGAAATTAGGACATTTACTTGCAAAGAAATGACGAAAGTGCCGGCTAATTAACTTTTGACGAAGAAACACGAGAAAATTCATAAAAAAAAATCTCTCGCAAAAACCCAAAGCGAAAACTAATTTGAATATGTCAAAAATGCACAAATTATGTGGCTTTACTGCATGTTTGTGTAAGAAGCTGTAAAAAAGGACAAAGACATTTTCTGCTCTTATACTGTTATCTTTGTTGCACGTTTTATTTCCACCTCATCTCGGTGTCTTAATGCTAGTGTTAGCACTTCAGCAACGCTAGTACGTCCGAGTATGTATGTATAGTGTTCTGTGAGTACGACACGACAGGTGCGTGCGACTAATGCTGGATCATGTCATGGGTCATGGGAAAATTTCCATTTCGAATTAATTATATTTTTCAGAAAAACTGAATCTGTAAGTGTTTCAAGACACGAGATGCAAAACAACTTTTCTGCCGAGCGAAACACACAACTTTTCACCTCACCATCACGAGACGAGGCGAACATTCGCTCGACAGTTTAACTATATTAAATCAGTTTTTAGCTTAGAGGATGGAAAAAAGATAACATACTCTAAGGTTTTTATAAACAAAATTTAGTTATCATTGTTAGTTTAATGTAAACTAACTATAACAAAAATCAAATATACCAACAGATTTATGTTACTTAGATAATGTACGACAAGTCGCATTGTTGAACGTGTCATTATGTTTTTTTTTTTCATTGAAAGAGAAAGTTAGGTGCACCCTGTGCACCATATAGCCCATCGTCAAGTTCGAATGTCAAAAACCTTTTCCGCGCTAAAACGATTACGGATAAAACGTTTTAGCACGCTGGTTTCTAATGAGAAAGAAAGCCTTTCCGAACTAGTGAGTTCAAAAGTATAATTATAATAAGGCAATCGTCAACTTCTGTAAAGTTGGATAATTTCAAAACTTGGAGTTTAAAAATAATCCTAGTAGTGGAAGTCTGAAAGCGAAAGAGTTTTGTCTGGAGCGTAGCACGTTGAGGCTCGTGGTCTCTGTCAACCATATTGAGAGAGAGGCGTGACGGTATACAATGTGTATGTATTACTCATTTACTCAAGCAAAGCAAAGTACCTACCGTACTGTTGATATATCACTGATACTATACAGGGTTACTTTCAAGATACGAATAACCTCCCTGGACATATTACTAACATCATAAACAACTGCTTTTGTTCCATGACTTTGTAATTCATCAGAATTTACTTTCATATAAAAATAAAAGTATTTAAACCGGTAGCTCTAAATAACCACGACTCTGCGTTATTGGCCCACAAGGTCAAAGGCATTATCAAAAGAAAGCGCAAGCGATAGCGTAAGTAAATAGGCTACAAGGAGAGGGCGGTTGACCTATTTACCTTATTTTTATTTTATTTATATAATACTAAGTGACGGGACGAACAAGTCGTGTGCTGGTGGTAAACGACACGCCTGCAGAACCTAACAATTACAGTGCCACTCGGAGCTTTAATTACAAAGATCGAGGGGCACTGAAACTGCGCCCGACACCCAGAGGCATAAGTTGACAAGTCCCGTGTGCCTGCAATTTCATCATCACGCTTACCCTTCGAAACCAGAACGCAATAATGTTCACCTTACTGCTTGGCGGCAGAAATAGGTAAGGTAGCAGTATTTCCATGAACGATCTCTTTCACAAGGAGTTCACTGTTATTAAAAACCTGTACGATCAGTCCGTTGAGTACACGGAAAGAATGCGAATACTCGCTAGGTGTGATGATAACGTGCCCGAAGCTTGCTTTGATGTCAGATGGTTGCCCAACATACCTACACTAAACCGTATAAAACAATCCACTACACAGCTATTCGAGAGAATAATTGATAAATAAATTTAACTCCCGGCAACTCGTTGCGAAATAAAACCTGTCACGAAAACATTGTTATGAATCGGCATGCGCCGCCGCGTTATCCATTCAAAAAAAACTTAAAGGTTGATTATTGATAGATTTATTAGGTTTTGTGAAAAGTCGTAGAACAAAAGTTCTTGTATAAATTGTCAGGAATATAGTCCTGCGTTGTGTTTTAAAAATAACCCTGTGTCAGTCAGTAATCTTACCCTGTATATTTTAACATTTTGTTTGTTATACAGAGTTAAGATCACGTCAAGCTTGACACTTAAGACTTAAATCCTAAGCTTAAATCTATCAATCTCTACGCCGTTTACGATAAGAACAGTCCAAAGTACAAAAGTACAAAGTGTCAAGCTTGATGTGCTCTTGACTTATATTATTAAAGCTGCAAGACTTCGGCGCACACGGCTTTAAGAAAATAGGTAAAAATAAAAGATTTCAAAGATTATTATGCAAAAACGCAACTCCACCAACACTCCATAGGAAACTTAGAAAATGCCGACATCATAATGCATCGCTGAGTCGGCTAACAAATCGGTCCGATTATCTCCAGATGCACCGTAACAACCGCGAACCCTACTGAATACAATATAAACGTCAATTTGACATTTGGCGTGTGTGGATGTGGACACGTATTATCGCTTCACAGTTTAGCAATTTGGGTTAATTTCTCATAAATTTACGTGAATGTGTGTTCACTAATTAGCCATACACTAGTGCCAGTGTCGGCAAATCTAATAAACATATTTACCATTCGGTGATCCATTAAAAGTTCGCCGAAATCAGGTGAGACTATGTTCATTGTGTTTTAGGCCGGATACCGTGGTCTACACAGGTTTTATTGCATTTACACTTCAAAAACTGTTTGGAAACATGATTTAAAACTATTGTCAGTGAAAGAAACATCTACCTGTCTTCGAGACTTGTGTGGATTAGACCAACAACAAGCTCTTTTTGGAATGTGCATCTGCCAAGCAATTTTAGTGATAAAAGTTCTCTTATTGTATTCCTTTGCACTTAATGTTTAAGAAAGTAAGATATTATAGTTTAATGTGTACATAATACTTCCAGCATGGCGGGAGTAGAGCAGCCGTGCTACACTCTCATCAACTTCCCAACAGATTCAGAGCCCTACAATGAATTACAGCTTAAACATGATTTGGGTAAGACTTGAAGTGCAGAATTATTTCAATTTGAAATGATAATGTCTCAGCTAAGCTCTTTTTAATGTAGTTAACTCTATTGGAATGTCAATAATGCTCTTAAACCAGTTGCAAGTCTATGTACAATCATTAGAGACAAATTCCTAAAGATTTTGATACTATAGTACTCTAAAGTCACAGTGTTTTTACTCACCTATCTGCCTTTTCATTGAAATTTTTTATAATCATTATGTACACATGTATGACTGCAGGATGTGTGACAGGTATAATAACATAGTTACTTATTTTTAACCTAGTTCATAAAAAGGAGGAGGTTCTCAATTCGACAGTATGTTTTTTTTGTGTGTGTGTTACGTGATAACTCCAGCTATTGATGATTCTTTTTTTTGTTGGAAAGAGGGTACCTCAGTAGTGGTCACTTTAAATTTGAAGTAAATATTCCACCTTTAAGAGTGACAAACTAGTGAATGAATGACATTTAAGTTCAGTTTTTTAGTACTCTGTATTGAGATTATATTATTATAGTATGTTATTAATATGTTTAAATTAATGATTAATTAGTGTCGTACTTTTAAAACTTATTCTTATACATTTAACTCTGAATATTCTACTTTTGAAGGTGGTGGACATACCAATGTTAATAATATTAAATAAGCCTTTTTATTGTATAATGATAATAATTTATTCAGTACAACAGTAACATCATAGGTGACAAAAAACATACAAATTATGGTTGTACATAAATTGACAAAAAGCAGTGGACAGGCCACCAATCAGTTCTCAAACTAGGATAACTCTGTGCTTTGGGAGCTAATGATGATCCTCTGCCAGTAAACAAAATTGCAAATCTTTTACAATCGGTTATGAGGATGTGTGTAGAATATGTTAATGTAATGTAAGTGTATAGATGGTGCTGTTTTACAGTGAGAATTTTATTTTTTTTGTATTTCTATTTATGTATTGTACTTTATGCAAACACTGATACATACAAATACTAATACTAAGTAAATTAAGGGGAAGGCGAAAGCGTCAAACAGCATAATTATATTAACAAAATTTTTTTGGTCTCATCATAAGTTTGTGTTTGTAGCCATTTAAATAATTTCTTTTTATCTCATGCACATGAGCTATATTATATTTGTAAATATCAATGAACACATCATCACATATACATTTGTGCATAGAAATTTAGAGCAACACATTGATTGTATATAAATAACTGTATATTGATGGCAGATATATTTTTTCTATGTACTTTAACTATCTCCACTGTTATATTATGTTAACAGAAAAAGGTGACATAAAAAAGAAGACAGAAGCCTTAAAAAAGGCAATTAGCATCATCCTCTCTGGAGACAAAATCCCTGGGCTTCTTATGATCATAATTCGCTTTGTGCTGCCGTTGCAAGATCATACAATTAAGAAACTGCTGCTTATCTTTTGGGAAATTGTCCCCAAGACTACGCCTGATGGAAAGCTGATGCAGGAGATGATCCTAGTTTGCGATGCTTACAGGAAGGTCAGTAGATACAATACAAAACTTGTGAACAACTTTGTATGATTGTTAAAGCAACTCAAATATATTGAGAGCAAAGAATCAATTACTACAACAACGCTAAATATTAAAGGTCAATGGCTGTTATTTGAAGCATTTTTAGATTTCCATGACAATCCCCTAATAAATCACTATTATTGTTATAATGTTTACTTGAATCGCAAATAGACAAGCAATATAATGATGCCTAATAAGGCTGTTAACTTGAATGACAAGTTGTTGCAGCTAAATGTCTATAACAGCATCTGATGTCTCCAGTAGTCACTATCATAGCAAGGCACTAGGGAGACTCCTGTATATCTATGTTTGTGTGTTTACTACATAAACATCCCACATTTGTTCTTATGTTATATTACTGTATGTGATATATATTTTAATAAATAACTTGTATACACAGGCTTTCAACTTTTGTGTTCTCTGACTAGTATACCTTTATTTATTTCCTCTGCTCACATTCAACCCTTGATATAAGTTTTTTAATCTCTTTGCTCTTTTAGTTGTGTTAAGTCCTTGTGTGATTTGGCCTATAACATACATTATAAGAGATCAAATTATTAGTTGTATTTTTCAACATCATCATTCATCCTCCCGTATTTTTTTTAAACAATATAATATTTCAGGATCTGCAACACCCCAATGAGTTTCTTCGTGGGTCAACCTTGCGGTTCCTCTGTAAGTTGAAGGAGCCGGAATTGCTGGAGCCTTTAATGCCCGCAATTCGTGCCTGTCTTGAGCACCGTCACTCTTATGTGAGAAGAAATGCTGTGCTTGCCATTTTTACTATCTATCGGTGAGTACAATTACTTAATCATATTATTGATGCTATAACTAAAAATAGCTTTTATTTCACTCTCGTATTGTATATATTTCTTCTTCTTTTTAATTTGAGTTTTTGGTGCTGCCCTATTTTATATATTAGACAATGTTATAAATGTTATTTATTCCTAAAATATACATTTTCAAGTTGATAGTCGTATTATGTCCCAATTATTGTTTGTTAAAGTTTATTCTATTTCTGCTAACCTGGACAAATTACTGAACAGTGTGATAAGATAGTGAAAGAAGATAATGTGACAATGTGCGAGAAAGTGATGCTTAGAGAATGAATGAAAGAAGATTGACAAAACAGATTTACAAAGGAAGTGTGTGAGTGGGCAATTTTATAATGGCTGATCAAGGCGAGCTTTTCATGACCAATTGAGGACGTCACTAGGAAGACCAGGTCAAGAGTACCCTGACTGAATAGCAAGTATGAAACCCCTGCTGCGTATTGATGAGGCAAAAGATGTGTGGCAAGTGGAAGGCTGTTGTGTCCGTTTACTCTGATAAGAAAAGGGCTTGAAGTATATGTATGTATGTGCAAACTTACAGAAGGTGGTATTTGTCTGTCCATGCCCCCATGAACGTAATTAGTGGCAATAAATTACTGTTCTACTTCTTAATATTCTTAAATATTTTCAGCAACTTTGAGTTCCTAATTCCGGACGCGCCAGAGCTAATCGCGAACTTCCTGGAACAAGAGCAGGACATGTCGTGCAAGCGAAACGCTTTCCTCATGCTACTACACGCAGAGCAAGAGCGTGCCCTCTCCTATCTCTCGGCCCGGCTTGATCAAGTCCATGGTTTTGGGGATATCTTGCAACTTGTTATTGTTGAACTAATTTACAAGGTAAGTATTATAATTGCACGTCATACTTGTGCATTTTGATCGTTGTTGTTTTTGTTTGCCTGCATTAAAATAAATCGTAATAAAAGGACGTGAATTGATGCATACACTATATCGAATATCTGTCAATTCCATCCAAACTAATATGATAAATGCCGAAAGTAACTCTACATGTTGTTCACCCAAACCCAACTGTATGTTTGTATGTTGAAACAATATTCACGAACTTTGTATAGAGTTATAAGGGATCTAGGAAAAGGACATTACTACTTACTACGGCTAATTTTTGTCACAACAATAAATCTTAAAGGGGGTGAAATAAGGAATAAAAATTTGTTTGGAGAACCAATGAAACTATGAAAGTTATTATAGTACAGTAGACTACTTGAAGTTCTTATTCTACAAAGAGCAAGTCACCGGTAACAGCTAGTAAAGTGTATCCCGATTGAGTATCTTAATTAAAGAGTCAAATTTCTTGGATAATGTTTCTTGTACCTATGACATCAGACATGTATAATTTGTAGGTTTGCCACGCGAACCCTAGCGAACGGTCTCGCTTCATCCGCACCGTGTATGGACTGCTGAATGCGCCATCGGCCGCTGTGCGGTACGAGGCCGCGGGCACGCTCGTCACACTATCGAACGCGCCCGCTGCAATCAAAGTGAGTACCTTACACTTCATTTTTATTTTTGTATTAACTTCAATTGCAACTTAGCAAATAGAGCATTAAACCAAGCTAGAATGGATAGACTTTTTTAGACAAACGCGAAGTCTATTGTACATAAAAAAAATTAAGTGAATCGTTAATTCTTGAAATGAAATACAATTATAATATAAATGACAATGATATTATAGGTCATTCGATTTTTATGAATGTATCCATTCAGTTTTTACTGTAAGAAAGATCAAACAAACACAAACAAAATTCCTTTGATCCCCTGGACTCGAATCAGCATTTTTTTTTATAATATCAAGTGACAGGACTAACAAGTCGCCTGATGTTAATAAACACGCCTGTCCATAACAGTTGCGGTGCCGTACAGAGCTTTAAACTGTGTTTAAAATGGTCTTAAGGGCACTGTCAGTACGCCCGCGTCACCTTGATGCATAGTTAACGAATCCCATGTGCCAGTAATAATGCTTACAATACGGCTTGGTGGCAGTAATTCCCTTAACGAACTCTTTTACACGGAGCTCCACTGCTACTCGACTTCGCCAACCCGGGACTACTGCTCACCAAACTGAGTTACGGAACGAGTCAGTGTTTCTTGTGTGTAATGATTCTTATGTATAATTATTAACCTTTTCATCAAACATGGTTAACTCGTATATTATATCACATCTACGCGTTTCGTACACAGGCAGCTGCAGCTTGCTACATCGATTTAATAGTAAAGGAAAGCGATAACAATGTGAAGCTGATAGTAGTCGGGCGACTAGCTGCGTTACGCGAAGAAGGTGGCGAGGCGGCTACAAGAGCGCTGCCCGATTTGGCCATGGATGTTCTTAGAGTGCTAGCGTCCTCCGACTTGGACGTGCGCAAGCGCACATTACAATTGGGTTAGTAAACAGTTATTAAGTAAGAACTTAATGGCGGCTACTATACTTCCTCTCAATAAATTTTAGGCAAAAAGAAACAAGCAAGCCACTGACCTGACCATAGACGTTTTAGTGATGGCCAAGTTTACTGCCAACTATAAACCAATTAATTTATTGAATGAATTAATTTTTTTTATTGAGTCATATTAGCGGTTTTCATTAGGCTTCCAAAAGGGAAAATCAACAGCTGAGGCGGTTTTCAATATTGCCGGAATGGTGACCAAAGCTCTTGATACACAAAAACACAGCACAGTATTGTTCCTAGACATGTCTCAAGCTTTCGATTTTGTAGCACATGAGAGACTGCTGACCAAATTAGAAAAATATGGTATTAGGGGCATAGCACTGAGTTGGTTTAGGTCGTACCTATATAGCAGACAGCAACGGGTGGAGTTAAGCTACCTGGATCAAAATAAAAATATTACCACATGCTGTTCGACTAATGATTTCAATAAGTTTGGTGTTCCTCAGGGAAGCATACTTGGCCCATTACTATTTTTGTTGTACATTAATGACCTGCCCCTGATAACTCAGCACAAAATTGTCATGTTTGCAGATGACATTGCAATAGTCATCAACTCAAATAATAACGACGTCAATCATTATGAAGCCGAAATTAATGACACAATGAAATCTGTAATAGTTTGGTTAAATAGAAACAATCTACATGTGAATTTGGATAAAACTAAATATGTCCAATTTGCTGTTAAGAGACGTACACCAATGAATATTACTATAAAATATGATGGAAAGATCATACAAAGTTTAGAGACAGTAAAATTTTTGGGTATTCTAATAGATAAAAAACTGAGCTTTACCAATCATATTGACAGCATCTGCAGCAAAATAAACAGATTTGTGTACGTCCTTCGTGGATTGAGACGAGTTGCCTCTAAAAGAATATGCTTGTTTGCCTATCACGGCTACATTGCGTCGGTACTACGTTACGGATTGATTATATGGGGTAATGGAACATATGTAGAGCGAGCTTTTGTAACTCAAAAAAAGTGTATTCGAGCAATGTGCGGCATTGGCCCACGGGAATCTTGCAAGCCGCTGTTTAAGGATTTAAATATTTTGACCTTACCTTCCATGTATATATATGAAGTTTGCAAATTTGTTAAAGAGCATTCACAACTGTTTAAAAAATCGATAGATGTTAATCCACGCGCGAAAAGACACCCAAATAGACTTGTCGTTGAAAATATACCTAAGACTACACTGTACTTAAAAAGTTCATATTATATGTGCATGAGAATTTATAATAAGTTGCCAATAGAAATAAAAAACTTGACATATAAAAGAATGACATCTGAATTGTATAAATATTTAATTAAAAAAGGTTATTATAGTGTAAATGACTACCTAAAAGACTAAATTTTGCATGCTTTTGTATAATGGCTGAATAGCAGTACCTACTCAAATGTAACAACTACCATCCTGTAAAAAACCTATTCAATGCAAATAAAACTTATTTCATTTCATTTCATTCATTTCATTTCATTACATAACCTATAAAGCATATTTAAAATTTCCGAAATCTTAATTTGAAATCCTCCTTCAAATCCTTACACTTACATACTTGATCGATTGCGATTGAAATTTTCGATTTATTAATCAGTTACAAAAACTTTAATTGAATGTTTTTTCCATGCAGCCCTTATGCAACCGACTCAAGACTATTGATACATCTTTCAATTTATAATAAACTCGCTTTTTGACTACCATGTTACAAATACGATTTTACGGTTTTATTCAAATGAGTATTGCTAGAAAAAGTCATGAGATATCAAGTCAAAATCTTCGAAATATGCGTGAAAATGTTACTTATTCGATTTATTGAGTGATTGCTTTAGAAATTCAACCAAAACGTTTTGTTTACAAATGTAAATGGATGGATTGCAACAGACTATAGAGCGTTGAAAATGGATTGGAACAGACTATAGAGCGTTCCTTACTGTCAAATTACACAAGGTATAGCCTTATTGAAACGTAACCGCCTCTATAGCCTTATATTGTCGTTGGCGAGGCAAGCCTTTGAACTGCCTGTATTAGGTGGTCAGTTTACGGCCAACTTCACATTTTATTATTTCGTTTAACATTTGTTTATATTTGAAAATGTATTTAGGTGAAGTAATTCAAGAAAATTCTAGTGTAAACTGACATAATACGTTATGTCACTCAGGCGTCACACCCTTCCGCACATATAGTATACGAAATATTCAAGCATTCAGCCCGTCACAACAAAACAAAATGTTATCCTAACTTATTAGTAGTACAACACAGGCGTCGCCACGCCGACGCAACGTATCTTGTGGCATCGCTCTAAAGATCAGTTTAATTGATTGATTTCATCGATCGTTTGAACAGCTTTGGAACTGGTGACATCGTCACACGCGGAACAGCTGGTGCAGGTGCTGCGCAAGGAGGCAGCGCGTGCGCATGGCGCCGACCACGACGACGCCGCCAAGTACCGCCAGCTTCTCGTCCGGGCACTGCATAAGGCCGCACACAAGGTGACCGCCAGCCGAACTCCTTATAATTGATAGTCATATCTTATCCTGTCGATGACTATACTCTCCTTGTCCTGGAATGTTTAAACAGTAGTGGGAAGTGTGTAAGAACGAATCTAAAATAAACAATTTTAGATAAATAATAATAATAATAATGTGCCAGACAACTTCACCAATTGGCTGGTCTCAAACTAAGGAATTCCCTGTACAATGATTTATTCTGGGCAATCCCGGAATATCCAGAACTGAACCAATTTAGAAAAGTTCGTTTCCTGAATTGATCCTACTGGAAAACGCAACCGGGACCTCTTCATCCAGTGCCAGCTGTTGGACAACCTATGTTGTCGAATACGACTTCGTGATTGTAGAAAAGATATTGCGAGATTATATCAAAGTAGCCATTTCGCAGTGATGGCCTAAACATTACCTATTGTCGCCTTCCTTCATGTTTAGCAGAGTGCCCCCTTAGCAATGATAATAATGTTGATTACGTATACAGTTTCCCGAAGTAGCAGGCAGCGTGGCTCCAGCTCTACTAGAACTCCTCGGAGACGGAAGTGAGCCGGCGGCTGCTGACGTCATGCTGTTCCTCAGATCTGCGCTACATACCTTCGTCGATCTTCGAGATCAGATATACCAGGTATGTATTGAGGCCTTTAAACTGAATAATTGAACATATAATTGACATAATGTCAGACTGACTTCCAAAGTGATAGTTAGGTCCCAGGAGTTGGGGCTTACTTTTATTGGTTACTACAAGAATATAAAAAAGTCGCAATTAAGTGCAGACGTCATCTTAGAGCTGGTACTGATTAATGCTTTACAATACATAGCTTTACTCTTGTGGACCTGCTAACGAATGCGAATGTTTGGTAGCGCCTGCTGGAGGCAGTGTCAGGCATTCGCGTGGGCAAAGTGGCTCGTTCGGCGTTGTGGCTACTGGCCGAATTCGCCGACAGCCCTGCGCGTGCGCAGGCCGCCTTGAATGCGCTGCAGGCAGTCATCCCCGATCTCAGCGGCAACAGTGACGAGGACAAGGTATGACTGCAACTCGAAAATGAATCATTACAATTTACTACTTGCACAAAAGGTTTAATTGAATTAACTTTACAAAAAATATATGGTTGGTGTCACGTGTATCGGTATCACAGAAAGATATATCATTTATAACTTCAGAAACGAGGAGGTACTCAATTCAATTGCATTTTAGTATATATATGTTACGTGATTACTCCGACATTTAAGGACCAGAGGTTTCGATAATTCTGTAATTTTTTTGGTATATTAGATGTCATTCACTTTCCGTTAACCGATAGCATTAAAACTTGGCAATTAGCACTGTGAAAGCGGACAAGGAAACTTTTGAGGTCAGTTTTTTTTTATGAAAAAATTATAATTCACCAGAACAATCAACCTATTTTATTGATACAGAACAAAACAATAGTTAAATTACGGTTTACGGTAAATAATATTGATTATCAGGAGGAAAAAGAAGCAGCGAAACCTGATACGTCAGCACCACGTCAGCTGGTCACCAGTGATGGAACATACGCCACCCAGTCGGCGTTCAACCTGCCGCCGTAAGTATACGTAAATTTTTTATAGTCTATATTTTTTAAAGACGGACTAAAATGACATTCGTAGGGTTGCCAGTTTTCATAAAATTTTAAGTAGCCGTGTTGTCGACAGTTTTATTGGTTTATGAAAGAAGGAAAAATTTTGTCAAAAATGTCTGAATTGTGAATATTACGACATGGTAATGATTAGTAATTGCGTTATTGCCTTCTTTATTCTTATTTTGACAGTTGGCCTACGAGTATCGAAATCAATTTTTACCCATATACATTTTAATAAGAATCCGCGGATTTAATTATCTGTATTGAATTAAAATGAAAAACTTTAAAACATGTTTTCTCTTTGAATTTTTAATACATATAGTTTGCAGTACATGTATGTATGAATTTACAAAAATTGATAATTCAAATGAATCTGTGCACAGGAGTTGGACGAATAATGGGTCGATGATGATTAAAATAAACTAAGTTCTGCTATTTATTCAGTCGATAGTCGATAGCATATTTGTTGACTGCAATCACTAGCCGCATGCAAGCGGGCAACACTTTTGCACAATGAACTGTCATTTTACGCCATCTTCAAAAAAGGACAGACTATAGAGGAAAATAATAGGACAGTACTCCATTTCTATAGACTTCCGACAAGGCTCGCCACTGAGCCCAATTCTGGCTTAACCACGTTCAGTCTCTAAAAAAACATTCGTGTGACTTGTAGTACTAAGTCGCATTTGGTTACTAAACTCTTAAATATGGATCAGGGCTGTTGGTTTATATGATAGAAAGGGGTGCGATTCGTAATATATAACAACAAATGACATATTTTTAGTCGATATAACTCAACAGATATAATTAATTTATGATATACAGACATTTGACATATACTTGCATGATATAAAGGTCACTGGGTATAATAGACGATTGATATGACAACTTTCAATTTAATATATATAAAATGAAAATTATGTCATCATAATGTTCATTATATACATATATACACTTCAGATATAACATTCACTGAGTGTAATGTTGTTGTGTAAATAATTAATTTATGATATACAGACATTTGACATATACTTGCATGATATAAAGGTCACTGGGTATAATAGACGATTGATATGACAACTTTCAATTTAATATATACATATAAAATGAAAATTATGTCATCATAATGTTCATTATATACATATATACACTTCAGATATAACATTCACTGAGTGTAATGTTGAATGTGTATTTGTAAAAAAAAAATATAATTCCAGTGGTGTTTAGGTGCAACGGTGAATGAATCGAATTTGTTTACATTTTCTAGTTGGTTCGACCTCCTCATGTGGGTTTAGGTTAGGTTAGTATATGACAAAGATGCCAGAATCGAATTTGTTTGCATTAGCTAGTTGGTTCGATCTCCTCCTGTGGGTTTAGGTTAGGTTAGTATATAACAAAGCTGCCAGAATCGAATTTGTTTGCATTTACTAGTTGGTTCGACTTCCTCCTGTGGGTTTAGGTAAGTTTAGTATATGACAAAGCTGCCAGAATCGAATTTGTTTGCATTTGCTAGTTGGTTCGACGTCCTCCTGTAGGCTTAGGTTAGGTTAGTACATGCAATTAAATTTTCTGTTTAAAGTTTTAATAAATATATTTTATAACACAAAAAGCACTTAAAGCTCTACAAAAACAATAATATTTTGCGATTGTACATTCAATGGAATAAAAAAAATCTTATCCGAAAAAACAAAAAATAGGTTCTGTTTGTAACTATTTCATTAGAATCTTTATAGTATTTACACTTTCGCTTCCGCATCCGTTTCTAGTAAAATTTCTTTTTTACATCTGTTTCCGTTTTGACACTTCCGTTGCATCACTGGCTATAATTCTATCTAGCTCTAGCTAGCTATTGCTGTCGTGAATAAACTATTACCCTGTAGACGACTCGATCCCGAACGCAGATGCTGTAGATCTTGCAGCCGATGATTGTACCTTTGAATAGTTGGGTTGATTTATGAGCATATTTAGATAGATAGATAGATAGATAAAAGCTTTATTCACCACCATGACATCAGATACATGATATAGGCATTAACTTATATATAACAATAATGATATTCTTATCTACTAATATTACACTTGGAAGTCATGGCAGTGAAAAAGGCGCTGGCTCAGCATAAATGACGCGGCTGCCCGCGACGCTGGTATTCTGCCAGGACCCTATAGGATAGAGACGCCATTCGCAATCCAACAAAAATCTGATATCATTTTTAAATTATTAATTTTCAATTTTCAATCTTCTCCCAACCTCCACACATAATACACTATTTGCAGTCCTGAAACGAGGTACAGCCAAGAGCATAACAAGCCACCTTGGACCTTGGACCGTTCCTATCGCAAGCGGCACAGAGTTGAAATTAAATCTTAAATATCAAGCATGACGCGCTCCCGACTCTGCACGTGGACAAACAAGAGACAACCGCAAATACCCTAGCCACTCATATCCCCAATTTTTACAAATTTAACAGATGCTCCCGCAGCTTTAGCTTAAACGTTTTTTTTGAGGCACTGTTACGGATAGGAGGAGGAATATTGTTCCAACAACTAGTGGCTAAGTAACGGAAGCTCCCTCTAAATGCAGCGGTACCATGCCGGGGGGTTGCAAGCAGAAATAGCCTTGTCGACCTTGACCTAAGGCGAGAGTTTGTCGTGGATGACCAAGTGAGTTTCTCGTACAAATAGTCAGGTACGTGAGACTGAACAACATCAAACAACAGCCCAGCCAAATACAATTTAAGGCGTCCACCTATTGCCAGCATGTTCGACTTATTCAGGAAGGATGTCACGTGGCTCCGAGGTGGTATTAAGAAGCAAAATCGTGCACATGAATTTTGCACTCGTTGCAGTAGTCTGTGCGTTCTTGCCAACAGACACGGACCAAAGGCAGTGAGACAGTAATTAAGTTTAGAAAGTATAAGAGATTCGCATAAGTGAACCCGCAAGTCCAGACTTATCAAGTTACGAATGTTATACATGACCTTTAATCTATAAAGACAATTCTGTACAACTTTGGCTACGTGCCGCTCAAAGCGCAGACGATTGTCCATAGTGACACCCAAATTTTGAACCTCCGACACTAACTCAATAGATCTATTCAACACCTTTACCTAGGGTGAACGTGACTCTATATCCTGAATCTGTTTTCTGGATCCCATTATCATGAATTTGGACTTAGTAGGGTTCAGCACAAGAGAGTTATTACCTGACCATACGGTAAGACGATTTAAATCATCATTGACCTTAGCAATGGCCTCAGCAGTATTCTTTGGAAAGAAAGAAAAGTACAACTGTAAGTCGTCAGTATAAAGATGATACCGGCAGTAACTAAAACAGTTAACAATGTCAGATGTATACAGAATGAACAAGAGAGGGCCCAAAATAGATCCCTGGGGTACTCCCCTGTCCACCTGACCTCAAACAGCTACCGTCCGGTCTAGGCAACTTTACTTGCTGTGTGCGAGTAGAAAGATAGCTTCGGAACCATTCCCGGGCAGTACACTTAAAACCATAGTAGCTTAATTTTGATAGCAGTAAGTTGATATTAATTGTGTCAAAAGCCCTAGAATAGTCCAGAAGAACAAGAACTGTACCTCTACCAGAATCCTGGGCCGCGAGCACTTCACCCATAACATCGAGAAGTGCCGTATTAGTGCTATGTCCCTTTCTAAAACCAGATTGGTACTTGGGAAGTATATTGTTAGACTCCAGGTAACTATATAATTGTAAACTCATCACCTTCACTAATATTTTAGAAAGATATGGCAAAATGCTTATTGGCCTCAAATCCATTACATCTTGTGGGTTATTGTTTTTGGGAATTGGACATACCAATGCAGATTTCCAGACTGATGGAAATTTGGAGGTTCATATGGAGGTATTAATAATATCCTCAATAATTTTAATTGTGTGAGGTAGAGTTAACAGAACCATGTCAGCGGTAATCTCATCACATCCCTCAGCATTAGATTTAATCCCAACCATAATTTTGGATATCATGTCTTCATCAACAGTAGTTAGGTTGTACAGTCAACTACCTAGCTGTAGCTAGCTGGCTATACATGAGTGGTCAGGGAAAGCTGTACTATAACTAACAACCCTAGTTGCCTACCTAACAGCCTAGCCCTAACCATACGCTACGGAATATATACTTATATAAATAGTAGGGGAAGCCTGTCACCGTGCGACCTAAGGCAACAGACGGAAAGGGGGAAGGATAAGGGTGCTTTAGGAAATGGTTTTCTCACTGCCAGTCTCACAGACTCACAAGACTGATCAGATAAGCTAACGGCTAAAGGTGTCTTGGCCGCAGTGAGAGGATGCTGTAGTCAGGAGTGCTCCGTTGTCAATAAGACAGCGTTGATGTCTGAATTCAAAGAGAGTTTTATTTACAAAACTTAAGCTATTTATACAAAACGGTATTTAAGTGTGTGTGACTATAAACAATATTATTTTTAAATGTATACATAAAGTTAAATACTCTACTCAGCAGCCTAGTTTAGAACGGTCATTGCACTGCTGAGTAGTCTATTGTCATCACTTAGCAAATGTCCGGACAGGTTGTCTGTTTACGTCGCGTGCACGTGAACATTTTGGCGCCTCTCACGAAAAGGCTTTCAGTTCGTAAAGTTGAGGTGCAGGTGACTTCTTCCTCACAGCTGGCCGTGATTAGATATGTAGCTGTGTCTTTGGCTGAATTGGAGTTGCAGGCCTGCTGGAGGGTTGCTGCTCGGTGCTGTCGTCGGCAGTCTGGCCGCTGCTGCTATTTTGTGTCACCAACCGTCTGGCTGCTACCATGGCTCGTAGTCTTTGTGCTATCTGTGGACCACAACAGTATATTAATAAGGCAAAAAGGGAAAATATTATTAAGGAAGTAAAACTAGCTACGTATGTTTGGGTACTTATGCTACGCCAAACAGTATTGTCTAGGGTTGTTTGTAATGTATTTTCTTTATTTACTAAATTATTAAAAATATCTTTAGAGCTATCTAAAACCTGTTCCTTAGAAAGTCATTAGTAATTAATAGAGATCTGTTATAGTCTAATTTAAACTGACTAGTCCTACTATAAGAAGCTAAAACATTAGTTGAAATAATTCTTTTCGCAGCTAATGTGGTAGTCATTGTTTTTATTATGCAGTTTTCTGAAATTTGTATTATTCCAACATCGTGGATGGAGACTTCTTCTCTTTGCCCGTCACACACAATGGACACAGTTTTTGATTTCTTTGTCAAATATAACCAAGTATTTGTCATTTGAACTCGTTTCCATACTACGTCACTTGTCAAATTGTAACTTTTTGTCGGTCAGTCTGTATTGTTTTCATTTTTAGTTATAAGTTTAACAATGCAATTTTTATTCAATTGCATGTTTTTCACCGCCACAGGGAAACAGATGAAGTTGTTGTATCTGTGCAAACAACTTTTGAATTCTTCATGAGTAAGTCCAAAGTAGCGTTCATTATTGTAGTCTATTCCTATAAAAGGCTGAGAAAGGTCTATGCTCTGGAATGTTCCATCTGGATGTTTCACTGGTACGGGCGTCACGTGTAACAATGTGTATTTTGCTTTCTCTGCTATCGGGAAGTAAGATAGTACTCTGATATGCGTCTCATTTTCTGCTAATTTGGTGTCAATCAGCTGCGTCTGTATGATGTGGAGATTGGAGGGTAATTTGCTATTTGCGTCTTCTATTATATCAGCTATGTCTTTTGGAGATATTACACTATATACAGTAGCTTTTGCTAGATATATCTCCATCAGTCCTGAGTAGTAGTCCATAATTTCTTTAATGTAATTATAAGCTAATTGGTATGACTGCATTACTTGAATTTGTATGTGATCCGCGTTGATTGACTTATACCATCTATTGTTATCATTAATGTAACTTATAGCTTGATTTAGCTTTGTTCGAAATCTTTCTAGCTTTTCTTGTATTCTCTGTTCTGTCTGGTTCACTGCTGATATGGTGGAAATCATGAATTTGGTTTGATGATTTGCTGTATCTATGAGATTTTGCTGGTTTTGTTGCAGTGAGTTAATGTCTCTATACACTTCATCGTTCACACCAAATATGGAAGTCAAGAGATGTCCTAATAAACCTCTTCTTTTTCTAGTGTGATTAATTTCAGCCAGGTAATCGTATGTTCTTTGAAATGTGTTCTCTTCTTCTCGCAGGTGATCATAGTATTGAGAACAATGCGTCTGGCTGTCAACTGTTATTGCGTACTCACAAAGTGTCTTAAATTGTCCTGTTACATCTTTTATTGTTGCTAAATTTTTGCTAATTATGCGTCGCTCGTAATCAATTTCCACTCTAAAAGTTCCTCTGTCTAATGTCACATTTCCCATTTGTTCTATATATAGTAGTAGTAGTAGAAAAAAAAAATATTTGGGTTGCGCAGTCCGGGAACGACGCAGGCCAGTTCGGGTCCGGCGCTGTGGCAGGCCCTGCGCGAGGGCGAGAGCTTCACGGCGGCCTGCGCCTGCTCGTGTCTCGCCAAGCTAGCACTCAAGCTGCCCACCACGCGGGACAGTACCAAGGCGCTTCATTTAGCCGCTGCACTGCTGGCCTACCACAAGCAGAATGCTGGTAAGATCATTCAAATACAATATGAATACACTTTTTTGAAAAATGAGCGAATGAATGAATGATATATTCTTTTAAAAATAACAATGACAACACAAAACAGTAATGTCAAGTATCACGGAATAAACTTAACGTACAACAGGCAGCCTCGTTGCTAAGTAGCAATTTCTTCAAGGCAAGCTTAGGATTTAAATTTGAGATTTGGAAAGTGATCGTCTAATGGGAGTGTTTTTTTCTTTACTTTTTTGCATACAAGAAGTGTTTGTTCTTGCATAACAAAAAAACTACTAAGTGTTCATTTATTAAAAAAAAAACTTACAAAAATTACTTAAAAAAATTCTTTCAATCCATCATGATTCGAACCAGCACCTTCAGCGCACTCCCAATTGAGCTACGAAACGAACCAAACGAGCTATGACACGAACCTTAGGAATTTTTCCCTGTGTTTGTTACAGATCTTTTTTTCGTTATAACGGCTTTTTTGCCCTATCGGCACCTGTTAGAAATCAATGAAAGTTTTTCTTCACACAACTATGAATGTCGAATGCTTCTTTCAAAAAAGTGTTACGATCGTACTCTGATGTGTCCAACAGCTGCCAACACTCAAAGCGGCTTAACAGCCGACGATATAGAACACGCATCAATCTGCCTTCTCGCCGCTGCAGCCAAACCTGCTGTCATCAGCTCGGCACTTCTCGGTGGCTCTCGTGATGCCCTTGCTGCTTTATTACAACTACCTGACCGTCAATTGCTTGATGATATCGATAAGGTAACAAAATTGAAAACGAAAGTACTTTCTAGTACCTACTGGTAACATTAATAAATAAATAAATCAGTAGAGTTTTAAATCTCAAAGATCTGTGGGACACTGCCATTTCGCCTGTCACCCTGAGACATAAGTGGACAAGTCTCGTGTGCCTGTAATTTCACCTGCACCCTTCAAAACCGAAACACAGTAATGCTCACATTACTGCTTGGCGGCAGAAATAGGTAAGGTGGCAGTACTTCCCAGGACGAACTCTTTCAGAAGAAGGTCTGCTGCTAGTGAAATGAATTATTAAAAAAGTACGTCTGTAATTTCATGTTGTACTGAACAACGTTTTTTTAACTCGTCACGCATTCTACAGACATACGGTGCCCCTAACGATTCTGATAAAAAAATATGTACTTCAAAAAAATAGTGTTCAAAAACACAGCTGTGTGTTAGAGATACCATGTGAAGTTAGGACGCTACAATACCAAAACCGTTAGGGATACCGTGTGTCTAAAGAACGCGTATCACTGAACTCATTTAATAAAATCAACTTCCGTACAAATTCTGTTGTCACATAAAATTGTGATAGCAACTGTGTCGAATGCTTTGGTCAGATTCTGAAAATCTCATTTTGTGTCTTTTCAGGATCGTGAATCGAAGCGCACAGAGCGCAAGGTGGAGATCGAGACGGGCATCCAGTTCGCAGCGCTGGCCGGCGGCGGCGCCGCCGTCTCTCATCACGATATCTTTGAATTGTCACTTTCTAAAGCTTTACAAGGTAGCCTTTTCCTTTTGACTTATGGTATTTTTAGGTAAGCGCCTGATCTTTGTACATATGTAAGGAAATTGAGTAATATTTTATTTATTGAGATTTTTTAAGAAATAACTCCACTAGTTTTGTTACGATTTATAATCGTTAAAAAGATCGAACACAGAAAAATTTGTCTTCCACGTGGTGGGACTTGAACCCACGTCCATGTTGCACCATAGCATTGCTCTAACCAACTGAGCCACAAGTCCAGTTACCGAGTCGTCGAAATTTTCTTTAAGTGTTTTTGTTATAGATCTTTATACTGACGTTTCGGCATACGTCACCACTAGTGACATCTAATGAGAGATTTTTGAATAATCTTCTCACCGCAGGGATACCTTTTCAAGTATCACAACTATACAGTATTTCATTATTATTATTATTGATACAGTCAGATCGAAGGATTATTTCTTTGTGAATGTTCGATTTTTGTATCAATAATAATAACAAAGTAGTGGAGTATTTTCGTAAAAAATATAATATGAATATCATGCTTCCCTCGTAATGAAAAAAGGCACAACTATGCGTACTTTATACAGCAGTTGTGTCTTTTTTCATTTCGAGGCCAGCATGGTAGTAAAAACATGATATTCAATAAAATAAAATATTTTATTATTTAAACTTGTACGCTTTTAAGAACCAGTGACGTAATGCGACCTCAATGAAATAAGGTATACATTGCAGATTGATTTATAAATAATATGATTATGTGTCCAGCGTTTTCACGACAGCCATTCCGCTCCTACGTCACCCATAACAAGTAACCACGAGAGTTATATATAGTATATACTCCAACATGATAGTTACACGCCACGAGAGATACATTTATAATGCTGCTATAGCATTAACTTCGTTAAAAATATCGGTAGAGTTAGGAACCTGCTTTGAGACTGCGTATTTTAACTAAGCTAAATCTTTGCAGGTCGCGGTAGCGGATCTGGCGAGGACCGCGGAAAGCTGTCGAAGGTGACGCAACTGACAGGTTTCTCCGATCCCGTGTACGCCGAAGCCATCGTGGCCGTCAATCAGTATGATATTGTCCTCGATGTACTTGTCGTGAACCAGACCGGTGAGCTTACCTTTCAGTTTCTTTATCTCTTTCTCTTGCTCAGGTAATCTCATGTAAAGAATATGCTAATTTATTAATACGATAGGATATATTTTATCATATTAATAAATAACACATAATAAGTCTTAGGCTAAATTTGGGAAAAAATTATATTAAAATTTTATACGGAGATATTTCTCGTTGAAGTGCGACAGAGAACCTGCTAACTTTTGGTTGTCAACTAAAGCCCTATGTAATTACTAAATTCAAATTTATACCAAAATTTTAAAATTGCCCAGCGGTTTAACGACATGCTGCGCCGCCCGCTTCCCCGTCAGTCGCCATTGGGCGCTTGGGCCAATGTCGGATCTGTGTCAAATTTTCTCCGCCAGTGCTTATTTTATTTACATTAATTTTAAGCGCGCGAGATGCGAGAGGCGACCAACCACACCTCACCTAAAATCTGGGCCCGCGTTCAAATGCCTCACCTTAATTGCGCGTTTCATATGTTTACAAGTTTTCATGACATTATGATTATTATTGCATTTTTCCGAATATTCAATAAAGGTCCACATATCTTATTTTTATTCCCAATAGTAACAACTTCAGCTGTTAAACCCTAATCAATACATTCCACCCTTGGTATATCAAGGCCACATCTACAAAATGACAACTTTTCAGGAGAGAAGTTTAGTAATTCTGCGAACTAAATTAGTCAATGCGTTTTTTATGCTTAAGTAGGAGAGCTATAATATTTCACCTTTTTAAAATTAAATGAACTTGCTCTTGACCCTACCTAGCTCTGGAACAAAGATAGGATCTCCGATGGAACGAGCTCGCCCAGAAGATGCCTATTCAGTCGCATCTTAAAGATACTCGGGTTGTATGTGCTCGGAAACAAAGTCGCAGGCAGGGAATTCCATTCCTGGGCATATACATAATTTGTTTCATATAATTCGTGTTATGTTTATGACTTTAATGCGATAAAAGTACTATAAATGTATGATCACATATGTGACTTTATTATACCAAGAGCACGAAATAAATCGCGCTCTGAACTCGATGAAACGTTTGGGTAAAATGCAAATTAAACAAATCGTTTCTTTCAGATGATACACTCCAAAACTGCACAGTAGAGCTAGCGACACTCGGTGATTTGCGTCTGGTGGAACGACCCGCCGCCGTGGTACTGGCGCCGAGGGACTTTGCAACAATTAAGGCTCATGTTAAAGTAGCCTCTACGGAGAACGGCATTATCTTTGGTAACATCGGTGAGTACCTTATCGTAGCTTAACTGTGTCATATAATTAAATAAATAAAAATACTAATTAAACTGGGGAAGCATTTATGTTAAGAGCAGCAAATAGTAGCTTTGCATAGTGAGCGACACGCTCACGCACGCACGCACACTCGCACACTCGCACATACACGCACACACACACACACGCTCACACCTTTTTTTATATGGTGCCATTTTGCCAAAACTATGATCTAGGTAGTTGGTTGACACGTTATTGCTTATCAGCATTCAGTTATTATAGAGACGCGTAGTAACGCTTATCTAATACGCATTCGTTGAATAAGTTACAGCGAAATTAATTATTCTGATCGCTGAATCAACGCTCTTGTTGGGGCTCGTGCCCAACGTATGTAATGTAAAATGATCGTAAGAATGTATGTTGATGGGAATTGTATGTTTCCCTGAGTACACCGTTCGGTTGAGGTAGGTTGATGCAAAATATGTAAGGCACTGTACTGTCCGAAGGTCTTTATTGTACTAAAATTACACGTAATTGTACATAAAATGTAAGCGCGACAATGCGCGCGATCAGCAACATATTTAGGTTAAGTTACGACATATGTAATGTACTGCTCGTACATGCTCCCGACTTAAGATATAAAAAGGTAAAGATATAAAAACATGTAAAAATTAAGGTAAAAGTAAAGTAAAATTTGTTAATGTAAAGCAATACAAAAAAAGCATGTTTCTTAAGAGCTAGGTTCACATAGGAGACGTCGCCTTGTCTTGCACATGTTTATGGAAAATAACAGCTGGTGCCGACTCCGATGATCTATTAATGTCCTCTTCAATATCTGTCCTGGCACGTGGTAATGACAGGTGACGGCTTAGCTTTCGAGGACCTGCCTCGGGCCCGGCTCGGAGAGCTGGTCTCGGCATCTCCACCTCACGTGTCTGGCGGCGTTTCTTTATTGTTCTTACGCCCCAAACAGATATTAGTGTCACGATAATTGTTATTAAAATAATGTAGGTAATATAATGTTGGGTATCGTGACTGTCGATTTGGGTGTTTACTGCTTCTTGCTGGGTCTTGACGACGTCAATTTTCCTTTTCAATATCTTCAAAGGTTCCTCATGATTTTCAGGAAAAAGTGTTATATTCAATCCATCAATGATTTGGTTGACTTCGGATTCTTGCGGTAGCTCCATTGCCTCATATCCATTTCTTTTCATTTCACTTTGAAAGTTGTTCTGTGAATGGATAATTACGTTGTTTTCTTTCAATATGCATCCTTCCGATAATGTTATGACACCTGTGTGATGTAATATCTGGGTCAGTGTTCCAGCTGGGCAAAAAATGCGCGCGCTGCATTCTTCGCAACATGAGAATAGCCACGCGCCACGGCTGTGCAACTGGATCCACTCGTGCCGGCACTGTGATAACGCTATGCGGCAATTTGATATGTTCCTATTGTTTATGATTTGAGCTTCGCAAATTGATGCCGCCTTTATATCGTAAATGGGCAAGTTTAATGAGCAAATTATTTGTTTCTCATTTAAATGTACACATGACCTCATGTCGTCACTGTCTAATGTTATTAATAAATCCTTTCTTATGTTGACTGCCATGTATTCGGATGTAGGAATGACTGTCCTTGTCATATCTCCCTCTATTTGCTGTATAGGGATAATTCGATTTAATTCATACAGTTCATTCGAGATGATCGGTAGATTCACTTCCATCATAAGAAACTTGTCGGTAACACTAACATTTACTCTGGATATTTTATACATGTTACGGATGCAATCAGGAGAGGAAACATTAGCATACTCATATAGAGTACGTTGATTTCAGTGTGCTAAGTAATTAATATTGGACCCCGCTTAGTTCAATGGAGTCGATACAGCTCTATTTAGTGTCGGGTGTGCAATTGACCTTCATATAAAACGCCTTTTACTAGGTATGCAGTGCTGAAGCGTGCTAACAAATGGGGTTCTTTGTACTCCAAACTGAAACCTTACGGGTTAAGAACCCTTAGGGCGCATTTATTCGACGCGAATTCATCACGCGCACCCCGCTCGGCCGCCGCGCGGTCGCCGAGCGGAGTCCGCGTTGCCGCCGCGCAGCGACCGCGTGCGTCTATCTGTCATGGCAAAATGCGCTCTATTTATTTAGCTTTTACGTTTTAACTTAAATGAGCGTCCCGGGCACGCGGGCGGGACTGGTTTGAATTTAGCCTACGCGGCGACCGCGCGGTTGTGTTATTCAGAGAAATTTAAATGTTGTTGCCTAGTAAATAGAATTCAGATTCGCCATTAATGTACTTGAAGGCATGGTAACTGAGCGGAAAACTTTCTTCTCGTGTAACTGGCCGCTAACGCTATGAATATGCGTAACCGCGTTCGACCTTGCGAGCATGCATGCGTTCAAATTAACATGATAATTTCTTATAACCTATTGATGCAAATGGTTTGAATAGTGTACGAGGTCTCGGGTGCGGGCTTGGACCGTGGCGTCGTGGTTCTGAACGACATTCACATAGACATCGTCGACTACATCCAGCCAGCCCACTGTGTCGACACTGATTTCAGACAAATGTGGGCGGAATTCGAATGGGAGAACAAGGTATCACTTTGAAGAATTCTAGATCTTCCCTAACTGTAAATGATTTCGGTTAACATGCTATCTGCCACGCAGAGGTCCCGGGTTCGATTCCCGGGCCGGGAGAAATATTTTGTTCACTCATAAAAGCAGCTTAAGAGCTAATTAAATCTATGGGACATAATGCAATTTCGTGATATCGACTACTTAAATGAGTGGCTGGCGCCCGTGGTAGGTTTGACAAGCTGTGTTACGGGTCGCCAGACTCTCAAATATCAAATCAAATCAAGTGTCTTTATTTCGTAGGTAACCAAATTACACTTCAAACCGTTACATTGAATCAAAAACCACCAGTCCCTAGCAGATCAATTTCAACTGAGAAGAATGTTTTTTTTTTGTATAATCACAAACATTCAATATCTAGAAGTACACCATGCGTTCGTATCATCTATTATATTTGTATGGCCTACATTTTGTGGTTGCCAATGTGTGTGTCCATAGCACCCGCAGGCTTGCCTAGTGCGGGACCATGAATGTGTTGTGTTATAGCTTAGGGACATTCTATCACGGAAAAGTAACACTGCCATAGGCAAACTAGTTATAACGTCAAACATATGAAACACTGTTTTTTATCAATTGAAATAATCCGTATTTGTTTTAAAGTAAATAAGATGTAAACAATGTTCCATTTTCCAGGTGTCGGTGAACACGAATATCACAGATCTACGAGAGTACCTTGATCATCTATTAGCTTCTACCAATATGAAATGCCTTACGCCGGATAAGGTATGCTAACATCCTATTACGGTATCCGTGTTATTATGAAAGAAGTTAAAACAAATGCAAATGGGAATGTAGCATTCTGCTTCCTGGCTACTAATTAGTTTTATGTCGATCGTCAAGCCGACTATTAAGCGTGGCTATTATTGTATATTATGCTGCTTTAGGAGAGACTGTAATTAAATGAAGCAGTCAACTCGTACTATGTATGGATGATACATATTTTTTTAATTACTAGCCAAGTCAATAAGCATTTAAAATGTCTAGATGGAAATGCGAATATCTTTAACATTATTTAGACATGTCGTACACCGGCTTCAAAAATTTACACATCGCAAAAATGACACATTTCAATTGTCAAAAGTCACATTAGGTAATTTCAGTCGTAGTACCATATTGCCATATTTTTTCTATATTTTACCGAAAATCAGGGAAATTTCTGCATGCGCCGATAACATACCCTAAAAAGAGTGATTTTTTTCACTTGTCACACCGTTGAAGCCAATGTGCGATACGAAAAGATATACGGGTCTTCAATTTTTCTAGTGACCACTCTTTAGCTATATACAAATGATAGGGTTGTTTAAGAATATTGAATTACATCAAACACATTCACGAAGTACAAAACTGTTTTAGCTAGAACGAGTGTGTGATGCTATATTGATTATTCGCAGGCATTGTCAGGGCAATGTGGGTTCATGGCGGCGAACCTGTATGCGCGATCGATCTTCGGCGAGGATGCCCTGGCCAACCTCAGCATCGAGACCCCATTGCACAAGCCTGGTGCACCTGTCGTGGGACATGTGCGCATACGCGCCAAGAGTCAGGTAAACACAAAGTCATAATAGTAATTATCTATGTTAGTATTTACTGCGATTTTTAAATTAATTTCAGAGAATAAAAAAGTAACGAAAGAGGTCACTCTCCATTCCTCCCTAGCTTTAGATACCAAACCGCGTTCGGCATATTATTGAGACATTGACGGAACGGCAACAAAGGCTGTCAGCGAGCAGTTCGCTAAGGACGATTTTGATATTTCAAGAGATGAAATTTATTTAGTACGAACGTACGGTACTACATAATGTAATTGTGCCATGTACGGCTCTTTATCCATATCAGAATGGGATAAAGATGGGGATCATATTCTTTACATATACAATATATTCCTTTGCTTTTACAAGGTCACGTGCAAGGTGCACGTTAAACTAGAGAATAAATAGTACAAGAAAGTGATGGGTAACTCCACGGAATAAAAAAACAATTCAAGTGCCTTTAGCCTCGATATCAGAACCGCTGTCGCCAAAAGCCACAAATTCATAATTTGAAACACTTTGAAATCTTGATAATGATTGGTCGTAGTTTCTAATTGAAAAAGAACACAGTTAAGAGTAACAAATTCTGGACTGTTAATATAATTTAAACTTTACTCTGTTACCATATCGTTGAAAGTTCAATATCTATTATTGGAGTTTATGATGTTTTGATTTAATATTGAAATTTTAATCGATGTGCTGCCATCTAGTGATCAATAGCTAAACGACAACGAATTCGAGGTGTGTACTTAGTTCTCCAAAAAAGAAGCGGACCCTATTCCATCGGTGTAAGGTTTACGTTCGTTTCTTGTAACAAAAAAATATTACGATAACCAAAAAACTGTTTTTTTTCCCGGACTAAACTAATTACGCACGAGTATTTTACATCTAAAGTGTTTGTTATCCACCCGCAGGGCATGGCGCTGAGTTTGGGCGACAAAATCAACATGATGCACAAGGCGCCACAACCGAAGCCAAGTAATCCCATTCCCGCCGCGTGAGCCGCTGAATATTATACTATCATTTTAACTACGCAAATATCGCGCGTCTCGTCAGTCACATCGTCGCTTAACATCAGGTGAGATTGTGGCCAAGCGTGTGTCTATTATATATTAAAAAAAATATATATGAAATTCATTAGCCAACAATGTGCGAGAACTTATAAATTAAAAGAAAAATGTATAATAAATTATGTTTTAATTTTAGTATATCTATAACTTGACAATACTGCAAATTGAAAATGGCCGATAAAAGCGAGTTTTAAATATGTCTTATCGCTGAAACCTTCCATAATTTTAAATATTCGATTATGTAATTCATTATTTGCAACAATATACATATTTGCGTAGTAATTATTAGTAATTATTAATATATTAGACGTAATAAAATGTCGTTTGTGCATTATTATTATTGAATTACTTAATATACAAGTTATTTACTTTGAAATATATTTTGATTTATGAACCAACTCTGGAGGCAGCCCAGTATTAAGACACTGAAAGATATTCGGTACCATACCTGGCGAATCAAAAAATAGATATCAAAATTTAATAACAAGTTCTGTTATAATAGAATTATATATAGAATTATAAATTTTAATTGAATTGATATTCAATTATTTTTTGTGAAATTAATCCACTAGTTTGTTATAATTATTATCCGGCCGGATCGAAGGAATTTTTTTCTGAGTGTTCGATCTTTGTATTAATATAATATATAATTATAACAAACTAGTGGAATAATTTCACAAAAAATAATTGAATATCAATTCAATTAAAATTTAAAATACAGTGAATAGCGACATTTCTCGCCAGGGCTGGTAACTGTAAAGATATCTAACTGGGTGATAAAACTTTCTTAGATTTCTCATAGATGGCGCTACCACTAAAAAGTGGTTGAAAAAACCAAATACAAAGGTACGACGCAAGCACATAGAAAAATTCATTCGGTCCGCTGGTTCGTTCCGTGGCTTAGTTGGTATAGCGTCTGGCACAGTAAGCTAGAAGACGTCGGTTTGAATCCGGCCGGAACGAAGGAATTTTTTCCTGAGTGTTCGATCTTTGTATTAACAATTACAACGAGAATTATTTTCGTTGTCATTGTCGTTAGCTAATTACATATTATAACCTTGTTTGATAACAAATTTGAGTGCTTTTTATTATTATTTTATATAAGGTATAATAGAGTATATAGTCCGATGATTCCCAAAGTGTTTTAGACGGACCCACAGGAGTCGACTCCAATCTTTTTTTTATAATATTAAGTGATGGGACGAACAGGTCGTGCGTCTGATTTTAAGCTACATGCCTATCTATAACAGATCAGCGCCACTCAGAGTTTTAAATCACAAAGATCTGAGGGGCACTGCCACTGCGCCCGTCACCCTGAGACATAAATTCACAAGTCCCGTGTGCCTGTAATTTCAACAGCACCCTTACCCTTCAAAACTGGAACACAGTAATGCTAACATTACTGCTTGGCAGAAATAGGTACGGTTACAGTACTACCCTGGACGAACTCTTTCACAAGGACTCTACTGCTACGAAAAAATCTGCACGGGATCCATGGCAGCGAAATGGATGTCTACAAGAGTAGATACTATTTAGGCAGATCGATAAATGGAATAATAAACCCAACAAATAAAAGTACCTTGCTATGTATTTTAATTTTTTCACTTTACAGTTATGAGCAGCACCGTGTCCGTCAGCTATCAAATACACATTTCAAGTTAATGAATTTCTAAACATTCTGTATAAGAAAGGTAGGAAGTGTATCAAAACAGAAAAAACTACACGTGGTCTACGTAACAAATAAGTTTGGGAACTTTTGGTGTAGTCATATTTAGAGATAACAAAACGCTGAGAATGAGACTAGCTAGAAAAAGATGTGTTACAAAAAAATAATAATAAAAGTTTAAATTCTGACTAAAATTATTTCAGATTAATTGGAAACTTTTCTGTCCAAAATTATAACAACACATTTCGCTACGTCTTATATCCAACCGGAGGCGCCATCGGCAGGCTAACCCCTCTGTCAAAGGCATAAGACCGGGGCGGTCAAACTGTTTTTTTTATGACGTCCCTATGTGTAAGAGACTGTGTGCGTAAAGTCACGCTAGTGTTACCTAATTTCGTAGTGTAGCGGCATGACCAAGAAATGCATTAGTAATTATGATGTTGTTTGTGTGCTTGCCTCGTCCTCCGCAAAAGTGGCAGGACGTTTTGGTTTTAGAAATCTCTGAAAGAACCCGTGGCGCCTCCGGTTGATTAAATGCTCTTAGTTTTATAACTGTAACATGGGAGAATGAAGTAAAAAAAGCTGCCAAAAATATAGCTTGCAAATAAATTAAAAATCCAGAAATGTATGAAATAAATTAGTTTATTGCGTCGTCATGGTGTGCCGACGATTACAGTCCATGTTCCGTAACTAGTGATGCATATGTATCGTATAAATAATAAAAATAAATTATAATTAGTCAATGGATTGGTTATAAAACAGTACATCCGCGCGCGTGCAGGCGGCGTGGCGCTCTCTTTCCAACGTAGTGGTGGTGTCTGATCTGAAACGAGTATCCAATACACATAATTTATTTTAACAGCGTCTAAATTACATGTTTTTCATACTTAGTATAAGATAACGCAGCTATATTACTAGCACATATCGCACATGAAACTAAAATGCTGTCATAATCCAAAATTGTGGATTTGAGAAAAGACAATTTGAATATAAAAATGAAATACGTAATTTTATTTATTCATAATACTCAATTATCCATTTATAAACGAGAATACATACATTATTGGTCTCATTAAGTATCTTTTTTAAATTTTCAAATCGTGTTTTTTCAATTCCAGAATTTTGAGTTACGGGATGTACAGGATTATTTGTAAAATACCGACATCCTCGTTGGAGTAAATTACTAACATCATAAACCACAACTTTTGTTCCATGAAATAACATTCTCAGGTATGTTAATGTTGTCTCTTTCTCACATGTCTAAATCTGATACGAGATAAAGAAACCAGGAGCATACAAACTTCTGCTTAATGTTTTAAAAACAATATTACACTGTAACCAAGACTGCGTGGTCTTTCACCTATCGATTGCCAATATTGAACCACGTGTATGTCTGATGCCAAATATGTTTCGTTGACAAACGGTAATTAGTGGTATGGCTTCCTAATTTGGCACGTCGTTTTATCTAACATTTGTTTTTGATAATAAATAGATCAATACGATTCTACTTCACGATTCTAATTATGTAATGGTAGATATAGTGCCAACAGCATAGAGATGTTCTCTGCACTAATTTATAAATAAATACTACTTTAGAGTACTACTCTAATGGTGCTTTTCCACCGGCGAGGCGAAACGAGATGAGAATTGAAATTTGTGTGACAATTTCAATTTCTCCTAGTACATTTTCGGTGGAAGTGATCTGGCTAGACGAGGATGTGCGAGGCGAGAATTGAAATATTTGTTGATGTAACATTGAAGCGCATTACTACCTACATACAGTATTTAATAACTCAGTAACGGAAACACAACATCTCGCGCAAGCTCACAAGTGCTCGCACGGTTTCGCGCGAGCTCGCTATGGCTGTTAATGTCAATCACAAGATTGTGGGTCATGTACCATGTGAGATTTAAAATAGTAATTGTACGTCTTGATCTACTTTTATTTGTCATTCTTAACAATCACCACAAATCTACTAAGTCATCCTGAAATTAGTGATATATGTATCTATCTAGCACAGTTATTTCTACTTCTCGTTGACGACCTCCTCCTCCTTCTCGGTCCATATTCAAATCATGAACGTGATCAGGTCTTATTAAAGTTTGTATTTAATATCTAATTATTTTTCATTGCTGGCTGTCAATTAGAACACATTTTTCTCGTAAGCTGTGATAATGTTGTAATTTCCCTAGTAACTGTTTAATCGATATGTACGTTATGTTAAAGCCAAAAGCATTCGCACTTTTATTCAATATTTCAACAGTTTAAACGTCTGTTAATATAATTGTAGAGAAACTTCGAAAAATGAGGCTATGGATTTGATTTATTTGACATTTCTACCCAAATGTAAGGTTTGAAAATTTGCTTGGAAGTGCTTACTTATTCCTCTTCCTCCTCTTCCTCTTCTTCCTCCTCTTCCTCTTCCTCCTCTTCCTCCTCTACGACCTCCTCTTCTTCCTCGGGCTCGGGTTCGAAGGCAGGTTCCTCATCCTCGGGCTCGGCCTTAAGCTCCTCCTCGCCTTCAGGGGACTCGGGGTCGCCCTTCTTCTTGCCGGGCCGCTCGCCGTACCATTTCGGCAGTTTTGCTATTATTACAGTCATTTCATTAGGCGAGCCATTTTCGCAAGGATAAAAGTTAGTCATTTATTATTTTAAACGAACGAACTTCGTCAGCCACAGAAGTGACTATTGAAATTTGGCTAGGCATTATGCTTTTTAGACGGTATTTTCCCTAAGGACTTACTTCAATTTCCTCAGTGAAGTAAAGTCCTTTGATATTTCCAGTCCTCAAGAATTTAAAACTTAGGTTCTATTGTACTTAACAAACAGTAAAGGTAATGACTATACGAATTTACAAAATTCTATTTATCTTAGAAATATTTTATATCTTTATTATCATCAAACAAACTCTTCCTGCAACCGCAGTATGTGGTTGTAAACATGCTAAAAAAGTAACCTCAAAAAATCGTGTGAAGTCAAATTCACAATTCATACTAACGATATACAAAGTCACGTTTTGTATACACAAATACCATTTTTCAGTTATAACCACAGGGAGAACACAAGTAAATGGTTTTGATGTAAAAAGGAGTGTTTTAAAATGGATTCGTTATTAACAGAAGTATATAAAAAAAATCACATCAAATACTCTTACGTAGTATAGAATTTTAGCTAGAAAATACAAAACTATCTACACACCATTAATAATAATTATAGTTAGCCTATATATAGTTCCAATGCTGGACATAGGCCTCCTCTCACAATGAGATGGGACTGGGAACTTCACACGTATCATAAAATTGCTTCTCAGATGTATGTTGGTTACCTTAAGATGTTTTTTTTTTCACTTAAAAGCTCATGGTAAATTTCGAATTAAATTCCACACATAAATTTTAAAACTCAGAGGTGAATGCTCGGACTCGAACACTCGCCCTCTGCTTAAGAAGCGATAGATCAAAACATGAGGCTACAACGGCTTATACCCTTAAGTTATTAAGTCCAAAAGCCACCTATGCCATTTTAATACAAAATCTGGAATAAAAATGTTCTTTCTCATAAATTAG
The DNA here is from genome assembly GCF_003589595.1 of Hyposmocoma kahamanoa. NCBI lineage: Eukaryota > Metazoa > Arthropoda > Insecta > Lepidoptera > Cosmopterigidae > Hyposmocoma > Hyposmocoma kahamanoa. The sequence goes on from NW_020654422.1 coordinate 5,636,139, forward strand.
AAATTAATCCGTTTAAAATAAAGATTCCTCGATTTGCACCAATTTTATGAGCTTACCTGCTTGCCTGCCCTTAAACTGGGTATCCTTCTCAGCCCACATCTTCTCGAGGAAGTCCTTGTTCAGTTTCTCTAGATCCTAGGATGGAACACAGGGGTCAATACATGGTATAGGTGTAGGTACAGTGGATACATATATAACCGGGATTCGAGCTTGGATAGTACGTGGCTCTTTTCCGCTGCTAAAGAGTACTTTGATGACGAAAGAATAAAAACGACATTTGTTTGATGATTTATGAACATTTTGATAAATAGATTAAAAAATACCGAAAGCCCAAATCTTAGGTAAAACAGCATGTTTACTGTGCCATTTAGTATAAAAAAAAAATAATGGTTGGTCATTTTTTTTCGCCAGCAAGAAGTATCTCTAGCAGTGGTTTGTACAAGGATCGAGGTTTAACCATGCCGTGATGACATGCGTCGTAAGGAAACAAAATGTCGTCACACACGTTTACTCTCGGTACGGCTTACTTTTCGTGCGGTTCATGAAGTCTGTCATTCTATCATTCCACATCTTATCCATAAGCTCGGCCAATGCAGTGTCCAAGCCCTGTATTTAAGTGTGCATTTTATTTATTTGCATTAAGGTTCGTATAGAGTTTATGTTTCTCTTACAATTATTCAGTGCCATTTCCCTTTTTACTTTCTTGTAGATGTATGCGATTCAATCAAAATATGCCGTTTGTCATCTTGCAAATTTTATACTTTCAAGTTTTCCATAAAACACCATCGCGGTCGTGTACGTACAGTTTCTAAAATACTTACACCCTCGAATAGTTTCTTTTTGTCGTCGTACGACCGTGTGTCTACACGCCGCTCGTACTTGGACGCTACCTGGATCTTGGGCTGAAAATATACATACATTAATTTATATTGTCATCGCTTATATGAATATGATCACGAATATGTTATTTATGTTGAATCAGACTTACCGGGTGCTTGCCTGTGAGTGCTTCAGGGTCCAAGCCCTTTTTGAGGGCCTTGTGTCTCAGCTGCTGCTTTTGTCTTTCTTTAAGTTCTTTTAACTGTTGACAAAACATCATATTAGTCAAATCAAGAAAATAATTATGGATTCTGTGGGAGCAAGAAAGTAATATAAGTGACTCACTAATGTAGCTTTTAGTGTGGACTACAAAGCAGAAGCACGGATATCATTAGCAAGATGCGTACCTACTTATGTGAGTAATACTCACGTCATAGTCCTGTCTCTTTTGCCTCTCCTCGAGATCGTATTTCTCGGTCTCGAGTTTAACGATGCACTCCCAGAGCTCTTGTGCTTTCGCTCGCAGTTTCTCCACTCCCAAGTTCTCGATGTTAAGGGGCTTGATGCGGATTGACAGAGAGATCTTCTTCTCCTCCTCCAGCTGTTCCTTGGTCTTGTTACGCTCTAGTTGAGCATTGCTGAGGCCGAACTGAATAATAAAGAAACATTAATCAATGTAGTATTTAATACGATGACGCAGTGTTATTTATTCTATATTATATATTATTTATATATCATTGTATTAAATTCAGGCGCTTTGGTAATCTTGTCTTACAAAACCAGAAGAAAATGTATATTATTTTCGTCTGTTTGTAGATACTTTTTCGTTTATGCCCTTATGTTGTTCCACATACTCACGTTGTCACTCTTCTTCTGAATGGTGAAGTTGGGTCCCGTCTTGCTGGATTCCTTCATCGCCTGAAGCATAGCCTGGCGCTTCTTTTCTGCTTCCTCAAGCCGTTGCCTCTTCTCCTCGATGTCACGCTGTTTCTTTTCCTCAATTTCGCGGATTCTCCTCTCCTCTTCCTCCTTCTTCTTCTGGGCAAGACGCTTTTCTTCTTCAGCGCGAGATACCTACACATATATAAATGTAATTTTTTTACCTCGTCACTACATCCCCGTAGAGACAGCACCAGTAAAGGAAAGCTGATAAGTGTAACGCTGTAATTTCTACTAGTTTCCGATTTTTCCTCACAAACAAAATCTAAAAAAACCTACAACAGTATGTTACAAGTCCAGTAATAATTTAGAGTCTGCCAGTGCCCAATAATCAAAATATTATTCTTTTCATATACCTAAAATTTGTTTCCGTTTTCGATGGTTCTCTGACACTCGCAAATAGATGGTGACAAAAATTTCCATTATAAGTGACTTCGTTTAAGTAATACCTATGATATAACTTTTACCCTTAGTAGTAGAACAAGAAGATGTTATTGGTGAACTACCATACCTTACGCTTAGCCTGCTTCTCCTTGAGGCGTTTGAGCTCCTCCTCCTCCTTGGCTCTCTGTTTGCGCCATTCGTTGATGTATTCCTTCAGCTGCTCGTCCAAGTCCGACCGCTTCTGGTCTTGACGCTGCAATACATACAGACACAGAAATTTATAAGTTTGTACGAGAGTTTAATAGAGTTTAGAGGTTTAGTAAGTAAGAAGTAAGTTTAGAACACAAAAGATCAAGAATATCACTAAGAATCGGACCCAGGGTTTGCTGTCCAGGTGCAAGTCTGCGTTTAACCTAATGGATAAATGAATATTTGCAATTATAGTTGATGAACTGTAGATAAATAACGCAAAAACGTCTTGAGTATTATTGTTTTCGAGTCGAAATTAACTTACCTTGATGAATTCTGGATCTCCCTCGCCCCTGCAAACATAAGCTCATCAGTTATTGTTGAATCTCAAAGAATATTTTTGTTAATGTTAGACAACCGTTGTTATAACGGTTAAACATACAGAGGCTATATTGTTTCTGTTACGGTGATTGTTTCTATTGTTTATTATATGTTGTCTGATGTTGTATTATTTTCGTTAATAAATGTACTGTCTGCTGGTACGCTTTTTCAGCAGCGTACAAGCAGGGACTTAGACAAGTGACTCTGTACATTTTGTTAAAGTAATCTAGTATTTTTATGGTAAACGCACATTATATTATTTATCAGCGCTGTTAAAATTGTATTTTCTGTTACTATAGCTAAGTTTAGCTTTGTATACTTGACCTGTATCGTGTAGGAAAAATATTTTAGCGTTAAATGGATAGGGTTTCTTGTCATGTTCTATATTGCTGTTGGTTTTACTTAATGATGTAATTACTGTGCATATGATGTACGGACGGCCACAATAATATAATTGGTAAATAATCATGCGTTGATATCATGCCATTCCTCTCAAGCAAAAAATCAGGAATAGGAACGCGGAATGACATGTAGTCGCCCGCTGACCGATATCTTGGTTCTTTTCGGAGCGGCGCGGGCGCAGCGGAGTACAGTTTCGAAAATAGAACGCGTAACTACCGTTAAAAATAGCAACCGACGACGATGCTCGGTTATTAGTTTACCAAGCAGTCATCTGGTGCGATAAATTCGGAATTTGAGGAATGAGTTGGAAAGCCGTGTGCCCGCACCATATGGGTTAATGAGAGGATCACAGTTAGTGACACCACGAACAGCGGTGCAACTTACACGATCGACGGTCTACCCCTAGAAACAGAAAACAACAGTCAGCCTCTACTTCGCTTATCATATACATACTTGAACTACTTCTAAGGCAAGTTCCATAGACGTAAGCTGATGTGATGATTATTCGCACATCCACAACACAAACTCTGCATTATAAGCGATTTAAATTTAGAATTTTGAAACCTCAGTTAATCGTATTCTAGATAATGTTAATCAAGATGCCAATCACAGCTTATGCCACCAAAATATTGTCGGAAAGCTAAGCGTAAATTGTATTCCATTTGAAATTTTACTTACTCTTGTTTAGGAGCAGGTCTACACACATCGGCGGCAGCATCGATGAAAAAGAAATAAATTCATAATTAAAACATGATTCGTATAGCGACAAATAAATAGAATATTTATGAACAGATCGAAAGCAATATTGCTAATAGTAGCGTTATAAACACACACGGGTAGCCTGAAATTAAATAATTTTGGGTTATTTATTCCCCTGCTTGCTAGTTGAGCTCTAGGCACTCAAGAATGCGCTGCAGTCGTCTCTTGAAAAAGTACACAAGTACCAAAATGTTTTTCTTATTGATTTTTAAAAGTATTTCTCATGATTCGTTTTGTCTTGTTGGCGCATGTTGTAAGTAATCTAATATCTAAACAGTATAGTTTTAGTGACAAATGCCTTTTTTTAAAATTCAGATTAGATTTAAAATATTTATTAGGACATAGTGGATTAGTTACGATTGGGGTGCAATGGATCAAATGTTAAATTATTTGTCTATTCAATAATATACAAAGGCCATGTAAACGACTGTAAGGACGGAAATTTGGACGAAATAAATGTACTCGTAATGTTGATAGAAGTGAGAAAGATAAAAGAAATTGTCAAAATATTATAATAACTATACAACACAGGTGTTGCAAGAAAAACACCGCTGTTACTGGATTTACGACGTATCCCTACAAAATTTGAAGGAGGATTTACGAAAGCACACTAGAAGTCTCTCGTAGAATAATTACTAATACTCTGCAGCCAGCGCAATTCCGATAGTCTCTATAATGGCAACACTTTTGATGCCTTTATATATGCCGCTTTAAACCCTGCAGTGACCTTTCCCCTTGTGCATTTAAACAGCCTAGTAGTTGTAAAACTGAGCAGGTCAATCCGATAGGTGAGGAACGCAGGGCACCTATATTAGTTTATCGTTTCGTCTGCCAAAGGTTACTAGGCCTCAACTTGGTGTGTACAGGTAATGACCGGCCGCAGTGTCAAAGGCGGTTCATGTACATATTTTTGTAATGTAGTTAAGCCTTTAACAGGCCCCAGCTCCTACAAAATCTGTTAATGTTTCTTAAATTACTGAGAACCTTCTGAACGTGTTTTTGTGGAGAAATAAACATATTATTATTATTATTATTTATTTTTTGTTGAATCATAATAAAACGAGCTTTTTTAATCACGTTCTAGAAGAACCGTTAGTATTTTTTGTTACACTGTGATACCTAATTTGCTAGTTGATGTTCCTTTTGGCTTATGTACATATTCGGGTTGAAATAATTTATACTCTTCGATAATGTTACAGAACATTTTGTAAAATTTCAAAATGGTACAGTTTATTATTTCCCTATTTCGGAAACAATACGCCAGTATTGCTCAAGTTATGCTTTTTATCTTTAAAGTTGTGTAGATATTATTTCTTTAATTTATAAACCTAAATAAACTCCCCCCTTACACTGTGTACTTATTAATTGTTTTACAATTAAATTCGAAAACCTTTGTCAGTAATACTCACCAAATAAAAACATCCACTGTGCCCCACTCCCTATATGTGTTAAAACATGAAAACTGAAGTACAACCAAAGTCAGTCACACCATTATTCATTCACAAAATTACATGAAGATCAGTTTTACTTACGCTTATGAATATGGACTGATCTTTAATATAGAGTCAGATACATCGACCCTACATTGTTAAGAGCGAGAATACGATGTTAGATAAGCGTATTTTGCGATAAAGCTGCACCTATCGATTGGTGAGGGTCTGAAAGCAAGAGAAGCGACGACTTAAGCACTAAAAGCGTTAGGGACGCTCTACACTTAGCCTAGTGAGCGAAGTGAGTGTGTGTGCCGGGTAGCACGCCACTTACTTCCTGCAACAAAAGAGATAATAGGGTTCGGTGAGGGCGTGCAATAAGCCCAAGAATTGGAGCCTTTGAACGGGAAAACTGCAATGTCTCAATCCTTCACACTTTGTTCAAAAAATCTCACTCTGATGGTCTAATAGCATGTACAGTTTACTCTAATAGAATTTTTAAAATGATAGTTTTGCCAAGGCAAAGTTTGTAACAGCCCCAGATAAGCTGCAGTGTTCAAAAACCAAACCAGTTTCTAAGTTGAGCTAAATTTTGAGAAAGACGATTGGTGCCGTAATGATGTACTTACGTCTCCGGGACTTCTTCTACTTCCTCCTCCTCAGACCCACTGTAATAGAGATGAGGGTTTAACACAAAACTACATTGGACGGGTGATCGTAAACCGTTAATCGTATACCAGTAAGGACACTCAGGGGTCAAAGAGGGTTGACAGAATATACAAGACAGGGTCGGCGAAATGTTAGCACATAAAGGTAAATTAACACTTGGGAGTGGACTCGTATATGTAAGATATAGACGAAAATAATAAAATAGAATATGGTTTGTGTTGACAGCTTTGTGTAAATAGCGTATTTGAAAGTTGTAGTTCGGTTTTAATATAGAATTGTACTTACGAGTATTCTTCCTCGTCAGACATGTTGTTGGTTTGTTAGTCTGCAAAAGAAAATGTATTGAATTAACCCAATCTCCTACGATGATAACTGTCCGCGGTTTTGGTGGCGTCTGTTATAGAAATGGTTGAGTGTCTTATATATAGACGTGTTTTCTTATTTATATCCATTTTGACTTTTGTATCAACCAACTTTGTTTACATTCGGGCCAATCGAGTGATTAATCTAGTTGCCAATTGTTAATTAATAGTCCTTTTTATTTAACATCGTAAATACACTTTTGTTCGGATTTAACAAATATGTGGCGTTTGTATTTTGTTACTTTTGAAGGAGTTAACTTTTATTGCAGTTTGATATATAGGGTGTTTGTAACACTTGGTAATTATGCAACGAATTCTTAAATTTTTATTAGGTCATTGTACCCAACAATGAATTCGTATTTCTGTATTTCATCATTTTCATGTCATAAGTAGATAAGTAAACAATTGGCATAAATGTATTATGCAGTTTCACACATCTTTCGTTAGCGATTAAAACGTCGAAAGCATCATTTTACACAGCCAAATACGTTTGCCAGATGTTGAAAAATTCGCGTAGGTGCAGTGAACGTGACATGGAAATGTGCTTATTGTTTATGAGGTGATTTATTTAGCCCGATATCTCTTGTGGGACGTACCTCGCAACAAGCTGGCACTGATTCAAAGAAAGGTGTAAAATTGGATGCCGCATCCGACTTAATGTTGCCCAGTATTCGAATTTCGTTGAGCCTTGAATTTAGACAGAGGCTTACTATGTAAGGATCGGCACGCGTGTACAGACTCAACGGATTTTGTATTTGAGTGAAAGTGTTGCAATACTAAGTTGTTCTAAGTTAAGTTTAATTAAGACTCCTACCTTAAGAAGTCCTACCTACTTAACAAACATTTTGCATTAACTGGTATAATAATAGTCAAATCTGGGAATTATTTATTTTAGTCCTACTCAAATACTTTCTGGATCAACAATCGTGAAAGTCCAGTTGATACAGTCTATATCCATTTGAAATGGTCTTACAACAATTAATTTTTATGTAACTTTCAACAAACTCTTTTTTAACTTTCGAATATTTATGTTTTAACTCGCTAGAAATCCATCAATTGAAAAAAAAAGCGTTAATTTACGATTTTTTTTTAGATTCTACTTAGATTTTCAATGGACCACTTTATTTATCTGTAGATTTATTAGCCAACTTAAACATTTAATTTCAACACGAACACGTTTCAGTTTGCCTTTAGTCCCATTAATTCGTTAAATTTTGATTTATTCGTTATACATTTATCTATCTTCTTAAATATTCTTTGCTTTGTTTTTCTTCTCTCCGTACTACTTTCGTATGTTTGTAGAACTAGAACTAAAGTTGCTTCATATCACCTGAATACAAAGTCGGTCTCTATGACCTTCCTTATTTTTGGATAATGAATCCGGTGTTTGTGTAAGACGAAGTTCGGTGAAGCATGTTGATGATGTAACAAGCGCGAAATTATTTGTTTAGTATTAATCTGTCGATAGGTGTATCCACTCAGTAGGTATCAAAATATGGAGTTTCATAAATATTTTTATCCGTAGTTAAAATAAAAAATAAATTTCAAAAATCTTTTGAAAACTTGTCTATTCTTTAATTGTGTATTCCAACGTGTATCTGAACCTTAAGAGTAAATACATTTTACGATTTTATCAGTCTAAAAGTTTTGTATGAACGTTCAAAGTAAGTAACTGTGAGGAGAGTGTGAATGTGGTCAACAAAATGTAATATTGTGTATTTTAAGGTTTTCGATGATGTTCACATATCCCCGCTGGCCCGACGGTGTTGCAGCCCTTACGGGAGTTACGTGGCCGGTAACATAATCCCGCACTATACAAGGCGCTGCTATTTCCGCGGCGCCCGCGCAACCGCCCGGATTTGGCACACCGCGCGCGCGTATTTATAGACCACCTATCTCACAGATAAAATCTCATCTTCAACTTCCGTAACTACCACTGCAAGTCCAAAAGCACAGAGGTTGCACTCGCACTGGTCACTGCACTTACGTCGCACGGGAAGAAGACGGTCACTCAGTCACTGGTTTCTCAACCGGCAGCACAGCGACGTTGGAATGTGGAGTCCGCGGCGACCGGGGCGGCTCTGGCGTAGCACATCGCGGGAAGAGCCCGCGGCCGCGCCCCGCCATGCCGCCCGCGCGTCTTGCCCCGGGCCTATATTTAGCGCCGGTCATTTTTGAGAAGATCGCGAGCCAGCTCCGGTTTCTAGAGACCTGCTCAGGGACGCAGCGACCGGCGACGTCGTCGTGTAATCCGCGTGTCGCGGCAACCAGTCGCAGTGGCTGCCGATGCGACGGGCTTTCGTGGTTTACCTATCCTACTTGGTACTTGGTACTTGGTGCAACGGGCTGGTATCCGCAACTCGACGACAAAGCGCCTATTTTGCGTGTGTACCTATCCTATTAACCAACTGCTAATCTTTCCGAACACGCTAATCCACGTCATGAGATTTAAACACTGGTATATGACTCTAACAGATCATCTGAGAACTACTCAGTACATGACCTTTAACAAGATGTGGAAATAGTGGGCAAAGCTTTACTACTTTACTGACCTTAACAATACTTTAGGAAACCATAGTAGGTACACTCGTCCACAGGTTAAGCTATACAAGTTTGGATAGCAAATTAGAACGTTGAAGTTGATAGAAATAATTCCATGACACTTAATACATATATGGCCTTAGATATTCATCATTGTTATACGTATGATTTCGTCTTTCATTCATCATTACCACACGTCACCTGGATGTTCACTCTCCTCAAACAGTTCCGGCCCTGGGGGTCTACTCTCGATTTCCGTCCGACATCCGTTCGAAACAATTACTGTCAAATAAGTAATATTCGACAAAATTAAAAGACTAGTACCAAGTATGAAGCTTCATTCGCATCTTCATTTGATCAAGTAAATAAAAGTTACAAGAAAAAATATAGGTAGGTACCCCATTTTTTATATAAACGGAATTCATTTTTTTATGTTACCAAACATTGATTTACCAACAAAATACCAAGTGGCGTGAAGAAAAAGTTGTGCGCCTGGTGGCAAGCGTCTACCTACTTTTTCCATAGTCTAAGCAAGCGACATTCCTGTCGCTCATACTTTTAAATCGCAAAGATCTGAGGGGCACCACTACTGCGCCAGTCACCCTGAGACATAAGTTGACAAATCCCATGTGCCTGTAATTCCACCAGCAATACCCTTCAAAAATGCTCTTCATTAATGCTCACATTTCTGTTTGGCGGGAGATCATAGGTAAGGTGCCAGTATCTACTTCCCTGGACGAACTCTTTCACAAGGAGCTCTGCTTCTACTAAATTCCGATGTTTTGGTTTGGTCGCTGACTATTTCTCCACACTTCACCGGCGTAAAATCGGCGTGACGAAATATTGTTTTATTTTAATGAAGTACCAGCTTCTTTCTTAATTATTTACTATATTTCAATAGAATATTTCCAAACAATTAAAATTATTTCTGTGTACATATTTTAGTAACTCTACGAACTCAATCTACATAGTTAAGTACTTGGTAAGTACAAGTTAAAATGTAAAAAAGAGTTGAAATTGTGTACATGTTTTATTGTTTTTTTAAGTACCTGAAAAATGTATGCCACTCCGGTCATACCGCCGCCGCCGCCGGTCGAAAAACCATCACACTCCACCGCTGCTGCCGATGGCTTTACGAACAACGTACATCTCCATTTGTAGGTATCTTCTTCTTAGGGTTCCTCTTCTATCAGAGGTTGGACAACATCATGGCAATCCTGACTTTAAACAATGCCGCTCTAACGAGTATGGTGGTACTGCAGCCGAAGCATTCCCTCAAATTTTTCAATTTGCAGGTAGGTACTTATAAAGGTTGGAAAAAATCAATGGGACTTAAATACTTAAGATAACTAATTTTATTTAAAGGAAACATTATTTTATTTGTCTTAACATGAATAACTAACGTTTGACGTCGTTTGGAATGTAAAAATTAAATACTAAATTAAGTATAAGTTAAAAATGCTAAGTGTGCATTTATAGCTATGGAAGAGCGGTGCCTCCTGACTCAGACTTGATAAGCTTAATAGGAGGTACCATCCACTGTTAATGTAAAGTTAATTGTATTACTGAAATAAACATTTTATTTATTTATTTATTAATAACTACAAAGCATTGTATGGTATTGTGGTGGATGCTCATAATAACTTTTTATACCTCAACACTTCTACAGTCTCACAAGACTGAAATATCAAGGACGTCGTTCATGACCCAATGTTATTGGAGAGATATACTACAGGCTTGTATAGTTCATGAACTACGAACTATTAGGAATATATGCCCGCCCTGCACTGACAGACATGAACTAGTTCGTCTTGCACGGTTATAATAGTTCATCGTTATTTTTAATTCAGTACGAACTAGGAACTGTCTGCGTTGATAGTTCACCTGTCTTTTATACAGCAGGAACGGTGCGAGCGGGACAAATAGCGATCTTTCACTACTTTTAGTACAAGTTTGAGTGGGATGCACGATTGAAAGTTCCCAACTCGTTGTAAAGGTCCTATTCCAGAACTCTACTCAATGCTCAAGTCGGGATTTAAGTATGATTTCAAGCAATGGAAATACGACCCTAAAGGCAAGGACTTGAGTATGATTTCTAGTGCTATAAATCATACTCAAGTTCTGACTTAAGCATTGAGTAGAGTTCTAGTTCTACTCAGTGCTCAAGTCAGGATTTGAGCAGACTTGAATATGATTTCAAGCACTGGAAATACAGCCCTAATGGCAAGGACTTGAGTATGATTTTCAGTGCTCACTGCAATACTCAAGTCCTGACTTGAGTATTACCTGGAATACGACCCTAAGAGTCGTAATTCTAGAACTTTAATTAATGCTCAAGACAGGATTGTACTGGAAACACAAGCACTGGAACTACGACCCTAATGGCAGGGACTTGAGTATGATTTCGAGTGCTTTAAACCATACTCAAATCCTGACTTGAGCATTGAGTAGAGTTCTAGAATACAAGCGTGCAAAAAAGTAACATTTTTTGGTAGGTATCTGTATGTATAATATCAACCTACATATACCAGTATATGAAATATTTGTACCTAAATATTGATTTTTAAACACACCATTCTAAACTAAAATTCTTATTTAAAAAATTGGATATTTAATTAAAATATGAAGGAAAATCAAATAGTACCGATTGCATACAAATTGTGTTTTTAAATATTTAGTACAGACAGTACAGTGTAGTATTGACCTCATAATACTGGAAGTCCGTAGTAGTTCATGGGAATAAAATTACTAGTTTGGAGCGTTCGTTCAATGTCCGAGTAAGGACAAGATGAACTAACTAACTAAAGAACTAGATGAACTAAATGAACTAGAAGACCGACCTAGTTCAGTTGACCGATTGAACTAACTAGGATCGCTCCCGCTAAGGACCGATCAGGCCATTATGGTTCAGGCACAAGTCTAATATACGGCGAGTTTTTACTTTTTGCATTTTTAGTTTAGAAATATCGTTTGAAGCTTTAAAATAAGATAAATCTAAAAAAAACTCCAACGTTTTCGTTCAGTATCTTCAACTTTTGAATCAGACGTTATATGCTTAGAATAATAACGCATAGAATGATAGTTTCATATCAAACGATCTGTCACAAGTGAGGCAAAAATCAAATTCATGTAGGCTAGTTTTAGTAGTAGGTTAATTTTCGGTTTTAGTGAATATTTATATAAAAATACAAGTTGAAACGCGTTACTTCCTTGTGGAATGTGATGTTAGTATCTATTTTATGTTTGTCTGACGTATTTTTACACTCATTTACCGCACATTTCGTCATTTTTAGCTAAAATTCTTGATCTGTTCGCGGTGCAAGTCGACCTTGAGCATTGAAGGCCCGCCTGCTCGTGTAGGCCCTTTGGGCGCGCTTCAATTTGCCTCATTTAGAGTGTGCGGACTAGGTTTCTATGCGTTATTATTCTAAGGTTATATGTATATGATGCATTTCAACATTGAAACATGAACATGTTATTATCTTTGTTTAACTTCTGCGTGCCGTCGTAAGCCAAAAGAGATAGCAATACATTGGTCTGCGCCAAACACGGGAATCGAAGATACGTAACGTCGTCTTAAATGCCAACTGTACTCATTTTGCCATTTTTGTAGTACATCAAATGTCAAAACCAATGTTTGGCCAAATGTTTTTAGTGAATTATTCGCATTAATTGTAATGAAACTGACAAAAATATTGACAGTGAGAACAATTAAGTATTGATAAAAATGCGTCGCTGCAGCATTAAGGGGTGCGGCAGTAGAACATATGTGTTATTTTTCTGCCTATAAATCATACAATAGCCCAAATATCTCATGTAATTAGACTCATTTAAGTAGTTTATTCATAAGTCTTGTCGAATTTTGCTTTGGTTACTTTAGATTGCCTGGTTGTTAGTATATTTTGATGATTGTTGATAACGATTATTTTCAGATAGTGTTATTCTTGTAAACAGACATATTATCGATATCCTGTTATTAAAACAATTCACTACGAGGTTTTTATTATTTCATTATTATTATTAAATATTCCTCTCACACAGCTGCGACAATTGCTTCGCTCTCCAAAGGACAAAGACCCTCTGGGGGTTCCCGGTGTCTATATGGTTCCCTATGACTGCGGCAAGTGTTACGTCGGCGAAACGAGTCGGAACGTGGCTACTAGGCTAGCTCAGCATATCCGATCCATGAAGAACCAAGATGTCAATGGATCTGCGGTGGCAGACCACTTTCTGAGCTCCGGTGCTGGTCACTACATTAGATTTGATAAAGCTAAGGTTTTAGCGCGGGAGAAGTATTTTGTGCCCCGCAAAATCCGAGAGGCTATTGAAATAAGTAGGCGACCAAATTTTAATAGAGACGGAGGCTGGAGCTTGCCATCGACCTGGAAGCCGTGTCTTCATGGCGCTCGGTATGCAGCTGCAGATGTTAGTGGTAACGATGTGGTGAGCTCTGTGTGCTGGACTGTTCCCGACAACAATCCTACGGACAGCAGTAGCGAAGAAGAGTTCCAGGACGTGCTGACGCAACGTATCAGCCTCCCGAGTTCCCCACTGCGGACTGCGTCATCGGCGCGCGCGCAGAGAGCCGCAGCGCGCAGTGCTAGACGTGACGCGGTCGCGAACTTTGCACTCAACCCCTGAAGAAGACCATCGATTATGGTCGAAACTAGTCGGACCGCTTCCGACTAAAATACTACACGAGTAAATCCCGTTACTTTTATATTATAACGGAAAAGACTTATAGACATGACCCACCCAACACTACTTGGGATACGTTTGTTTAGGTCTGCGTCCATTCGCTCTGGGCCTTTTGGAGGGAAAAGTTTCGTTTTTATTTTGACTTTCAATTATTTTGTGAAATCTAGTTTAAAGTGGAATAGGAAAGTGCTATTGTGCCTTAATCGAAGAATAAAACGCGACAATAGACGAATCTCGGACCAAAATACCCGTATAGGCCCGTTCTAAGGAATCCCGAGTCAATCCAAGCACACCGCCTCAAATTGCCTATTCTCTTTGTGGCGGCCATATTTACAGAAGCATAATTAAACGAAGACATGGCTCAAAAGACTTGTATCCAGGCCAAAATTATGAATAAAAATTAGGTCTGAGTCGGATGCTGATTTATGAAGTAAGGCGTTTTGGAACGAAGATCTGATTGTCAATTTTCTAATTGGAAATTTGAAGATGGCGCGTGTGAAACAAGTGTGTTGTATATTTGTTTATTTTAGTTAATATTTTTATTATCCTCTGTATTTTCTTTAATGTTGCTCTTTAAATATTAAGCATAACCTATAAAATGTTGCCTGTAAACAAGACATTTCAAGAGAATACGTCAATGACTAAAAAACGACGGTTTGGTATAGACAGATCGTTACAGCGTAATATTCATATTTTAGATATAGAAAACCATGATTTGGCCAGTTCAAATAGTAGACCGATGTCACCACTTGATAAACCTGACGACCCGCCCCTGCCGTGTAATCAAATCGAGTATTTATGTGACTCCGGGAACACGAGTTCTATATCCAGTAATATCCCTTGTTCGCCTGGTGTTTTGGACTGTTCCGTGATAAGGAATATAGAGAAATGGGAGTCTTTTGTTAGTAGAGATTTAAATACTGTTTTAAATGAAGTTTCATCAACTGTATGTAGAGAATTTAATGAAATAGAGAGTATATCAGATGACATTTTCTACTCGAAGTTGAACCAGGAATGTAGTCAAATAAATTGTGGTAACAATGCTTTATTGACTTCAGAATGTGAAAAAACTTTTAAAGAAAAAGTTGAACACACTTTTGAAGTAGTAAATCAATCTATATGTGGTTTAGAAAGTAAAGAAAATCAGGCCAGAAGTAGTTTATTTGAGACCAAAGATTCTTTTCTGCTAGACATCAAAGAAAGCAGTATTGTATTAGAAGAAAAAGATAATCAACCAAAGACAAGTAACCTTAAAATTGTGGAAAGTAAATTATGTGATAACAAGAGCTTTTATGGATTACCTATTATAACAAAAAGTTTATTTAAAACTTATAGGAATATAGAAAAGTTTTATGGTAAGTTATTTAATATCAATACTGTACAACATTTACATTATAAAACATAATTGTGTCAGGGATGGCCAATTGGATGGCCAAGTCACAACATCGGAAAGATTTATCCTACCATCTAGTAATTTTTCAAAAAATCCATGGTGACCCATTTATCTCTTACAGGTTGTTTCAACATATGGAATTTGAAATAAGTAATGTAAATGATCAATGTATAGAAATGTTTATTTACAAAGAACAACTCCTGGAGTTTCTTAACCATTCGTCTCAATGGAGACTCTTAATAAATGAGTAGTAGAAATTAATCAACATGATGATTTGAAGTGTAATTTGCATAACTATGAAATAAGGATTTTTTAAAGTTCCGATTTTAGTAGATTCTATAGCGAGTCAGTGTCCATAGCAAAATAAATAAATGATTGTTGTGAAAGAGTTAAAGAGTTCATCCAGGAAAGTACTGTCACCTTACCTATTTCTGCTGCCAAGCAGTAATGCATTCCGTTTTGGAAGGGTAAGGGTGCTGGTGAAATTACAGGCTCATGGGATTTGTGAACTGAGTCTTAGGGTGACGGGCGTAGTGGTAGTGTGCCTAAGATCTTTCCGATTTAAAGCACTCAGTGACACTGCAACTGTTATGGATAGGTGTGTTGCCTACCACCAGGCGCACAACTTATTAGTCCTAACACTTAGTATTGTATAAAAATAAATAGTTGTCCACAGACTCAGGCAGCTGACTAGCTACATCAGGTAACAAAATAAATAGATATTAGCATTCATTCTAGATCTTTTATTACTTTATGATCTGGGAATCAATGACTACTTTTTTCAATGTCAACACTGTATCACAGAATTTTAAGGAATGTCAATATTAGTGACAAATTTTTTGGCTACAAGTAATACATGAACCTTATCAAAGTCACATTTATGTTTCAGATTGGCAAGAAGAGTGCTTAAATCTAGATGCAATCAGAAATCGGCATAACCTTATCTATGCGTTACCAACTAGTGGCGGGAAGACACTTGTAGCCGAGGTGCTTATGCTCCGAGAAGTGCTAAATAGGAAACAGAATGCACTATTTATACTGCCTTTTGTTGCCATTGTACAGGAGAAGGTATAATAACATTTATCCTATTTTTTATTTTAGGTTTAAATTATGTTCCAAGGTGCCACAGTACAGATTGTTTTATCTTTTCCTTATACCATATTTTTGATATACTTACATATGCCATAGATAGTGGTTTTTGTTTCAATTAACATCAAATCACATTCTTGACTTTTGAGCCTTTATTAATAGATCGATCTTAAGTGTAGGTGTAATATAAATATCTTAACACAACTTTTTATTAAATTGTAAAATACACTTTATTAATTAAAATGTCTTCGACTTGCGCATATTAATTATTAATTAATAAATGTCACACATCTATGGCTCGTGATTGTTATTAAGTTGTATAGAATGAAACGTAGGTTTCCAATGATCACTAAATCACAAGATTTTAGGATATATCTCGAAATCTGAGTGCCATCTCAGCCAATATACCTATGGTAACATAATGGGATAAAATATACCATACTTAGAAGCCATTTATTAATGCTGGCTTTAATGTTTTTGGTGCATTTACAATTCAAATCACATATAAAATAATGTTGCTATTCTGCTGCTGACAGGTAAAAACGGAATGTCTGAGAAAAAAAATTGTTTTTGGCAGGCTCTTGGTCACTAATCACAGCTACAGCTACAATATACTCATGAATCTGCTGGCACATCTTTCAGTCCCTTTAGTACAATCATACAGAGTCTAAAATAACCACATTTCTGAATTTCATCTAGATCTGGTCCCTATCTCCATTCGCCGTTCAACTAGAGTTCCTAGTTGAAGAATATGCCGGAGGCAAAGGTCATATTCCGCCTAAAAAGCGACGCAAGAAAAACAGCATTTACATAGCTACTATAGAAAAAGGATTGGCGTTAGTTCGAAGCTTGATTGAATTTAATCGACTGGATGAAATTGGCCTTATTGTGGTAAGTTGTGTTATATTTTATTTTTATTTTTTGTTGCTATATTTTAGTAGCAGTAAAGCTCCTTGTGAAAGAGTTCGTCAAGGGAAGCACTGCCACCTTACCTATTTCTGCCGCCAAGCAGTAATAGAAGCATTACATGGGACTTTTCAACTTATGTCTCAGGGTGACACACGCAGTGGCAGTTTCCCTCAGATTTTTGCGATTTAGAGCTCTGAGCGGCACTGCAGTGTCGCTTACCGTCAGGCGTACGACTTGTTAGTCCCACCACTTGGTATCATAAAAAATATATATTCAAAATACAGTAGGAATTTTAAACTGATCAATGAAACATGCACACAAGAGGACATAAATTTAAACTCCTATGTCATGGTAAAGCAATTCCTACAAGCATTGTTTAATTGAATGGTGGACACATTGTTCAAAGTTCTTGATACATCTTTGTTTCTAACTTATAGTTATAAATATGAACAAATTCAAGAATAGACTGGACTGTAATATTAAATACGTGTTTTCTTTTCTAATTTAATGTTTAAAGAAGTCAATTTAAATTAACTTTTAGACCTCAGTTGATCAGTCTTGGGTGCCTGCTTGAACAGTAGTCAGAATCGTTCTCTGTGCACATCGCGACTTTCGCTACCTTTGTTTTCTTCCCACCATATAGACGTAAAATTGATATTTCTTTGTGGATTTTATTGCAGGTGGATGAACTACATCTGATAGGAGAACCGGGTAGAGGAGGTACTCTAGAAACTCTCTTATCAACTGTTATTTTTGCTACCAGTAAGTTGTATTGGTTTTGTTATTTACAATAATGCCGGGTTCTCGCATGCCGTGATAGCAATATTATTATTATAAATTGTTTACAACACAAATTAGAAATAGTATAATTGGTTCACTGATGGATTGCAAAAACGTTACTTCTTTTTATTTAAATTTTTTTTTTCACTCAAAGCTTTGTTAATAGTTTAATGATTTTTCTATTATGAGTTGTATTTCTTATATTAGTTATGATGTTGTTGCATGTGTTATATCTATATGTTTATGGCTATATCTATTAATAACTGGTAGTTGTGTATTGTCTATCAGATCGTCTGTTTACCTATTTTTTGTTTTATTTAATATATATTTAGGGGACTATAGGTTTATTTATAAGTTAATTTTAAAATATGTATTTTTTTATATATATGTAACTGTTTGTCCCTCAATAAATAAAAAAATAAAATAAAATAAACTCAGTACACAGTACTAAAAAACAGACCTCAAAAGTCACTCATTCCCCAGTTTGCCACCCTTAGAGGTGGAATATTTTTTTTTCAAATTTAAATGGGACCATTACTGAGGTACCCTCTTTCCAAACAAAAAAGAGTCATCAAAATCGGTTCACAAATGCGGAGTTATCGCGTAACATGTATAGAAAAAAGAAATTACAGTTGAATTGAGAACGTCCTCCGTTCTTTAAAGTCGGTCAATAATAATTCTGGCTGCTGGCGAAATTGGCACATGAGATTTGTCAATTTACGTCTCATTGCGACGGGTGCAGTGGCGGAGCCCCTCAGATCGTTGTGATTTAAAGCTTTGAATGGTACTGCAACTGTTATGGACAGGCGTGTCGCTTATCACCAGGCGCACGACTTATTCGTCCCGTCACTTGGTATCATAAAAAGAAATATCGTTTGCATCGAAAATATTTTCAAATATTATCTTGACATCTTTCCCATGCCGTTTAGTCACAGTTTGAAATTTTAGTATTGAGATTTAGGATTTCTGTAATGCTATTAAACTATGTTATATTATGTCACTGTGACAGAGGCTATCCAAATCGTGGGTATGAGCGCGACAATCGGCAACCTACCCGAACTGGCTCGCTTTCTCAAGGCGGAAGTGTACCAGCAAGACTTTAGACCAGTGCAACTGAAGGAGTACGTCAAGTTAGGCGATGTACTGCACAAGATCCTGTGGAGTAGTGAGGGAATGGAAATTGTACCTGATAGACAACTGGCATTTAATGTGAGTAATGACTATTATCATAATATTATGAGGCATTTTTTAAAGGCCTCTCCACACTCGCGAGCGATCCACGCGCGAATTCACGGCGCGAATCGCGGTGCGGATCGCGGCAAGAACTGCCACTGTTCCACACTCGCAGAGGTGCGCGTCTGGTTTACAGTATAGTTCGGGCGCTTGACGAAGATGGACGCCGAAGTTGCTGTCGTTGCTGCGGGACAACTTTGCGTTTTGGCGATTTGCAATAACGCTTTTTTAAAGAAAAAAGAAATGCCACAACTATATAAAAATATCAGTTCTAGATCATTTGTCCAATCCACGGCTATTTTAAGCACGTTCAAGTCAACAATAAAAATACAAACAAACACAACAGTCCGCGGCATTTACTTACAGATAACTGTGCCGACGCGAATGTGGAGCCTTGTCGCGTTCACGTCAAATTCTCGCTTCGCTAACCTGTCGCGGTACAAAATACCTACAACAAGCGGGAACGAGCCGCGAAGATTATGCGAATGAGTTCCACACTCACGCTTCACAGGTAGTTTGCGGCTTCGCGCGTGAATCGCGCGCGGGTATGGAGAGGCCATAAGACATCCATCTCAAAATCACTAACATTAATTAGTTAACTATTGTGATAAAGAAATGGTAACAGCTACAGCTTGGCTATACAGGGTGTCCCACGGCTATGCCACATGGAGGGAAAGTACCTTAAATACAATTGTTAGAACATTTTACTGAAAGAAGACTTCATTTTGATTTTAAAATTCGAACTGCATTCAAAGATTTTTAAATAATCGCTTGTCTGAACCGGGAATCAAACCCGCAAAATGTTTAAAAAAAACCTGTAATTTTGTTATACTGATCGAAAGCCTCAATCATAAGGATTGTTTTCTTCTAAATAACATAACGTCTTAAATAAAAGGAAGACCATGAAATTGAAATTTAATTAAAATAATTAGGTACATTTCATTGCAACTTACAATCAATCAATTTAAGTTATCAAATGTTCAAAATGTCTCCCATTATGTAGTATACAAATTCTCACTCTTTTCATAATTTCGCTTCCTGTTGATTTATTTATCTTTTCATGGTGAATGTCTAAAATAATACGTCTAAGTTCAGTTTGTAACTCCTGCACACTCTCATACCGGCTCCTGTAAACTAAATCTTTTACATATCCTTATAAAAAAAATCTAACGGGGTTAGATCCGGGGATCTCGGAGGCCATTTCATTTGTCCATGAGTACCGATCCAGGAAGGAAAATGTTCATTAAGAAAGTCCGCTGTTCTCCGACTATTATGAGCCGGAGTCCCATCTTGCTGATAAAATGAGACTTCGTCGTTCTGCATCGGGAAGATTATTATCTCGCTCCTTAAAATCTCAAGTATTTCTAAATATTTTTCAGTGTTCAGATGTCCTTCATAAAAATGTATTAAGAGAACCCGGTTTTTCACAATCCCACACCAACAGTTGAACGAAAAACGCACTTGATCATTAGTCTCGCGGATTCGTAAGGGATTCTGTCTGGGCACGATTATTACGCCGGTTGTACATACCATTGTTACTGAAGTTTGACTCGTCTGACCAAATAACGTTAGTCAGGAAATTTTGATTCTGACCGATGAGCCTCTCGATTTGGTGGCCGAAAATAAGTCGTTTTTCGGCATCACCCGGTCGTAATTTTTGAAGTAATCGCCTTTCAACATAAATTTGAATTTGTATTTTTTCAATATGCGGTGTATTTTGCTTTTTGAAATTCCAATTTCTTCTTCACCTTCCCTCACTGAATTCTTCGGGTTCGCCTCAAAGTAAATCAAAATGTCGAGTTCGTCATTGTTAACGTTTATCATTTGGTGCTGTGGCTGCGGTACGCAACGATGAAATCGTCCTAATTTTTTCAAATTATCCATCAACCTTTTCAAAATAAATCGAGATGGTGTTTCTCTATCGGGATACCGTTCGCGGTACCACTGCAAAGCTAGTGATATGTTTTTGTGGTTCATATAGTATGCTTCCATTAAATCCAAATTATGTTGATACGCCATGGTAAGTAAATTCACACAACAATTGCAATGCAAGAAATCGAAAAAGAAATTCACTAAAAAAAAAACAAAAGAATAATATTAGACGTTTGAAAATGGAACACATTTTCAAATTATTATTTTATAATCAGCCAGCCGCTTTGTGATTGTGAACTTCTTTGTGAATTTCCTTATTATTTTATCATGCATTTATAATATGGAAATGATATGTATTTTTCAAGTTTCAACTCATTAGTAATACTTTGAAATGATAATGTATGTTGTTATGAGCGCGGCATAGTCAGAGAAAAAGTTGTCCATTGTCCTGAACAAAATTTCAAATTATAGTGAAATTTCATAGTTTTCCTTTTATTTAAGATGTTATGTTATTTAGAAGAAAGCAATCCTTATGATTGAGTCTTTCGATCAGTATAATAAAATTACAGGTGGTTTTTTTTTCACATTTTGCGGGTTCGATTCCCGGTTCAGATAAGCGATTATTTAACAATCTTTGAATGCAGTTCGAATTGTTTTTAAAATCACAATGAAGTCTTCTTTCAGTAAAATGTTGTATCAATGGTATTTAAGATACTTTCCCTCCATGTGGCATAGCCGTGAGACACCCTGTATATGTACATACATATAGGGTGGAACGGAACGACCGATATAGCTGAAAATATCACGTTAAGAACCCTACATATAGGAGTTTTATTTACTTTAAATGTAAAATCAGAGCAGTTGAAAAATGTTCGTCCAGATTTAAATCTTTCGCGGTACAACAACAGTATAATAAGCGAATCAATCGTGTTAGTACATCTACTGCCGCACAGGCGGCGTTCGTGTCATTGGCACTCGCAGAAGAAATACGTGTTCTCACTTGAATAGGCAATTAAAAAACATTGAACTTACTTTAAATTAAAAGGATGTTTTATATGTCCACGTTCCCTTTACTCTTGCAGACATTCCAGACACATTCCTGGGTGTGCCGGTCACATGCTGATTTTCCACACAAACACGCTAATACACTTTACTTGCTTAACACCATGGAATTAATAAGTACTTCGTACAACTGGAAAGCTCACTGCAATTATTTTGACATATCAAAATGAACGTTAAATGAATAGCAATAAAATACTTTTTAAATAACCAATATCTCCTTAGAGATCTGAGCTCAAGTGAGACATCTTCTTTCTTGGTGTGTCCCTTTCGCACAATTGCCATGTGAGATATTTGATACAATACGGTAGTTGACTATAAAAAAAAATTGGCATAAAAACAATACGTCATTTTGTCCATGAATATTATAAGATGTTTGTAAATAATACCATACCAACTATGAATGCAATAGGTCGCAAATAAATCAAAGTCTTTATATTATTTCACGATATTTAAATATTATTGGAAAGTTTTATTTGTTTTACATTAGGCAACACTAAAATAATATGGCGTCATCTCTGTTTGTTAGTCAGAAAGAGACGGACCAAGATTTATGACATCTCGCTCGGCGCACGCTTCAATACACAGTAAGCCTTCCAGTTGTACGAAGTACTTATTAATTCCATGCTTAACACAAACACTGCTTAATAACGGCACTATTTCAATAACCCGAAAATTAATAAGTAAACGTTGTTTTGTGTTGTAAACACGAAAAAAACATGAGTCCACGAGTTACCATACAACCAGGCATTTTGAACTAATTTATGAATGAAAAAGTGTTGCCAACTAGACTAAAGCAAATATCACTAAACAGAAGGTCCATTTAATTGGTCAGAACTTTATGGTCACAGTACAGGCGAAAGACTCCTGAATACTAAGATTAAAATAATATTAAATTTTAAACGATTAAACCTAATTAAATACGTGCCAAAAAATAGCAAATTTTTTGTCTCTAGAAATAAAAGACGCTTTTAATGTCAAAATGTCACATAAAGCCGCTTAGTTGGCAACTCTGCATAGAGATGCGCGCGGCGGCGACGTACGCGTCGGAAATCGTTGATTATTAAATATCTAAATGTTAATTTTAAAAAGACAATTATGATAAAGAAATAGGTTTCGCTATAATCGTCTTGTCTGATATAAGTACCATGAGCAATTCAAAAGTAAAAGTAAATTAAATACAGGTCGTTTAATAAATTGTAATAAATAATCAAATTTAGCAATGTGATAATCGATACTCAAGAATAAGAAAACGAACCGTGGAGGTGTTCTGCAGCCCTCTGAGAACCGATTTATATATTTTTACATTACATTTATTAAAATTTCAACTACTCAGCTCAAGTTAACAGAAAGTTTCATTTTAAATGTTGATCTCATTAAAATGTACTCTTCGTTTAAAAGTTAGTAAATTCTTGTAAAATAAATTAAAAGTATTTCCAAATGCATTGAAAAATAGACTAGTAAAAAAACGATCTTCTGATTATGCTATCAAAAACAGTTAACAGGTATCAAGTGTGCATCTCTAAGCGGTGATAAGGGACGTGATTGAGTGCCTTAATTTACTATTTTACGTTAGGGCCGGATTAAGGGTTACGAGACTATTGTAATTTAACTATTTGACGCATGTTGTAGAACGTGTTTACTTAATTTAGTTATGTTTATTTAAGTTAGTCTTATCTTATGAGACAGACAATATTAGTTGTACTCCTGACAGGGTTATTTAGAAAACTTTACTTTTCTTAAGTTGCTGTAGGTAGTTTATGACAACGCATAGTTTAGAAACAACATGTCTCCCGAATATTTTATGAGAGGTACATTTTTTCGGTAAATGTAAATATTGGGTCGTCAAACACGGAATTTAGGGGTGTTAAAACCCCTAAATTTAAGTGCCCGAGACTTCACGACATAGCGAAGCCCGTACTGTTGCGAACGCAACAGAATTTTTGTAATTTTAACTCCTGCTCGAAGCAGTGACAAAACGCGCGTCAAGGGCACATCATGCATGTCGGGAGGTACTGCTTTGCTCCAATAAACTAACACCATAATTATAAATGTTGTTCTTACTACATACATAACGAATTTTTGTACAAATTAACAAAGGTAAAAAACACCGTCCTATTTTAATTTGTTCTTCCCAAAGAAACCGCTGCTCTTAACGATCACCAGCACTGTGTCTGTAAACTAGCTATCTATTCCTAATATACTATAGCAAACTATAGACCGTCTGACTCAACGAGCTCATCGAGATCTTCTACATCTTCTGGGTCTGGCGGCTATACTCGGAGTAGAGTAGACCGCAGTGCGATGTATAATTAATTGTCAATGAAGATGTAATAATTATAAGTGACTACAGTACAACTCTAGGACCGTTACAGCATAAACTTTAAAAACCTACCATTTGTATTTAGTACTCTGCGGCGGGCGCGAGGTTGGACCCCGACTGGCTGGGGGGCTTGGTAGCTGAAGTAGTCCCAAAGGGCTCCTGCCTCGTTTTTTGCCCAACTAAGCGGAACTGTGAAAACGTGGCTTCGCTGCTCTGCAAGCTGCAACGACGGTAAGTTATCAGTACCTCTACTGATCTTTCTATATAAACTTATATTAAGAATTTCAATATAGCTCTTCTTCAAGAATGAGGTCCCTGCCACTGGGGATTGCCCGTGAAAAAATGTCTACAGATTTTGATAAATTTGATCAAACAAATGACTAAATGTGTAAGCAACAGGTGATCGACATCATATTTTTTGGCGATCGACGAATTAAGGCCGCAGTATACGGGACGGGAACGGGACGGGCAAAATATCGTCGACGACGATGTTTTTGTATGTAACGATATTAACAATGAATCCCGTCCCGAACCTTTGATGTAAGTAATGTAAGCAACACGTGTTTTTTGTGGATCGAAACTGTGGAATATAAATTAGGCGTATGTACCCATTGACCTACCAACAAATGGACATCGGGTTCGCGCTAAAAGTGTCCACAGTTATAGGGCGTTAAAATCGCATACAGAGCGTCAATCGTACAACAGTCTTCGTTTGTTCGACCGACAGCGCGGTTGTCAATCATGCAATACTATATACATAGGGCGTACTATAAGTTTCCGGAACTGGCCACTTACATAAACAATGTTTAAAAATGACAAGATTTGAAAATGGAACTCTTTGGCTATAGAATACAGTTTGTTTCATCTGAATGTCACTTGTTTTTACATTGTGGCGTCATTTTAGAAATTGGTTGTCTACACCACCATGGATTTAGCTAGCGAAAAATTTTGTAGCACCATGTAAGACGACTATTTATAGTTGGTTTGCAGAATTAAAACGCGGTCGTGTGAATCTCAGTGACGAATTTCGTGATGGTCGTCCGTCCATTGTTGTGAACAACAAAAACATCGATGCTGTGGGCCGTATGATCAAAACAGAAAGGCATGAGACATATCATGAGATTGGCATCTTTAGGCATAGACATGAGTCAAATGCAATTAGTACTAAACACAAACACTTGGGTGTAAAAAAGCCGTGCTCTCAGTGGATCTCACACAATTTAACTCAGGCTCAAAAAACGGATCGCGTCCCTTAGTGCAACGCCATGCTTACCAGATTCAACGAAGGGGCGTCAAATTTGGTGTGGGACATAGTAACAGGTGACGAAACATGGATTTATAGTTACAATCCCAAAACAAAGCATCAACCGAGCATGGGTCTTTCAAGATGAGCCGAAACAAACCATAGTGACGCGCGTGGAAAGTGCCTCTAACCCGATAACTGCTTCTTTTTTAAAAAAAACTGTACACGTGGCTACTGTTGTTTTGGAGTGAATAGTGATTGGTACACGGCCATTTGTTTGCCGGAAGTTATTGACAAACACCGTAACAATAACCGTAAACGCCGTATCATCTTGCACCACAATAATGCCAGTTCTCACACGGCCAGACAGACAAATGAATTTTTAAAAGTGAACAACGTTGACCTTATGAGCCATCCCGCGTACAGTCCCGACCTAGCACCTTGTGACTTTTATTTATTTTCAAAAATTAAGAACCAGTTACGCGGTCAACGATTTTCATCACCTAAGAGGCTGTCGAAGAGTATGAAAAATATGTTTCAGAGATTGTCACGGAGGAGTGGCATAAATATTTTAAAAATTGATTCATTCATATGAAAAAGTGCATTGACGCTAACGGGAAATATTTTGAGAAACAATAAATTCATTTTTGTCCATTTATAGTATTTTTTTCTTATTCATTCCGGAAACTTATAGTGCGCCACACGTAATAATAACTTGTAAAAATTACTGCAGTAAAGTGTACAAACAGGATTTTGTGTCATATTTTCACCAAACAAATATATTGTATTATCATAGTTTGTACAGTTGTATAGTATTTAATTTATATATAAATGAATTGTAAATATAAACTACAAAAGCAAACAAAATAATTATATAGCTAACTGTCCTTTTTCTACACATTGAAAATGGAAAGAGAACCATGGTGTCAATTTCAAGAAGCTTATATGAACTTCTTGGTTAGTTTCAATTGTTCTAACTACAAACGATTGAAATATTTAGGACAAAGAAACTGTAGAGTCGCTTTGATTTTGAACTTATTTTTAAAATGATTTTTTATAAAACATTAGCACTAATTAACGAAATATTGGTGTACTTGTTTTACGGCTTGTGATTATCTATCAGAAGTCATAAAATACATTTGCCCCAAATAACGTCAGGTTGGATTTTCATTGTGTCAAATGTATTTTATTTGCCACACCACTGCATTGGAAGATGCCTTCAAGTTACTGAACTGTAAAGGACTCGGCATCAACATTAATGGCGAGTACATCACTCACCTTTGATTTGCAGACGATGTCGTGGACATGGCAGAATAACGATTCTTCTTTCCGTTGAAAGAGCTTGGCACAATGCATGGTGACCTCAATGGAGTTTTCCAGCAGGTGGGTCTAAAAATTAACATGGACAAGACGAAACTTATGTTGAATGTCCATGTCGTACCCACCCCTATAACAGTGGGAACCTCTACTTTTGAAGCTGTTGACAAGTATGTCTACCTCGGACAAACCGTCCAATTAGGCATTGCCAACTTTTGAGAACGAGGTCAATCGAAGTCGAATCCGATTCGGTTGGGCAGATTTCGGGAAGCTCCGGGACGTCTTCTCGTCCGCAATACCGCAGTACTTGAAGAAAATAGTCTTCGAGCTGTGCGTGTTGCCAGCGATGACCTACTTCACCTACGTGACCTATGTCACTTACTATGGACCTCATAAAAAAGCTCAAAGTCACTCAACGAGCGATGGAGCGAGCAATGCTCGGCATTTCTGTACGTGATCGAATCAGAAAAGAGGAGATCCGTAGAAGAACGAAAGTCACCGACATAGCTCGAAGGATTAGCAAGTTGAAGTGGCAGTGGGCAGAGTACATAGCTCGTAGAACTGACGGCCGTTGGGGCAGAAAGATTCTTGAATCGAAACCACTAACCGGAAGGCATTCAGTGGGACGGCCCCCTACTAGATGGACGGATGACCTGGTAAGGGCGGCGGGTAACCGATGGATGCACGTCGCGTCCGATCTGCTGGTCGATATAAATATTAATTAATATTTACAATAAAGGCTGCTCCATTACTCTTGTGTTCAAGTAACTTTTAGTCGAAGCTAAATATGGTGCATTTTGTTAAGTTTCCAGTAGAAGCTGAATATAGTGTTTTTGGGCCCTTAAATTGTTGCAAGGAAAATTAGGCAGTACTTCAATGACTTTACAATTTAAATTAAATGTTTTAGTTTTTTTAAATTTCGTTACATGTCACTACGTTTGTATAGGTTAACTTCGGACATTTTTTTCGTTGTTTTTGTATTAGACCCGACGTCCATTTGTTGGTAGGTCAATGTATGTACCTATAAATTTGTTCGGTTTTTACCTTCATATATTTTATAGATGATTAACAGACCATCGACCGACCGACAGACCGACGACAGTAACCATCGATAAAATAGAGCTAATCTGTTAGCAGACAGATCTTATTGATTGTTAAAATACAGCAAATTATCGAGTGAATATAACGATCGTCAAAATTTTTGCAAATTTGTAGTCACCTAAAGAGAACTGTGTATGAGACATGTAAACAATTTATTGTACCATAAACAGTTTAGTAATGCTTAAGTAATAAATCGCACCTTTGGTGTAATAAGACCACATCAGCAAAATTGCAACTTTTCTGCGATTTCAAAGAGAGATTTCAAAATTCTACGAACGAAATTAGTCAACAAGTTTTTTGTACTCAAAGAGTAGTTATACAATTTCTATTTTCTCATATACGCAATTTGTTTCTATTCTTCGTATTATTTTTCCGACTTTTATGTGTTAAAAGCAGTTTTGACGTAGGGCACATGTGGCTTTATTATACCAAGGAGACGACTTGACTCGACTTGACCCACTATTTCATATACATATTATTATATAGGTTTTCACCATGGGATTATTATTGTTATTTTTTTAAGGATTCGCTTGCATGTACCCATCGAGTATATAACGAGAAATAGAGAGGGAGAAATGTTGTTTAATTTGTTTGAAAACTATTCTGCCGTACCCGAATTCGAAACATTGACGGGTTTCGTCAATTGTTTCACTTCAAATCAACCAGTTAACTTGAGCTCTGCCATAATGGACGAAAATTACAATTTAATATTTCATTAACGATGAAATTTCATTCCGTTTCTTCTGTAATTAGATGTTTTGCTGTTTTTCTCCACATCACCGAATGGAACAGCACGCCATTCTTAGAGATATTATCTTTATTACAATAAATATAATAAACAGAATATGTTTGGAATATACGGAGACGTACACACAGGTCAGTTGTTGGCGCTGTACTATTGCAGTGCAAACGAGAATTGATATTTATAAGTGATGTATCACTGATGAGTTACCAGGAATGTATGGCCCTTATTTCGTCTCTATTTCTGGTTATATACTCGATGCATGTACCTTATGACTCTCGACGTATTTTTTTTTTTACAAATATCTGTCTATTATAAATTCGCAAGGTTTTGTTTTGTGGCATCCCAGTGAAATGGCGACTCACCGCTGTGTGGATCGCGAGGCACTGGAGACAGCGCTACGGGCGGACGGTGCTAGTGGCGATCTCGCTAGAGCCGTGAGGTTCGGCGTCGCGTACCATCACGCAGGGCTGTCTAGCGACGAGCGGACGCTGTTGGAGCATGCCTTTAGGTACGAATTTCTGCATTCATGTACATTTCGTAATGGTTCTTTACAGCCACATACATTTTTTTATTCAATATTACTTTAAATTATACTATATACATTTTTTTACGTGAAAACAGCATCCAAATATACACATCAAAAGTATTTAGGGATCAAGCACATTTTTGCCAATTATTGAAAATCAGCTGTTTTAACTATTTTTTTTTGAACACAAATGGTTTTTCTTGGTAAATTTCATGATTAAAAAAAAAATTAATAAATTTTTATAGATATTTTTATTTCATTTTAATAGGGTAATCAATACATACATATATTATTATACGTATATAAAAAAAAACCTCGATCCCTAGACACTTCTGATGAGTGTAAATTCTGTGGCTCAAGCCAACTTTTCAAGGAGACGCGAAAAACAGTTAAAGCTTAATATGATATTAAGCGTTAACTGTTTTTCGCGTTTCCTTACAAAGTAGGCATTTTTAACTTGTACCCCTTTTCACTAGAGCCACAGAATTATGTACTTTAGTATCATTTAAAGTAATATTAAACAAAAAAAAATATCACTTTAAAGTTTTTTAACGCGATGAAAACGTTTCTAGGTCGGGAGTGATATCCGTGCTGTGCTGCACGTCGACACTGGCGGCAGGTGTGAACTTGCCCGCTCAGAGGGTGATCATTCGTGCACCGCTGGTGGGCCGCGACTTCGTCACGCTGAGCGCGTATCGGCAGATGGTCGGCCGCGCCGGTCGCGCAGGCGTCTGCGACATTGGTGCGCCAGTAACGGTCGTCGTTACGTTTACTTATAACTATCACGATTATCACTACGGTATATCAATTGAAACTACGGAAGAAAAAAACAATGGAAGTGCCTTCATTCAGAGTGCAGGCGCGTGCGCGGCGGCGGGTGCGGGCGCGCTGGTCTTAGCGTCTTCCCTTTCACAGTGCCGAAGCGGGTAGATAAAATAAAATAAAATATAAATAAATAAAAACCTTTATAATTCCTTAATTACAAAAAGTATATGCTTTAATCAGTAACGATTTACTAGCCGCTTTCTCAGTCTCGTCTCCCTAGTTTTTTTTTCATATTAATACCTTCAAATAGAAAGGTATAATAACAAGTAACAAAATGCAAATATCCCAGTGTACGACGATTTGATTTTAAATTTAAATTCCAATCAATGTGCTGTCATGTAGCGGTTAATAGCTGAATGACGAGAACGAATTCGAGATGTTTACTAAGTTCTCCAAAAAAGAAGCGGCCATATTGCAGCGGTATAAGGTTTGTTTTCGTTTCTTGTAACAAAAGAAAGATTACTTTTAACAGAAAATTGAAATATTAAAATAAAATAATGATATATGATACGAAATATCGCCGTATATAATCTTACAAGTGCGACTATCATTTTTGCACTCCAAAATAACGAAAGAAGGCATTTTTGCAAGAGTTCGAGGTTTTGCGCGAGATGATTGACACGACCATAACGTACAAAGCGAAAATGGCGGACTGAGTTCAATTTTGCGGAACTCCGTGAACTGTTGGCACACGTGTTACGCAAACTAGGCACTTCTACTGTATTTATGCTTCTGTGATTAACCATACAGATAATAAACTCAGCAACTTGAAAACTACTTCAATTTACCTTAAAACCATTTACATATACGGGTACAGATTGAATTGCTTCCGTGGTCGAATGTTTACCACTCTGGTCCCGGGTTCGACTCCTGGCCCGGGCGAAATATTTGTATGGCGTACATCTATTTGTCTCGTAGGTTTTTGGTAGTATTTTGTGATTGTCTGTATGTGTGTTCATGGCATCCCTCATGCGGGGCTATAAGTGTTTACAGATATTTTGAACGCTGTGTTGGAAATGAACCAATTTTATCGGGTTTATTTATATATGTGGGTTTTGGGGTATATATAAGATTATTTGTTTTTTTAAACACCTTGATCACGTGATATAAAGGGCTCGAAAAGTTGATTTGTTCGAACAACAAATGTACGCGATTAAGATCCGGAAAAATAGTTTCATTTCCAATACGTACGTTTAATTTTGAAACATTTTGTGTTCAGAAGAATTTTTGTTTTTTTACATACAACTAACACATAGATACAGACTGCCCTCTTCGTCATAACACTTGATATTCGCACCTAAAGTTTTTTTTTGTTTAATAAATGTCAATCGCGTTCATTTTGCTTAACAATAAAACTTAAAACTAATATAAAAAAACCGCTTAAAACAACTCAATTTCGTTAAAAATGTCTATTATATTAGTTATGATGCAGCATACATTGTCTATTTTATAAATTTATATACAGTATGCTACGCCATTACAGGCGTAATGAAAAATAAAAATAATACAAATGGCGATATCGAAAAAAATCGTAAGGTCCGCTGGTTCGTTCCGTGGCTTATTTGGCATAGCGTCTGCCACGATTTGCTGGAAGACGTTGGTTCAAATCCAGCCGGATCGAATAATTTTTTTCTAAGTCTTCGATCTCCGTATTAATAATTATATCAAACTAGTGGAGTAATTTCACAAAAAATAATTGAATATCATGGTGGTGAGACTTAATTACAATATAAGGAAAAAACTATATATGATACAGGCGAGAGCATAATCATAAGCAGCTCGAGTGACTGGCCGCGGCTGTGCTCCGTTCTGGGCGGCGGACTGGCCCCCGCTAGGAGCGTCCTGGCACAGCATACATCTCTCAGCGGGCTCTCCCGCTCTACGGCTCTCGACGGACTCGTGTTGAGCGCCATAGCTCTCAAGATGGCCAATACGAGACCCTTAGTTCGAGAGCTCTTGGAGTGCACTCTCATGGCCACTGTCTGCAGTGACAAGTAACTTTATATTCAATAATTAATATATTCAGGCTGTCAATATTATAAAAATGGAAGTAAATTAATATATTTTTAACATGCTCGGAAATGTTTGCATTACTCTCAAAGAAAGAACTCACAAAGAACAACGGCGAAATTATTGTTAAAATAATTCTTAGCGTCTTCCAACATCATAATTATAAGTTTGAATTAAATAAATTCATTAGGTTTTTCAAATTATACTAAAGGCCAGTGAAAGTCTGGAAATAAAATCATATTTAAATGAAACTCAAATGACCGAATAAGAATAAGACCGCCTAAGCCGACAAAATAAATATGTAATTCCATTTCAGTCCGCTGCTCTGAACTTTTAAATATAACAAAGAGCTATTGTAAACAAATCAAAGAAAAACTGTTATACAGCTCGCTAGCATCAGTGTCCGTATTTGCGAGAATTAAAAAAATATTGCCTGCACTTATTTTGCGTTTAATTACGGTGCACGAATAAACCTGCACCACATACTTTAGAAATAAACGAGTTTAATGAGAACAATTTTTCGGCCGGGCGTCGAACAGTCAACAACTACCGAGGATGTCTTGTTGAGAGGTGAATCACGTATCGTGTATATTTTTGGTGATATTGTTTGTGACTGTAGTTGTTATGATTATTATATAATATGTTGTTATATAAAATAAATACTTATGTTATTTATTTTATTAATTTTAAGCGGAGGGAGGGTGGGAAAATTAACTACATGGACAAAAAATAGTCAACACAAGCGCAGCTATACTGCACGATTTAACCTTAACTGGGTTCACGGAGTAGAAAATTAATTACTTTCATTTTTATCGACTTTATTTCAAATGAATATTTCGTCCAAATTTCTCCTCCTTTAACATCAAGGAAAACATTGGATTTTGCCAAGATCTTAAACGTTGGTTGTTTAAAAAATATATGCACTTTTTTGTACAAGCTTCTCAAAGCTTCAGAATCCCAATTTAGCCAGATGACCGTGTAAGTTTGTCACCATTTGGACACTTACAGTATTTATGTATATTTGTTATTAAAGATTGACAAATTGATTTCAACCCTGAATGGTGACGCTTTTATAGTGTTATAATAGTGTTTCTCACCACCTCTATCGTGTTTCAGCTCCCCAATCGACGTGAAGCAACTCTGCGATGAGTCCATCAGTTCGCTAATCAAAGGCGGCGCGGTGGAAGTTATCAACAGAGATTCTCACAAACCTGTTGTTTCTAATAGAGATTACGTCGTATATAATACTAGCGAACTCGCTGTTAGTACATTGGGAAAAGCTGCTATCAAAGGTATTTCATAAAACAAATATTTTGCGTTATATCAATATTCATCATAAACTTGTCAAGCAAATTCTAAAAGTATAAAGAAAGTATGCACACACAAGATGCCGAAAATACAGGTACTCAGTTACTCAGTTTAAGCATCGGAATTAAAAAGATTAGTTGCATAACTTTATAATGATTGCATAATAATTAAGTTTTCTTTTGTTTCTTGAAACAGGTTAATCGTTAATAATGTCTATCTTTTTTACCGTTAAGTTGTAATGGTTCATCACGTGATTATGATAGGAGACAAATGGTTGTTATTATTCCTTTCAGGCTGTATGGAGTTGTCAATCGCGAAGCAACTGCTCAAAGACCTGGAAGTGGCGTCTCAGTCGCTCGTACTTATGGGCAGCCTTCATTTGCTGTATTTGGTCACTCCACATGACTATGCTGGGATCCGACCGGATTATAGACATTATTACTCGTTGGTATGTAATAAGTTTCATTTTTAAAATATACGTTTTATTTTAACCGATGTTAAAAAAGTAGATATTTACTTGACTGCACTAAATATATTCGATCAACAGGGTTCTTTCTAAAATAATAACAATCTCGCAAGACTGTATTACTAGCATCGTAAATAATAACTTTTGTTCCATTATTTTTTACAAAACATTAATTTTATAATAACATACAACAAACAATTTTACCAAAAACAAACTTTAAAGTTTTTTTTGTACTATCTAACACTTTTTGCTTGGCTGAGTGAAGAAAAACTTTCATAGATATCTCTACTCGGTCGGCTGGTTTATGTCGTTGTTCAGTTGGGAGAAAGTGCTGGTTCGAATCTAGCCGGATTGAAGGATTTTCTCTTAGTGTTCGATTATTGTGTTAATAATTATGTTTAAATTTTCCAGTACTGCAATCTGGACGAAGAAGAAGTACAAACAGCCAAAATTCTGGGCATAACTGAAATGAACGCCATTCGCATGATGACTGGAAAGCCTATCACGGTAATTAAATTTAGTCTACAACCTGTGAAAGATTTGGCTCTAAGTACCCAATAAGTGACAGTGAAATTCTGGATTGATTACATAATATAAACTTTACCCTGTTGGCATATCGTTGAAAGTTCAATACCATACCTATTATAGCAAGTTACGACGTTTTGATATTATATTGAAATTTCAATCAATGTGCTGCCATCTAGCGGGTAATTGCTGAACGCCGACGAATTGGAGTTACTAATTTAGTTCTCCAAAAAAGAAGCGACCATATTGTAGGGGTATAAGATTTACTCTGGTTTCTTGTATCAAAAAAAATCGATAAACAGAAAATTGAAAATTGATTAAAATACGACTTACCGATGCTATGCAATACCACCTCGGGTTATATTTTTGGTGTGGCTATCATTTTTGCAATCCAAAACAGCACAATAAGGCACTTTTCTTGGATTTTAGACAATTTGCACGAAAGAATTACACGACTATACCGTACAA
This sequence comes from Hyposmocoma kahamanoa, assembly GCF_003589595.1. NCBI lineage: Eukaryota > Metazoa > Arthropoda > Insecta > Lepidoptera > Cosmopterigidae > Hyposmocoma > Hyposmocoma kahamanoa. The sequence continues at coordinate 5,670,904 of NW_020654422.1, forward strand.
AGCGAAAATGGCGGACTGAGCTTAAGTACGGACTATTGTGCATGTAGCGGTCATGCGTGTGATGCGAACTAACTATTTCTACTATAGTGCGCGCGGAACTAGCTGGCCGCGCCTTAGGTAGGGACAGGGGTGAGGGGGCGGGTTGCTTGCTGCTCGCAACGCACATGAGATTAGACAGTGACGACCAATCTCGAGATATCGTGAACAATAATTGTTCAGTTATTGAAAAGAAAAAATTAAAGCCAATTGAACTTTTACAAGTTTATATTATACCTATCTAATTAATTGCAATGTACAGTCGGCAGCACATCAGGCCGCCACAAACTGTCAGATTTCCTCAATTGATTTTCAACTTAAAGTCCAGGGAATAGAGTATAAAATTGATTGGATAAATTTGACATTTATGTATTGATGGACTTGCTGTTGTCCGTACATTGCAATTAAAAGTAAAATAAACCAAAAACAAATTAAATGAAATTCTTCCGACATATTTGAATCATTTATGAAATTATTATTAATTAATTAGTGTAACTAACACGACTTTGTATTTATAGATATGAAATTACTCTGACATATTATCCTCTGAATCACTTGATTCTGAATTGTCTGAACTTGAGTCAGAATCATCTTGTAAGTTTATAATGAATTCGTCCATCACAGTATCATATCTCATATCATGATTCCAGTATTCTTGTTCGTTTTTTTGTACGTGGTCGTCGCATTTTTGCCATTGTTCGGCAGAAAATTCAGAAAATAGTCTTGTTAGTATTGTAATTTTCTCGTCCAATGTAGCATTAATGTGATCTCTGGCCAGGCAATTTTTTATATTTGCCCACACAAGCTCGATTGGGTTGAGATCTGGATGATATGGAGGTAGTCTTAGAACAGTATGACCTGCACCTTTCAGAAGTTCATCAATCGTGTATATTTTTTCTGATTGGGTCGTATTAATCAAGCCCAAGAGTTCAGCTTTGACCATCGTGGGAGAAAAGGGCACGTTATGATTTTGCAACCAATTCTGCATATTAATTTTCATACAGGACATAGTCGGTTTCTTCTCAACTTGCACACAGTAGCTGCATTGTCCATAACTATGACTGAGTTAGGTGGAAGTTTAGGTATTAACTTTCGATCAACCCAGTTGTAAAAATTTGTAGAGTTCATGTCTCCATGATAGTCTCCTGTTTTTGAATCTGATTTAAAAATTAGCAGAGCATCGTCAACTAACCCGTTCCGACTACCAGCGTGAACTATTATTAAACGCCTATATCTTTTATATATATTTGCCTATATCTGCATAAACACCAGGCTCCGACGAAGATTGCCAACATTTTTGGACATTATGACTTTGGTTAACGTAAGTTTCGTCCAAAAAGAATATATTTCGTTTGTCTTCTCTGAATTTTCTTATGGCCCTCAAATATTTCACTCGCCATTCAACAATGTTTGGTCTCTCTAATAAAAGGGATCTCTTCGATTTACATTTTTTAAATGAATATCCCAGTTTGTGCAAAAGTTCTCTTAAATAAGTTAATCCGCAATCTAAAATATTATCCTCTTTTAACACAGCATTTAGTTTTCGTAGACTTGGATTTGTTTTCTGTACCGTATAAAACTGATTTATTTTTCTTCTTATCACTCCTAAATCAAAATCATCAACTTGTATTTTCTTTTTTATCTCTTTTGGCCTTCGTGGAGAACTAAATTTTGCTTCCCCTGTATTTTGCAAGGATGTTTTACTTTGAGCAATCACTCTCCTTACACTTCGTTCTGATATCCCGGTTGCTTCTGCCACTAATTTATGAATATTCGCATCAGTTTTATATTCTAAACTATTGACATCGGCTTTCCGTTTTTTAAAAAACGTATGCACTTTAAATATTATTTCCTTAGATTGTCTTTTTATCGGCGGACTCATCTTGACATTGCAATCTCTTGTGCGTTTTGTCTAAACTAGCCAGAACTGTCAACATGTGTTGCCGCCGCGAAGTCCGGCGCCGAACTGAGTATTCTGAGTAATGACATCAAGTGCCCCCGCCTCCCCGTCCCACCGCTCACATACCTAAGGCGCGGCCAGCTAGTTCCGCGCGCACTATAGTACTTACTGTTCTGTATGACAGGTAGATACACAAGGCTTTACGTAATTGAGGCTGTTAGCGTAAAAGTGGTGTAACTCAGATTTTTTTTCTACAATATTACTTTGTTCTGTGCTGTAATCCTACCACTTCATTGCTCACATTTGCGCGTGTATAGACAGCGTCTTGCTGTACGTAATTATAGTAACGTACGTAAATAAGTTTGTAAGTAAGTTTTTACCCTTAAGTGTCCAAGGGGTGGAAAAAAAATTGTACATTAAAACACATTCAAATATTTAATAATTAAGTATCATTTAAAGTAATATTGTAATAAATAATGTGGGTTACACTGCTATTGCGCTGATAGCCTCAATTAGTGTACGCTTCCAGCGTTCATGACAACTCACTATAGCCATTACTGCAGTTATGTTATAAGCATTTCAATCTATTTATAAAAGCCGTTTTTCTTTTAACGCATTTACTAAGTACTCGCGAGATCAGCAATTACTAACTGCAACGCCTTTGGTATAATAAAGTCACATGTGATCTGTGACCCGTATTTGTTTCTATCATTGGGAGACTAGACGTAGGTTACACCCCTATTTTTTGGTATTTATTTTATTTTATTTATGAAGTTCAGGCCACATGACACATATAATATTTACCTTAAAGTTAAGATTTTTATATGGCGTACGGCATCGAAGTGGAATTCTGTGCCTGCAGATTTATTCCCTGAATGCTATAACTATAGTCTTCTCGAGGCGAAAGTGAATAGGCCTTTTGTAGGTGTGTATTCTCCATCGTCGACCTTATCGTCACTCTCTCTCAAGTGAGATGGAGGTGAAATGCGCACTACAAAACCATAGAAGTCTAAAGCGCTTTTATCACATAAAAGTCATAAAAATATACGAACTAAAGAAAACAATCAACAAATTTAGTTCATAGAATCTGAAAACCTCTGTCCTAATAAGTTGTAATTTTGTAAATGTTGTCTTACACCAAGGGTGCGAATTATTCATACTATGTAAATAGTGCTGGGTAAAAAAATAAAATAAAAAAGGTGGAAAAAATTCTATTATATTTATCTAGGATATTTTTCCAATATTTTTTCTTTAATTTTCCACATATGACGTTGACACAAGTTGAAGTTACTGAACGAATACGATGGAGCCATTCTATTGGTATTTTTTCGCTGTTGTGAAATAATTTTAAATCTTGTGTTTCTATAAGTGGCTTCTATCTATACAAGTTTATTTTATAATTCACGCAAAGAAAAACTTCAAAAGATATTTCTAAACGTAGAACATATAGTATGAGCCCTCGAAATTATATTTTTAAAATTTTTCCAATTTTCCGGGAATATTTTCTTTTAATATTTTGTTTCCAGAATGTTCCCGAAAAAGTACTTTGTCGTTTCTACTTGGCTTTAATGCTGCATGACCTGTGGAAGCAAGTTCCTTTCCCGGCTGTGGCAGACAAGTAAGTAGACAGATGGATACCATTTTGAACCTAACTTAAATTTCAGCTTCTCATTTGTTCTAATGAATAAAATAAAGTTTGTGGACTGAGGAATTAATATCGTTTACTCGAGTGTACAATTCGCTAAATGTTTAACAAATGCGGTACGTTATTTTTCGGGTGTACTATACTTGTCTTGCAGGTACTGTATACCCCGCGGTACCGTGCAATCAGTGATGTCGTCATCGGCATCGTTCGCGTCGTGCGCGCACAGAATGTGTGAAGAGCTGGAACAGCTGTGGAGCTTCAAAGCGCTCTTCGCGGAGTTGGCCCCGCGACTGCAGCACTGTGCTGCGCCCGAGTTGAGCCAGCTCATGGAGCTGCCCGCTGTTAAAAAGGTAGGCAACGCTCTTTCCTAACTTGTTGGTAAATTTTTTATTCAATATCGATTTTAAATTTGAATTTTTTGATTTTTTTTATAATATCATGTGACGGGACAAACAAGTCATCGTCTGATAGTAAGCTACAATTGCAGTGTCATTCAGAGCTTTAAATTGCAAAGATATGAGGAGCACTGCCACTGCGCCTGTCACCAAGAGACATAAGTTGAGAAGTCCCATGTGCCTGTAATTTCACCAAAATTGTTGCTCAAGATTATGATCGATACTGCCGTAAAAAAAACTATTTCAACTCTATGGTAGCTCAATACTGTCAACGGCTGTTCGGGTCAAAAGTATAAAAAAAACTATCATTTAACTCGACTAACACATATGAGAACTATGTTATCTACCTACATTTTTCACTTTTTCACACACCTACTACATTTTTCATATAAAAGTGAAGTAAATATAGCGGTCACTAGCGATCACAATCTCGTGTTAGAGGCACCTGTTTTCAAAATTAGTTCTCATAATAACGTACGTAACATGAATTTTAATTCAATTTTGGCGAGAGTACCGGCTGAACATTTGTCGACCTTAATGAAGGAGGAGTTTTGGCCGAAGGGTGTCGTATATCGGCTATTCCGCGTCCGGTTATCTGACACCAGATTGCGCCATACGTCGCCGACAAGTCCAATTTGTTATAATATACTATATGTTACATTGTATACATATAGTATATATGAAGACTAAGTTGGTCATAGTTGCCTGATGGAAACGAATATATAAAAAAATCATACAAACAGGACTACCTGACAGCGAATGTTGATTGTTCCTTGAACGTTATAACTTGGGCCTTTTCAAAGCAAGAGTGAATAGGCATTATTTAGGTATGCATGCTCCATCGTCGACTTCGTCGTTACTTTCCATCAGGTGAGATGGAGGTCAAATTCGCACTTATATTTTATATAAAAAAAATCGAACACTTGCTTTTATTGCTTTAACGCTTTTTCTTTAATACTTTTAAGGCGCGCGCATTGCAACTCTTGCGAGCGGGATACAAGAGGATAGAAGACCTGGCGAAAGCAAATGTTGAAGATCTTACGTCTGCCATAATGCACTTGTCCAGGACAGCCGCCAATCACCTCATCAGTGCAGCTAGAGTAAGTGAACGTTACCTACCAAAGTAGAGCGCAGAATAGCGTTGTTTAAGCAATCTACGGTAGAACGTTATTTTGAATAAGCGTCGGGGTAATATCGAGTTCTTAGGTTTTCGCGATTGTTACACATGGGGGAATGAAACAACTTATTCATATCTAAATATATATAGTATATGTATATTTGTTAAACAAATATGTATACACGTCAGCCGTGACCATGGTACGAAACATTGGCTTGGTCGAAAAACTAATACACACGATTTAGAGCGGTTATACACGGCGATTTTTACACGGCGTTCAAATTAGCCGCTATTAGAAGCACTGTAGCCGCGCGGCGGCCGCGGAACCGTAGCCCTGCTGAAGTGCGACCAAATTTTTAGTGATATTTTATCATTCGACTCAGTTACGCGATGGATTCTGACGAAGAAACATTACTTTTACCTTGTTATTGTATGTAAAATTAGTTGGGACACACATTTCACATATAGGTATTAAAAATGACTCACCTGCTATGTTTTTTCAGTTTCCCATTCCTTTTTTGTCCAGTCGATTGAAATAACTGGCGGAACTGCTATCCCATATTGTAGGGTGTTGTTGTACATTATCTATTTTCATCCATCGTGATTAATTTGAAAATTTAACATGTGCACCTCACTTACCGTGAGTGCAACCGACCGTTACTGCAGCGCGACCGTCGCGCGGTTGCAGCGCTTGTAGAAATTGTATGAAATGTGACCGCCGCGCAACACAGTGTAACAGCGGCTTATTTGAACGCGCCCTTACATCCGAAAAAAAAGGTTCATTTCTAGTGGGATAATATAAAATACATATTTGATATTGTGCACTACTTGATATTGAATTTAAAATGAAACAGATAAAACTGTTTTTTTTTTGTGTCTGGCGGCGAGTCATTTTTGAGGACGAGTACTGTTTTTTTCACATTTTTTTCTGTTCGGGACGCATCGTGAATATTTTTTGTGTATACTAGGATATCGAGTATTTAACAGTGAAATACTAGTAAAAATTTGGTGTTAATATGTGTGGTAACACCAAAGTTATAAAACTGTTCACCAATCGGTACTGTAATGTACTGGTAACCATAGCTACCAGTGACGTTCGACCGAAAATGAAGTATTTGACGGTACCAATAACTGTTCAGTGGAATGGGTTGGTAGATTTTATGCCACTCAAAGTGTTAAATAAATTTAAAAAGTCACAGACTATTCTGAATAAAATTAATAAAATGTCAACAAAAATTGTAAGTCCATACATTATGTGAGCACTTGTTTACAAATAAAATATTTACTAATTTTAGATGATGCTGATAGAAAAAGTGGAAAATTTACGAGCCGAAGCAGAGGATGTCATGGAAGAACTAAACGCATAAAATTGAGACTGACGTGATACAAGTTGTCATACTTTTGCAATCCTTATTATGGCCTCTTAAAGCACATAATTTGTAAAAAAAAGTTACGTCTGTACTGTGATAGACATCGAGTATATATACCGTGGTGATAGATTACAAGTAGATAAATTTAAAAATAATTGGCTATGAAGTAGAGTTATATTATATGTTATCAAATATCTATACGTCGGAAAATAACCGATTATATGATTATGATGATGAAATTGCTGGAAGCTACTAGATGGAACATGCCCAAACCCGCAAAGAAAGGCCTCTGTTTGTTTATAATTGGAAAAGAAAGTGAATCAAAATATGAAATAAATATATTTTTAAATGGGACTTGCATTTTTATTTAACTGCCTCAATGGCCGAACGGTTACCATGTAACGGTGCCGGACTGCCACGCAGAGGTCCCAGGTTCGATTCCCGGGCCGAGAGACATATTTCTATGACCTACATTTATTTCTCTCGTGAGTTTTTCTTTTGTCTAACCACAAATTACACCCAAATATACAAATGTGTGTGTCCATGGCACCCGCACATACGGTTTCCCTAGTGCGGGGTTATGTTGAGTGTGTGCGTTATTATTATAGCGTATTGCTGGTATATTTCAATTGTGTATGTATTCCTCATTTTTTGTTTAGATTATACATTATTTAGTAGCAGTAGAGCTCCATGTGAGAGTCGTCCAGGGAAGTACTGTCACCTTACCTGTTTCTGCCGCCAAGCTGTAATGTCAGCATTACTGTGTTCGGGTTTTGAAGGGTAAGGGTGCTGGTGAAATTACAGGCACATGGGACTAGTGAATTTATGTCTCAGGGAGACTGCGCAGTGGCAGTGCCTCTCAGATCTTTGCGATTAAGGCTCTAAGTGGCACTGCAATTGTTATGGACAGGCATGTAGCTTACCATCATGCACACGACTTGTTCGTCCTGTCTCTTGATATTATAAAAAAAATCTAAATGTGTACTCTATTTCACTTCCTATGACCTGATGGAGTTTGGAAAAATATAACATACATGGGGTAATGATAATTAAAAAAGCTAGGTTAAAAAAACATTTTTGATTAAGTTATACATTTCTATGTATTCTCATCGTCTCTTATACAAACAAGGTTTTAAAGTTAATGAAGGAAGTTTATTTTTCTTTTTGGGCGAGTCTCTAATTTTGACAAACTGCATGAAGAAAAATACTTTATGGCTCTTGTCCAAATTCTTCAACTTAAAGCCTAGCTTCTCTACATCGTGGGCGAACGATTCCACGTTATCAAATCTGCTCTCTACTTCGGCGATTTGAAGTTGGCCTCTGGGAAAATAAACATTATTTCATTAGCTGGTGATGAATTAAATTTAAAAGAGGGCAACCCGAAGGCAGTATAACGGACATATCGCACATGAACCCAAATAATGTCTAATAAATAGAAATGGATTTGTATTTATATGTAATACTTAATTATACATTTCATATATTGTTTTCATTCTTTTTTTTTTTAATTTTCAAATCGTGTTTTCCTAATTCCACAATTTTGAGTTACGACATTATTTGGTATCGTGTGCGATATGTTAAGAAGCTTTGAGCTGTAGAGGCTTTTATGTTTAACACTCTCAACGTCATAGAACATACGATTTTTCTGAAGTAGCAGGCCATGTGGGCGGCGCGCGAGACACGCTTTTTTTTACAGCACGCCACGTCTGATCTCGAATAACTTTTGTAGCAAGCCATGCGGACTGCTGGACCTTTAAGCTTCACCAGCTGGTCCTGTATTACGCCGTGATCCCACCAAAAACAGACATATTTTTAAATGAAAAAGTGCGCGTTGCCAGACTTCCGTAATCCCATTGCATTGGTTGACCATAGAAAACTCTACTAATCCCCACTGTATGTGAGTTACGCTATGGTACTGGTTCATCTGGTACTTCCTCATTCACCAGACAGTGACATCACTGTCTTTGTGTGTGGCCAGTGCTTCAGGTGGCTTGCTGGTTAACATTAGAGGAAACATAGTGGCGTGCTGCAATTGAATTTTTGTGAGCGGCCGTCGGCCCACGTGGTGCTGAGAGGGGTAAAACCTTAATGGCAATAAATTTTGGAGGAGCATTTTGGGTGCAAATAAAAATGCAAATCACATATTTACCCCATTTTAAGAATCCTGTTTGCTTCAACCAAGTACTGTGTAAGATCAGTTCCCATTAACGCAAGACAGTATACAGCGACATCAACCGAGGCAGCCAGCAGCGGTGTCCGCGCCATGTCACATACTTCTACACCTGGAGTAGTAGACACTAGGTCGAAGGATCTCACGGCATGGGGAACTCGCTTTGATAAGGTCGCTTCGCCGCAACCCATGTCGGCTATTATATAACTTTTAGGCCTACAAACAAAATGTTTAATATTATGCAATGCTCATTCCAAATTAAACCTTACAAACTTCAAAACCTCACAAATCATAATTACACAGCAAATTAAATTCATTGTAATTTGAGTGTATTTTTGTGTTAAGATTAGTGGAGTTCCATTTTATTACATTTGACTACACAAAATTCAACACCAGGTGTGGTACTTAAATCCAAAAAACTTCAGTTTACACATTAAATAAGGTAGCATTAATTTTAAACATAGTATATCTATGGGATAAAAGTTGTAAATAGCTTACATTTTCAAAATCTTTTTCACAATGACATCGAGTGGGTTGACGGGCCACTTCTTCACCTGTAGTTGGTATCCTTGGTGGTAAGTCTGGAAAGCTGATGGATCGGATTGAAAGAGTTCTTTCGCTTCTGAGCCAGTTGAAGTGTACAGCTTCTCATTTATGTACCTGAATTGAGCCGCTGTAATGATTGACAATCAATTAGTACTCTGCACAAGTTGATATTTCAAGAAGGGAGCTGGTGTAAATGAGTTTATAGTATTATTATTGTGCATACTCTTCGAATATAAACTATCTTGAAGCTAGGTGGGGAAAAATATTAACATAATGCTGGTTGTTCAGTAGTAGTATAGGACGTTACATCTAATATATTGTATTGACTTATAATACTCTGCCACAAAAATACTTTAACTATAACAAAATAATAATACTTTTATAATAGGACATCATATTTCGTTGTCTTAGAGTGAGTACCTTTTATGTGATTTCTATGTAATTTTTCAGGACAATGATAAAAATGTGGTGTGAAAAGTAGTAAACGCATTTTATTTTTAATTAGTTAAATTACTATATACCTCTTTCAGGTATTATATTACTTTAATAATGTATTTCAGTTATGTTGAGTGTGTGCATTATTATATATCTTTCTCACTTGAACTGTGCATTACTAATTTTGAGATTAATAGATTTGATCTGATATAAATTTGCATAATTCTAACAATATGGAACATGGCATTTTTTTTATAGGAGTAGAACAGACACTTGCTTTGTAGGCATTATTTTACAATGACACACGATGACAGTAATTTTACAGAGTGCATTGTTGGACAAAATAATCAGGTGTTTTGTATGGGAACTAGGCAATGGGAACATTGTCCGATAATAAACAAGTCAAGATAATAAAAAAGTCAACAGCTTCATGGTGGCAACCATTAGTAGCATAACAGGAAGTGAGTATGCCTATAGCTCCGGTACTTATATGGAAAACAGGGAGGGTGCTGTATGTGCACCTGGGGCAGCTCACCTAAGACACTAACTAGCCTTTTGAGAATCAGATGAAGTCTGTGAAAACGGGCTTATCTAGGGTTTGGACCTGACTGAGAAGTATGGGCTTGCTTGCAGGTTATAGTGCCCTTCCTAGGTTACAGAAGAGATTGAAAAATTATGTAGAAAGATATAGGATGAAAAAGTGAAAGGTTTAATTTCTTTCAATTTAAGCACATGTTGTTGATGTAAGTGACTGTATTATTATGCCTCAATTAACCAATTTCTTAACTTCACATCTCTGCCGCAGATGAGTGAATATTGAATTATATTCTTTAGGTTTATCACCATGACACTTGGTATAAATACTCCTTAAATGTTTACCTTTAAGCCTTTCCAACATGCGTGTCCTAAGATCATTCCCATTAACCTTAATAGAATTTCTGTTCACATTATTCTTGACCAGCATTTGCTTTATTTTCTGTTTCTTCAAATATAGCCTATTTTTGTTTTCTTGAGGGAATAATTCCTCTTCCTTGTCTTCTTCTTGATATACTTGATTTAACTTCTTTTTCTTAGCATTTACTATTAATTCATCAGCTCTGTCGAAATCTAAGTCTTTGACTTTAACATTAAGACCAGCTTCATTATGTTCATTTACTATAGTATCATTTGCTTTGCGCTTTTTAGGAGATTTATTTTTCTCTTCTAAATTTGTAGATTCAGTCTCAGCAGCTATTTTCACAGGTACATTTAGCGTTTGTTTCTTTTGTAAATGGTTAATGTTGCCATTTATTAATGATTTTGTATTCACTTTCTTTTCTTCTAATTGTTTCTTTCGTAATTGCTTGTTTTTAATAATGACCTTCGGTTGTATTTGTACAGTATCCAGTTTTTTGTCCACCTTTATTAAATGTGATTTACATTTAAGGGGTTTCTTTTTATTTTTATATTTTGTTTTAGTATATGCTATATTATCTTTAAATTCACTTGTAATTTTATTGGTTTTTAACAATTTGTTCCCATTTTCTAAGGAAACTTTAGGATTTCTTACACTGTTTTTCTTATTCTGAATTTGAACAGCATTAGACTCTTTTGGCCGTTTTGCTTTCTTTTTCTGTAACAATAGATATAAAATTCAAAATATAAAATTAGTGTAAAGATCATTGACCTACCAAAAAGTTGTAAAACAACAACTATATTTGAGGTTACATCAATGTCTTAATCATATTCAACATTACAAAAAACACAATGTCTTAAAAGGATACTGCATGCTGCACTGATGTGCATCAAGAAAAATTCTCTACAAATATAATAATAATAATAATAATTTTAGTATATACTTTGCAAAAAGTTTAAAAGAAATAAGAAGTAAGTTATGTCGCACTTACCGAAATATTATTAAGGAAATCCACATGGGTTTTTGAAATATCCGCCTCCCAATCTGGTATTTTAAACATTTTTATTTAAGATGTATATAAATACAGCATAAGAAATGTTCAATTTAATACAAATTTGTGAAATATACAATAGGAAACATATGCATGCATGTACTCGACTCAACGCAACAACGCGATAAGATAACAACTGTCAACGTCAAGTTGACAACTACGTTTTGTTTTTTAACCGACTAACCTAAAAAAAGGAGCAGGTTTTTTATTAATTAGACTGTATGTTTTTTTGAAAATATTACCTCTATGGGTGGCAAACTATGGGATGAATGACTTTAGAGGTCGGTTTTTTTATTCGAGTACATTTTCAAGCTTGAATTTTATTATCCTCTACAGGCAGTATTCCCCTATTAATTAATTTTGAGGTCGTTTGTTTTAAAGCGACTAGGTAACGTAAACATACAACAAATAACGTCCATCTTATATTGAAGTTGTGCACAGTACAATTATCGTCGACCTGGTGGGATTTGAACTCACGTCCATGCTGCACCGTAGCATTGCCATTGCTCTAACCATCCAATCTAAAAATCCAATAGCGGTCAATGCGACGTGTGCATTGTGTGTGACGTCTCAAGTGGTCAACTAAGTGCGCGTTGGAATTGCGTCCTTGTGCCATACGCATAACCGCGACAGTAGCGTGAACCGACACGGCTGTGACGTCGCTGCAGCTCTCTGTGTAGAATACGCAACGCAGAGCGGTCATACAATTGTGCCTACGTGTGCTGCCTCTGGGGAGACACCGCTGCACCAAAGTGATTTGCTGTTTATTTTTTCGAATTTAACATCGACTGGAGGAAGTCCACTGCTGATCACAGACCCCCAAAAATAAACATCAATATATAGCGCTTTCGCACGCGCCATGGCCTCTACCTCTACTAACATAATATGCTCAGGATGTAGACAAGGAATACATAATAGGGAGTATTTGGCTTGCACGACGTGCAGGGGCAAATACGACTTGGCCTGCCTGAATATGTCTATTAAAAGATTTCTACTACTAGATCAAGACCGGAAGAAAAATTGGGTATGTTCAGAATGTCGCAGTAAATTACCTAAAACTGACAACACTAACACACCTGCTCGTGCGGCGGCGCATACTGATTTCGGTACACATATACCTGCGGGAGACGATCAGACCCACGATGAGCCGTCGTATGTGACTATTAGAGCCAGGCAGCGGCCTCCTTCTGATTGCGCAAACTACATAACAGAGGAGACGCTCAGAACTATTTTGCATCAGGAAATGAACAGCATCCTGGACAAGAAAATCAAAGACCTTATAAGCAAAGAACTGAGTTGCATCAACCAACAAATAGCGGGTTTTAACGAATCTATGTCATTTTTCAACAAACAGTTTGAAGAAATGAAGAGTAGCCTGGAAGAGAAAAACACACAACTGAGCAAATTACAAACCGAAAATACGCAACTACAGACGTCGGTGCGGGACCTTACGAGTAGGATGAACCTCATTGAGCAGAATCTCCGTGAATGCAACATAGAAGTCAATGGAATTCCAGAGAACAGGCATGAAAATCTGCCCAACATTGTTTTGCAACTTGCAAAGATCACAGGGAATCCACTTATCGACACGGACATCTTACACGCGGTCCGAGTTGCAAAATTCAACAAAGATGATAACCGGCCAAGGGCTGCTATAGTGAAACTACGAAGCCCTCGTTTAAGAGACTCTGTACTGGCAAGTGTTGTAAACTTTAATAAGAAAACCCCGGATGATAAATTAAGCTCACATCACCTTGGAATCGGAGGTTCTCGTTCGGCTGTTTTCGTATCTGAGCATTTAACTCCCACAAGCAAACAACTACACGCTGCAACGCGTAAACGGGCCAAAGAAGTAGGGTACAAATTTGTTTGGGTGCGTAACGGCAAAGTGTTTGTCCGCAAAGATGAGCGATGTCAACATCTTCTGATTAAAAACCACGACAGTCTAAAACTAATGACATAAACCTTTGTACCTTTCGCACATAAATGTTATGGTGTATGTGTATATAAAGTGATTAACATATACTATCAGAATGTACGTGGAATCAGGACTAAGACAAACGAGGTGTACAAAAATATCGCTCAGTGTAATTACGATGTCATTGTCTTCACGGAAACATGGCTGAATTCTGGTGTAGAGTGTGGTGAATTTGTCGACGATAGATATGTGGTTTATCGAAGGGATCGTGTATGTGTTTCTAAAGATAGACTTATGAAAAATAAACTTAGGGAAGGTAAATGTTCTAAGTTGGACGGCGGAGGTGTCATGATTGCTGTTCAGAAGAAATTCCAGTCCGCGCGAGTGCATGGCTGGGAGACGAAGTCTGACTTTGAGGACTTGTGGGTTATGCTGGACTGTTGCTCGGGAGCTAAAAAACTTAAGATTGCTATCTGCTGCGTCTACTTGCCCTCGCCGGCCAAATTGGAACATCAAAGTGTCTTCATTGATAAGGTCAACGACGTGACGAATCATGTCAATGAGGTTGTCATTTTGGGTGACTTTAATTTACCAAGAATTCAGTGGACTAGAGAGGATAGTGGACATTCCATAAAGCCCAGTAATTATAGCGGTCCCTTGGAATATTCCTTTATCGATTTCATGTCATTTAACAGTCTTAGCCAACTCAATCACATTCTCAACAAAGACGGGAAAATTTTGGATCTTGTACTTACCAATATTCCTCATGCATACGTTACAGAACCATTAGATCTACTGACAAAATTAGATTCTTATCATCCCCAATTGCTACTTGAGATTCCACTTGTAAGACACAATGTAACGAACTTTACTAAACGCACTGGATTTAATTTCTTTAAGGCGGATTATAATGAAATAAATTCCAAATTATATGCTGTAGACTGGATTAAGATGCTATCTGGTTCCAGGACTGTTGATGACATGGTTTCGGTGTTTTATGGTGAACTGCAGAAAATAATTTCCCAATTAGTACCAAGGTATAAGACCAGGAAATCCAAATTTCCCCCCTGGTTCAATCACTCCCTCATTAAATTGCTATCCGAGAAGGAAAAATTGCGGCGTAACTATAGTAAATTTAAGAACCCTCGAGATAAAATAGAATTTGATTTGTTACGAAATCGTTGCCATCTTCTTTATAATATATGTTATAAGACGTATAAACGTAATCTTCAAGATAATATTTCAGAAAACCCAAAGGCCTTTTGGCGCCACATAAAAAATACCCGACAGAGGGTGGCACCTATCCCTAACACAATGCATCTTAGCAATCAGTCCTGTAGCGAGGGAAAGGGGGTGGCAGATCTTTTTGCTGAACACTTCTCTACGGTATTTAGCGACGCCAATCGCAGTACCTGCGAGAAGTTTTCCTATACAAGCCTTTTTTCGAGCAAAATACAATTCTCGGAGCGAGAGGTGTTGAAAAAATTGAGAGGGCTAGACATTTTTAAAAGCTCAGGTCCTGACGGGATCCCACCTCTTTTTATTAAACGGTGTGCTCACTCACTAGCGTATCCTTTAACTCTCATATTTAACTACTCACTGGCGGAGGGTTCCTTTCCAAATGAGTGGAAGAGAGCTAGGGTCTGTCCATTATTCAAAGGGGGTGATCCAAGTGATGTGGCAAACTATCGTCCTATTTCTATCTTAGCTTGTTTTTCGAAGATATTTGAGTCTCTTGTTTGCCCTATTGTAGCCCGTCACGTGAATTCCTGCATCTCCCATAACCAGCATGGCTTCATTGGTGGTCGCTCGGTGCAAACCAACTTGGTACCCTTCGTTGACAATGTCAGTCGCGTATTAGACAGTGGCGGCGAGGTGGACGCGATCTATACAGATTTTTCCAGCGCTTTTGATAAAGTCGATCACTTTCTTCTGGTAAAAAAGTTAGAGGGATATGGATTTCATGGCTCGTTGTTGAATTGGTTTACTTCGTATCTGAGTTATAGAACACAGTTTGTGGCAGTCAAGGGTTATGTGTCGAAGTCATATGGCGCTGTATCGGGTGTGCCCCAGGGCTCTCACTTGGGTCCTATCCTGTTTCTACTGTTTATCAATGACATCACATCAGTTGTTCATCACAGTAAATGCTCATTATTCGCAGACGATCTCAAAATTTACAAGCATGTAAAATGTACTCTAGATACAATGTTGATCCAGCATGACCTAAACAGGATACAACACTGGTGTCTTGATAACGGTATGACTATCAATGTCCAGAAATGCAGCTTTGTGAAGTTTACTAGAAAAAAACTGCCTATCCAATCCACTTACACACTGAATGGCACATCTCTTGTACAGACACAGAAAATTCGAGACTTGGGAGTCTTGCTGGACGACGAGCTGAAATTTACACCTCATTACAACAACATCATTTGTAAATCGGCGCAGATGCTGGGGTTCATCAAGCGCAACACCACAGGCTTCATGCCTCGAACAAAAATAATTTTGTACAATGCGCTGGCGCGAAGCCACCTGGAATATTGTTCCACAGTATGGAACCCATTTTACTCTGTGCACTCGCAAAGAATTGAGACCATTCAGCGTTCCTTTACACGCCATCTCGCTTTTGTGTCTGCTAATATTTCACATCGGCAACACTACGACCAACGTCTTCGCTATTTCGGCATGACCTCTCTTCGTGGTCGTAGACTGGTAATGGATTTGACGTTCCTGTATAAAATACTTCGTGGAATCACTATTTGTAGCGAAATTTTGACAGCAATCAACCTCGTCGTCCCACACCAGCTGCCACGGCAGCCAATTCATAGGATTTTTGCTCCGCTAATTTGCCGTACAAATGTAGGTTGCAATGCACCAATCACTAGAATATGCAACGCGTACAACACCCTATGTAAAAAAAGTAGTGACATAGATATCTTTCACGATACGCCCGGGAACTTTCGTCGTAAAGTGACGAATTCATCACAA
This sequence comes from Hyposmocoma kahamanoa, assembly GCF_003589595.1. Classification (NCBI taxonomy): domain Eukaryota; kingdom Metazoa; phylum Arthropoda; class Insecta; order Lepidoptera; family Cosmopterigidae; genus Hyposmocoma; species Hyposmocoma kahamanoa. Next base: position 5,687,370 of record NW_020654422.1, read on the forward strand.
TCAAATATGTAATTAAATTGAAATTAAATTTGTTAAATGCCTGTAAAATTATTGAATTGCATTTACTATTATTATTATTAATATTAATGTTATAATATTTATTGTTTTAGTTTTATTAATTATATAGATTTAATTATTATTATTTTTTAATATATTTCAATTATAATGTAAAATTGCTTAAATATTTATACCTTTTTTGTACCTATTTTTCTGTCAGCATTTGGTTTAAAATGAGCTTACCTATAATTGGAATACATATTAGAACAATGCAAAATGTAATCTTTAGAATAAGTATGATATGTAATTCTGTTGGTTTGCCAAATAAATAAATAAATAAATAAATAAATAAACCATCTGAGAGTGTAGCGTGCACACCGGTTTTCATGATATCGCCATCTCTGAGGTCCTGGGTTCGATCCCCGGCTGAGTCAATGTAGGAAAACTTTTATATATTGTCTTGGATCAGGGTGTTTGTGGTACCGTCGTTGTTTCTGATTTCCGTAACACAAGTGCTTTAGTTACATAATCTGGGATCGGAACAACGTTTGTGATGTTGTCTAATATTATATTATTAATTCATCAATTATCATAATTTGTAAGTAGTCTGAAAAAACTTTTTATTACATTTTAGCAACTTCTGATGTCCCGATTTTTTTCGCCCCATACAATGAAATGATCCGTACATCAAATTGAATCGATCAGCAATAAAAAAGACTTGATCAGATTTATTCATTTTTATGGACAACTCACTTTATTAGTTTATTTATAGCAGTTATGTTATCTGTAAACTTATTGTTACCTCTTAATGTAGGTCAACTAAAGCCTCTCTATGAATGTCATATTAAATGTATGGGAGCGTTTAATGTTAAAATTTTATATATTTGTAGTTTTATTTTTAAAAAGTTATTGATCTCGATTTACTCATTAGGTAACATACTTTCTGTATCAGTTTAAAGCTTTTTAATATTTCTTATATTTATCGAATAATCGCCTGGGCACATCTAGCCTACTAGTTAGGACTAGTTTGTCTTTAAAGAAACAGGGGACTCATTTTGTGTGCATTTTTATGGTAGGAATTTGTCTATTTAAATGTTAGGGAACACGGAAGTAAAATAAAATTATAATCTAGTGGGTGCAGAAAGGAGCTGAATAATAGGCAATTAAAGAGCTAAATGGAAAACAGTAGTCTATTATGTCTTTCGTCACACCTAAGTCAAGTGATCTAAGCTAATGAAAAGTACTCCCAAAACATACTATGATACGGAATTGTCCCAACATCAACAAGGTAACTTTACGCTGTGGCGAGTGTACACTGAATAAATAACTACATAGTCTCTTTACCCTGTATTTACCTTGAATATTTCATTACCTACAACTTTTAGCTATTTAATATCTTACCGAGCCACGAAAGATATGAAAGAGCATGCGAAAATGGCACCAACAGATTTTCTTTACCCGTGGCATGGTGATTGAATTTTCTTTTTTAAACTGCATAGACGAAACAGCAATGTACTAGGTTCTGAAGCGATGCCTCGTTTTGGTATATCTCAGTAAATTATAGAGTAGGTAGCGTGAGAATCCTTTTGCGCATGTTCCAAAGTGATACATGCGCATTGTGCAACTTCTGCGCCAACAACTCCCTCAGTTGACCATATTTTTACGAAAAAATACAAATTAAAGTAAGATAATATAAAGTACGTAATTTTGTGATATATGCATAATAACAATGGATTGATGTGGTAATCGAAGTAATGTTTTAATTAAGTGCATTAGTGACGATAGCCTCCCTGCGATTATGTTAATTTAGGCATTCAAGTGATAGTTATATTTACTTAAAATTAGAATAAACAATTGACTGTCTATTAATATTAAGTCTGCTAATATTCAAGAAATTTAATAGAGGTATGTATAAAACAGCCCATTGAAACGAATAATCTTTAAAATATTATAATCTTTTAAACATAGAACATAATTCACGTGTGTTAAAGTTTAACGTAGGAAATCACAGGTGTTGCTTTTGACATCGATCAACAGAATACATTATAAAAATTTAATTAAGTTAAAAATATTAAGTTTTTGCGTATGAATGGCCGTTGTACTTTTGATGTGAATTTAATTGGCTCAATTTTATTGCTTTTTCATTGTTTGTGATTCTAACGTGGCAGAGTTGAAAATTGATAAGTAATTATTGGGCGGAACGCCGATTCCCTACTAAAGCACAACAGTATTCTTTTTTTTCGCAGTGCATATATTTTGTGCGTGTTATTTTTTTCATGGTTCTGCACTTTAGAACGTGCGAAAAATTTTACAATCGTACTCGATACTGCGATAAATATACGTCTCTCCCATTGACCCTAATGTGGTGACCCTTGATTTCAATTACCTCATGTCACAGATCGAAATTCAAAATTCAGGCTTCCTTACCTCCAGCCTCCAACAATGTATATTTACGATAATTTCAAATTTTATTTATATCGATTCCGAGTAATTCCGTTCGCTGATTGTGCAAGTTTTGAGTGGATGATGTAAGAAAGCTTCGTTCGCTGTGCTTTGATTAACTGTCTTCGTGGCCGAACGGTTATCATGCTGGTTTGCCACTCAGAGGTCCCGGGTTCGGTTCCACAGGCCAGAAATATATACATATATTTCTAACCTGCCTAGATTGCCTATTGCATCGATAGATTGCTAGAAGCCTAGATTTATTTCTCTCATGAGTTTGGGTGTAATTTGTGGTTGTCTATGTGTGTGTCCATAACACCCGCGATACGGGTTTCCAGGGTTAGTGTGGGGCTAATTATTTCATTTGAACTATATTACCTTGGCAGTGTTAGATTGAAGATTAAACTATTATAAAATAATAAACTAACCTCGTATACATATGTACTATTGTACCGAGACGACCTGACTTTTTGATAATTTATTTTAAAATTAAATCAAGGTAATTAACCGTACAGATATAAAATATTAAATACGGTCATAGCAATAGTATTAATTTATTAATTGAATAATTTTTGTTTGTGATATCAAGTGGTGGGACGGACAAGTCGTGGGCCTGGTGGTAAGCGACACGCCTGACCGTTACAGTTGCAGTGCCACTCAGAGCTGTAAATCACAAACATCTGAGGGGCACTGCCTCTGTGCCCGTCACACTGAGACATAAGTTGACAAGTCCCATGTGCCTGTAATTTCACTAGCACCATTACCCTTCAAAACCGGAACTCAGTAATGCTGACATTACTGCTTGGCGGCATATTAGCGACAGAGCTATCTTTAAGATAACAAATAATTAAGAAACCTAAAACATAATATACTTATACTAAAAATTAATTCAGGTACAAACTGTAATTACAAAAAAATTAACAAGAAATCAATCTAAAGAAACATTTTTATTTATTTATTGAGCATTGGCTACAAGAATGCTATACAGTCATCTAAAACCAACTCAGAATTTAATATAATAATAACTAAAAAATATTCATAAAAAATCTGTAAGGTATTATTCGAACTAAACAAAATTATATCGCGCTTTTTGTGAATTGAATAATCAAATTCGGAACTATATTCTATGTACGCGCGAAATTGGACAGCTGCTACGCGATAGCTTCGAGGAGGACGGGGGGCAAGTTATACTCCGGTGGAAAAAGGTAGCTAGCAAATATATTTAAAATGTAATCGAACATAACCGACATGTCTACTGGAAATTTATTAATTTTCCATTAACGTTTGCCTCTGAAATTGGTCAGAGAGTAAATCGACAAATTAACCATTTTACTAAAATTATAGTCGATATGTACATTTACGGATGAGCATTGTATAGGGTGTAAATATTAACACTATTCTTATATTAATGGTATTCTTGCACAGGGTCAAGAGCACGACAAGTTTGACACTTAAGATTTAAATCTTTAAATTTGGATTTAAATCCAAATCTGTGCCGCTTACGATAAGAACGGTCCAAAGTATAAAGTGTCTAGCTTGACGTGCTCTTGACTTTACAACTCGAAACTCTCGACAACTTTAGGGCTAGCACGACAGGGCGCGACTATCGCGAGAGCGAGATAAAGTGCGAAATAGAAATCTCGCGCTTTATGTCACTCTCGCGCAAGTCGCGCCTTGTCGTGCTAGCCATAGTGGACAAGAGTTTTCCCAAAGCCGCGTAGTACATTCGAGAGCAAAAATATTTTTTGATGGATACGTTTCTTATATATGAGTTTATGACTTACCTACATGTTACAGACAAGTTCACAAATCTCTTTGCGACATAACAGCCCCACTATAGTTGACCTGAATCACAGAGTTCTCTTGGAAGTTTATGCGTTCCCATTACGTTCTACGCCGGTTCTTCTAGGGAGGTTTAGTCCCTATAGCTTCGGTAATCTTGGTGTTTGAATAGCTTAATGAATTTTACCAGCAGTAGAGTTTCTTGTGCAAGAGTTCGTTCAGGGAAGTGCTGCCTTACCTATTTCTGCCGCCAAGCAGTGATGTCAGCATTACTGTGTTCCGGTTTTGAAGGGTAAGGGTGCTGGTGAAATTACAGGCTCATGGGACTTGTCAATTTATTTCTCAGGGTGACGTGCGCAGTATCAGTAACCCTCAGATCTTTGCGATTATAAGCTGTGAGTGGCACTGCAACTTTTATGGACAGGCGTGTGAAACTTACCATCAGGCGCACGACTCGTTCGTCCCGTCACTTGATATTATGAAAAAAAAATCACCGTCTATTACTCCGTGTTGGCGTATTTTACGGTTGTTATCATTCCTGACAGTGTTGGATTGGCGTTTTCAGACGAATCCTCTTCCTTTCTTAACTGGATAAGGATCGTCTACGACGGTGTTAAAGTGCTTAGATTAGTGAATATTTATAGCCTATGACTATTGCCGCCCAGGCCGTCTGCATAGCTTCCACGCTCACGTGGCAATCACTAGACTTAAAATGTTCTATATAGTATGTAACTGTAAGTGGCCTAATGATGGACCAAAACAGTTAGTTCACTGACTTATTTGCGTGCTTTAATTGAATAATTTCCGGATACTTCTGTCCGAAATTCGTAATTTTATGGCCACAAATTCGCAACGGTGTGATGCGTTCAGGGGAGCGTTCAAGGTTTGCGCATACATTGTGTCTTGTCTGTCACACGTCTGCGCGTAATATACGTTGCAACCACACCCATTTGAACGCACCATTTTCCGGAATTTGCGTCCTTACTCCAAAAGCATGAACTATTATTTGTTAAATATTTTATGGTTCCAATGGCTACTTCTTACGAAAATTGAATTTCGTTACGTGTTTACATTTATGACTTTATAAGTGACGTAGATTTAATATAGCGTTTGAAGGCCCACGCTTACAATACGCCACGCGAGTCGATGAATGTATGTCTCAAATCTTAACAGGTGACGGGCGCGGTCGTTGGTTGTGCTCCTAAGATCTTTTTTCGATTTACCTAAAGATCAGCGTCCTGATTTTGATTCAAATCGGAATGGATCCAATCGGGTAATCTCGAAATCAGGTGGGTTTCTGAGCGAGAAGATGAACCTGATTCCTACTATATCTTTCTAATTTGTGAGTTAAATCAACTATTGTTCCGATGAGTAATGTCATCAGTTTCCGATGGGCCAGTTGTGAATCGCAGTTATGCGCCACGACTCGGAAGAGGCGCAGTTTCCGATCGGGAGATGCAATCAAAATCAAGCTGCTGAGTGGCATTGCAACTGTTAGGACGTGTTTCCTTTATGTCGCGATACCAGATAGTCGTTCAGTTTAAAGTCTTGTGGCTTATATATTTAAATAAAGTTGTTCACACATAAAACAACACGATTGACTGTGGTTCACGACTTTCTTGACGTTACGACGACAGATTGTCTTGACAATGGGAAGAGCTGAAACGACATTCGTTCGACGATAAATAAAACGTCACGACAAAAATGTGACGACAGTCTGCCATGTGAACGACAAGGCGGCTGCCGCGAACCGGCAAATTGTCGTCACGATCTAGTTGGAACAGCTAGACACGCTAGTCGTTCAGCGATAAAATAAACGTCTACGACACAGTCACAGGGTACAGGCACAGGGTACAGGCTACACGCGACTGTCGTCCAACGATAAATAAAACGTTACGACATAATGGGAACGTGCCCTTATAGCATAACCATCGCGCACACTAATATAAATATGTAGCAGAACAATTGTGAATAGAAGAAAATATTTTCCAGCCTAACGAGTTTTGTCTGTTTAGGCTAAAGCCTGCAGAAACATACTCATATTATAAGTACTTGAAGCGACACGACGACATGCCACTAGAAACACGCGATCAAGACACGTGTGTGATGTAATTAGTGTGTAAAACTTGGTTTCTGTCACGTTTATGTCCTTCTATATAGGCATAACTGTAAATGTAGGCAGGAACTAATTTAACAATTACGTATTTATTGAAACATGACTAGTGTGCGTACAGACACGATATTATAAAACTAGGAAATTAAACTTTTTTCGGTTGTTTCTTGTCCGCCTGGGACAAACATGGAAAGTGTACACAAAATGGACAAAATGGAAATTGATGAGAACATTTACTTAAAAACTTACTCTGACTTTTGAACTATGCTCTCTATTTATAAGGCAGGTATATAACTGTGTAGTTTCAGTAAGCGGTTGGAGGGGTGGCGGGCGCGGGGGTGTGGGAGTCATGGTGCGCTGACGATGGTGGCGCTCTGGGCTTGGCGCATTACTCCCTGCGGACCATGAGGAAATTACGCCGAGAGAGTCTGGTAATATGGCACGCCCAGCAATCACAATAGATCGCAATTCATTGTAATATGTAATAAATGATATTATGTTGATTCTTTTCCTTAGGGAGTCACGTTTTTGTTTGAGTTCTTGTAGTTTTCCAAACCCGCGATTTGCAGAGTTAAAAAGATGGTCTATAATGTTGGTATATGTGTATAATGAACGATACTAATTTTGTCTCAAATTAGATATTTACACGCAAACGAAATAAATTTCTGGCGCACTGGCACTCAAAAGTATCCAAATCAGATTGATGCGATATTTAAGAAATGGAAAGAAGTTGAAATTGCAGAAGGTGAAAATCGCCTTTAAAGTAATGGGAGGTAGGTTTCATGAAATGTACGTATCTAGGTATTTATAACAATCATTGTCTTCATTAGTGGCGATACCGCTGTCACTGGAGTGTATTCGCGTTCGCCGCGACCGGGCTGGTCATCTTCAACGGCGTTACTAATTTGTGGCTACTGCACCCCGCGCGCCCGCCCAGCCCCTTCGCCGTCACTTCGCTACCAACGGAGTCCGTCACCTGTGACCATTGCACGGACAGTCCCCAGCCAACAGCGAGCGCCTACGAAGACCCAATTAGCAATATCGACCTTCGCTTAGGCAGGTGTGTGTAACTGTATCTATTTATTATTTGCAAATATTTTGAACATGCTATTAAATAATGCTACTCTAATTACAGAGAGTAATTAGAGTAGGATTCTTTAATAGCATGTTTAATAGAATTTAAATGAATGTGAAGGTCAAAAAAATGTCTATGATCTATGGTGACTTAGGATCGTATTCTAGAACTCTACTCAATGCTCAAGTCAGGATTTGAGTATGGTTTAAAGCAGTCGAAATCATACTCAAGTCCCTGCCATTAGGGTCGTATTGTGCTTGTGTGCCAGTGTGCCAGTGCTTGTGTTGCCAGTGCAATCCTGACTGAGCATTGAGTAGAGTTGTAGAATACGACCCTGAGGGTTATATTCCAGAACTCTACTCAGTACTCAAGTCAGGACTTGAGTATTGCAGTGAGCACTGAAAATCATACTCAAGTCCTTGCCATTAGGGTCGTATTTGCAGTGCTTGAAATCATACTCAAGTCTGCTCAAATCCTGACTTGAGCATTGAGTAGAGTTCTAGAATACGACCCTTAGTGTCGTAACTGAAAGTTATTGATACAAATAATACTATTATTATAGGTGGGACAGTTCCCGCTCCTACCGTCTCTTTGACTATGCAGCGACGGGCGAACTTTACCCAGTCATATCAGAGAACAGACAAGTCTGCCTCGCGACTCAAAGCACCATAGAAAGGCTTCACGAGCTCCTAAGTATCGCTGCTCATTGGTCCGGCCCAATGTCCGTGGCGGTATTCGTAGCGGGAGACGAACTAGCGATACTTCGGGCTTATGTTACATGGTTGTATTATTGCCATCCAGACGTCATTGCAAGAATGGCGCTGCACATTGCTTTCCCAGCAGACAGGCCAGGAATTCACGAAAGTACAATACGAAGCGGAGCCACGGATTGTCTTTCTAATCCTCTTACCCATAACAGACGAAGACCTGATACCGTAGCTTGGAGGTCGAAGCATCCTTACCCTCAGAATCATTTGAGGAATCTTGCAAGAAAGAACTGTCAAACGCCCTATATGTTCCTGGTGGATATCGACATCGTGCCGTCTAAAGGTATGGCAGAGTCACTGGACCAATTCCTGTCGACGATACCGAAGTGTCAGTTGTGTGCTTATGTGGTGCCTACTTACGAGTTGGACACGAGAGTGACCAAGTTCCCAGCGAACAAATCAGAGCTGATTAGACTATCTAAAAATAAGTTAGCAGTACCATTCCATAGAAAAGTGTTCATCTACAACCAATACGCATCAAATTTTTCAAAGTAAGTATGCTATGCTACAATATAATTAATATTTACTGAGCTTAAGATAAGATATTCTGTGCCGATATCATTTAATAAAATTAATATTGTGTGCCAAATAACCACACCAACTGGTCTCATAGTAGCAAATTCCCTGTACTATGAGTGCCAGTGCAACGGGATCCGGGGTACTATCCGGAATATCCAGATCAAAACTTATCGTCCATTTCCCAAATTGGTCCTACCGGGTATCGACCCCGGGACCTCATTATCCAGCGCCCAAAGTGCTTGCTTCTGGACGAGCGAAATCAACATTTAATAGGTTACAGAAACTATTTATTACTTTGAAACTACCAGGATAACACTAAAATCATGTTTACTTTATGATTTGGAAGACCATCGACCTTAGGTATTGTTTCTAGGAACTTAGGATGACTTAAATGGCAGTTTTTAATATTCAGGTGGGAAGAGTCTGGAGGCAATGAAAGCGAAAAGACTCACGAAAGCCACAACGTAACAAACTTCGAACTGCTCTACGAGCCATTCTACGTAGCCGCGGACACCGTGCCTGTGCACGACGAGCGGTTCGTCGGGTACGGGTATACAAGGAATACGCAAGTCAGTATTATATGAAGCTGGTATATATGTAAAGAAAGTGTGGCTTTGTGGGATGAATAGTGTTGTTACGATTCAGTTATTGTCCTAATTGATTATGACGATATTCAATAATCGATTATTGGACGTGGATAATGAAATTACTTCCTTTGATGTTTCAATCCGTGACAACATGCTTATTTTGCAACAATACGTAGTATTTTTCTTTTGTCCGTAACAAGACACAGTGAAATTTTTAATCAACCGAGAAATTACTGCAACATAGTTGCAATTTTTTTGTATCGTTTTTTGTCTGTGCGATAATAACATGGATCTCTGCTCAACCGTACGCAATGCGCTTTGCGCACATACGACATTTGTATTTTGGCGGGATTTTTTTACTACGAAAGTAGCCTGTTACTCAATAAGGTAACGTGAGACGTGTAATCTCGTGTTACAGCGGAACCGTCGAGACAATGCTGAAAACATGTTGTCTCTAGCTCCCCTCCAGTTGGCTTGCGGCCAGGGCGGTTATTGTAGACTCCCTCGTTAGATGTCGAATGCTTGAACTGGTTTTCGAGGCTTATAAATTTAAAACTAAAAAAAATGTATAGGCCAAACTTTCCTGCATTTTTTTTTCTATTTGTTTAAAGAGCTTTGTCACATATTGCGACTACGCTGCTCTACACATATATAATTTAGTAAAGCAGAGAGAGTATTGAAGCAATTATAAAGGCAATTATGACCATAATTGCCTTAACTGCAAACCTCTCTCCACTAATTTGTATAGCATGTTGCTTGCCTTGGTAAAGGAAAAACCAAAACGCTACCTACATAATTTTATTGGCGCGATTTGAAATGTCGTTTATATAAAATTGTATACTTTGACCGCAGTATTATGTGATTAGCCATCATAGTTAGAGAAAAGCTTGATTGACATCTGGTTCTAAATACTTATGCTCTATTACATAATATCACGTGATACCCTATAATATTGCTTGTAATGAACATTATGCTATTTTACTACCATGATAATAATTGATTTTGGTGAAACTACTCCACTAGTTTGTTATAATTGTTAATATAAAACACAAGGAAAAGTTCCTACGATCTGACAGAACTCGACCCTGCGTCTGTGCCAAGCTAACCCTTATCGTCCAATGTAAATAAACACAACATTTTTAACGAGTAATTTTAGAAATAGATCTCCTGTTTATCCGGCCAGGCAGTGACCTCATTCCGGATCGTAAATTCCTATTCGATTATAACATTTCGTAGTGATTCAACAACTGTTAACAGGTGGGCTTGTAATCCTATCTAATTAGTCTAATAAATAATTTTTCGATGTCCATTACTATTATGACTATGAAACGAAAATGCATACACGCAAAATGATTAATTTCTATGGGAGTAGTAATATTTCGTGGCATTTTCAAAAAAAAAAAATAGAAGGAGTCTTGATGCTTTACCGGTATGACACCAGTATTATTTGTGTATATTGACAGCTTTTATAAAGGACCTCATGATTACTTTATAATATGAACAACCATATTTGGTCCGATTACCTATTTGATGTAGTGCCTGGCAATGCGTAACTATGTTGAAAAACAAAATGATTAATAATTACTACGCTCACGGCATATTTTAGCATTATTGTAAGTCTCGTCGATTCGGGTTCAACTGCAATGGTTCAAAATGTTTATTAACGTTCGTCGTCATGAAATTTTTTCTCGCAATGCGTTCCCTATTCATGAATTTACTTTGAAACAGCACATGTATTCTATTTTGGTGATCGTTATATTATAAATAAAGCTGAATGTTATCAAGGACTTAGAATTGGTGGCACAACGTAACCATTTCACAACAAAAAGTATATTAAAATAAACCTTTAAAACGTAATTACTTACAATTACAAATTCCACATATTATTAGAGTATAAGAGCAAGTATTGTAAATTTTAGTAAAATTTATCGGAATATTTATTTATATGATAAATAAAATATGAAAAATTTATGCCAGTAAAATAATGGCGGGTATTGGGGTTTTTTTTTGTTTATAAAACAAATAATATAATTATATCGTCCAACAGATTTCGAAAATATAAGTTTCTAATAGATATAAAAAGAGTTCTGTAGTTTTTTCAGATGAAACTCGATTAGCGTGTACCTATTTATTATGTTTTAGTTCTATTTTCATGCCGATTCTGCGGCGTTCAAAATATCTCATTCTTTATATTTCAATGCAACACAATAATGCGCGTACTGACTTTTTAATTCATTTAACGCTAACAGTTGTAATTGAAATTAATTTTGTCCTTTCCCTCGCAAGGATGTAGTACCTGCTAATTTACTTGTCACTGGTTTTCAATATCATTTAAAGACATTGCTCATCACGCTAGCCCGAATGAAATGTCATCGAAAATTTTCTGGACTATCTTTAACAGAATGGCGTTAGGTTAGGTTAGGTTAAATTTAGGTTTATTGCAAACAAATGAATTGTTTTTCAATAAATCCGTAATATTTTCATGATTTCTCGGAAATTAGCTGCTGTTTCGCAGCAATCAAGTGCAATTTACGACTACGCTTTCCATTTTTATCCATTCGTACAATTAACACTAAATAAAAGAACCCTAATGATAATAAGGTTGCGACCGTGAGAAATTCCGATTGCGGTCATTTGATTGGGCAATTTACAAAAAAATTAGGACCTTGGATATCAACTAGCGCCGGTGGCTATTCGCATGAAAGGTGTCGATCTGAATTGTCTTTACGAGAGAGTGCTAATGTTTGTGCAGCGAAGATGATGGCGAAATTGCCGCATCTACTTTTATACCTGTGCCTTGTCACCTTTGTAGGTAAGTGAATTAAATATAAATATATGTCTAGGCTTATTGCTTTCATCTTTGTCATTAAGACGCTGAACTTCTGCCAATGTATTTCTGTTGTGCTGGGAGTTAATATATGCTGTGCTGATTGATCAAAGTCAGTAAATCAGTTTAACATGTTAATTGTACACTTTAGGTTGTTTACGTAACATCTTAGACATTTTTAAATCTTTCATTTGATGTGGTGTACCTATTTATAAATTGTAAATTGTTTATCTTCCAAAAACATTTAACCAATTTTGATCAAAGAATATCTTGAATTTAATTTAATGGAATATAAATAAATTTAAATCTACGTGTGTTCTAATTCCAATATTTTTTTTGGTTTATTTTTACTTTTATTGCCGATCAGTCAGTTTAGTAGCTGTAATAGTAATTATACTGTAATTTATAACCTTACAGCATGTACTATAGTATACCTTCCTTAATTTATTCTAAAGATTAGCACGAAGCGACGCTTCCACATGTATATGGCGAACGGCTATGGAGTGGAATTCCCTGCCTGCAGACTTGTACCCTGAACGGTATAACTTGGGCCTTTTCAAGGCGAGAGTGAATAGGGATTATTTAGGTGCACGTGCTCCATCGTCATGCAACCTTGTCTTCACTTTCCACCTGGTGAGATGGAGGTCAAATGTGCACTTATTTTATCATAAAAAATATAATTTTGCAACTAAAATCTATAACTCCCAATGCCTTAACTATTTCTATCGCTTTCTACACCGTAGGTTTACTTACATTTTTGTTGATATAGAAGTTATATAAATCGATTACAGAACTTCAAGAAGCAACAGATTGCGACTGTCCAGATGACCAATCCCAAAATAATGATCAGGCAGATCCTCAAAATCTCCAAAATCCCGAAAATAATCCTAATGATGACGACAACGAAATTATTCAAGAATTGGGAGGACTGGAAGAGGCCTGTCCAGATCTAAGTGGTCAAATTATTGGGGGGCGAGTGAGTTCCATCAGCCGACATCCTTACCAAGTGTCGATGGTTGTCAATGGCAGATCATTCTGTGGCGGGTTTATTATTAGCAGGGACTACGTGTTGACTGCTGCTCATTGTGTACAAAAGTAAGTGATTTATTTCTTAACTTTTCATCAGAATTTTATGATAAACACGTTTATGAATTCAGCAAGATGGAATAGAAGAATTGTATGAGTATCTGAAGCCGTGTGGGGTACTGAGATGTAATTAGGGCTCAGCCATTGTCGAACTAAGTAATATCAAATATTACGTTACATGGTTAAAATTATACACGTATTCCCTACGGCAGGTTAAGTCCCACACCTTTCTACGTAAGTTTTGATTACAGTGACCCTTCCAATTAACCTCTTGGTTATGCGGGAAGGGCACTATAGCCTGTGCAAGCATTGTGACCTTATACGTTCAGGTCCTGACCCCAGATCAGCCCGTGGACAGGGTAGACTGTGGTAGGTTCAATAAAGTTGTGTTCTATATAGAGTGTGTATGTATGTGTAATAAAGTTGTGTTCTATATAAATGTATTTAGTAGAGCTAGAAGTACTGCAGCTGTACCTATTTGTGCCGCCAAGAAGTAATTTGAGCTGGTTTTGAAGAGTAAGGGTGCGGGTGAAACTATATTAATTATCTACATTAACTATTGCATTCCATTAATTTATGTTCAAATTATGACAATAATGTGCCAAAGACTAACGGTAAACAAGCATTCAACATTTTAAGAATACCTCCAATGAAAACTCACCAAGTGAATTTATGGACTTGTTCTGTTTTTATTTTATTTTTTGATTCTTTTTTTTATTTTTCACAATATTCGGGGGCATAATATTAGTAAATAAATATGGCTGTTTACAAACATAACACAAAACGACCACAAAATAAAGTTGGCAGTAGTGTTGATTGATATTGGTTTTGTATGAGGTTTAACTGATATGTGATGTTTACAGTACCTGCTCAAATCTGTTAAACCATTCTTAAGTAACTAAAGCTATTACTATTTGTATTTTTGTAACTTTATGATTTTTATGAATAAATATTAGACAACATCACATTCGTGCTCCAATTCCAAAGTAAGTAACTAAAGCACTTGAGATGATACTTCAAATTCCCAGTCCCGAGACAATCCAAAAAAGTAAATTTTTTCTACATTGACCCGGCTGGGAATCGAACTCGGCACCTCAGAGTTGGCGATACCATGAAAACTGCTGTTGAAGCCACTCGATCACGGAGGTCGTCATTGTAAAACTCGTAAAGCAATTACTATTTATATTTTTGTAACTATGAATTGCATTTATAGTAGGTATTGTAGTTTTTAAATGACTAAGAAGATCTAAGTATAATACCGCTGCGTGAATGTCGTAGAGACAGGAAACCTATGTTATGTAATTATTGTTTTTGAATATTGACTTGTACGCGTTTATGTAACAGAAAAGCAGCTGGCATATCACTGTATTGAGCGCCCGCAGTAGTAACAGCATCTTGAAAATGGTTGTTGTTTGTTTTGGTCTTTGATGTCGAAGCTTACTCAAAGGACAATGACATAGGCTAAGAGTAACCTATACGATCGTGAATCTATTATGTTGTCTGAATATATATTTCTAAGTAAGATTTACGGTTTTGAGCAAAAGTAAAAAAGTAGGGTGGGACCCGCAGTGTCGATTCAATTGATTCAGGAATCAATAGTGCTGCGCTGTCCGTGTAGTATAGGTACAATGACTGATTATTGAATGTCCCAACGAAATGTATGGTAAAGTTGTTTGTGATCTGCCATTTCTAGTACTCTTAATTTAGTTGGTCTCATGGTTAATCTTTACCAGAAATAGTTTCGAACAGCACGAAAAAAGTTTTGTGAATATTGCATTGTGTTTTGCTGACTGTACCATTTCTTCAAAAGCTTTAAAAATCATAGACAGTCTTCTTGGACCGCTTTCAAACTTTTTTCTTTGTTTTAACCTTCGTTTGGCTACATTTTGTATCACCGGGGTCCTCATTATACATCTCATCTAAAGAGTTTAGGACAGTTCAATGCTGGTTGAGAATTTCACATGTTTTTTAAAGGTTGTAAAATCTTCTTCCAAGTTTTTATATAAATAGAAATAATTTAAAAAAACAACACATCACACATTTATTTAACAAAATACAAGTTTAATATCATTGACGATACATAATATATGACGGGTAGAATGTCATACACAGGACGTTGGATAGCCAACAATTTTGTTTCATGGAGATATTATTTAATTTTAAAAGTAAGTAATGTATTTTTAGACATAATGTATTGCATCCAAAGATTTTTAAAAATTGCTTGCCTCATCTGGGAATCACCCGACCAATGTGAAAAACAATCCTGTATTTTCATGATATTCATCGAAAGAGTCATAAGGATTCATTCCTTTTAAGTAACATAGTATCTAAAATTAAAGAACTACGCACACACATTTTATAGAGATATCTACAGTTTCTGCGTACTTGGATGACAATAATCCATGGTAATAAGTTTAGCTCTTGCAGGTTTTATCGATCTATGATATTTGAAATAAATATTGTAAACAATAAAAGTGTACAGGTGTTTAGGTACTTACAAAGAGTAACCCCCAGAGTTTCTTACTCATTCTTCTCTGGGGAATCTGCCTTACGAAAGAGTAGTAGAGTTTATGTGACGATTTCAAATGTGACTTTTTTACCTATGAAATACAAATTATTTGAGTTTCTTGTTAAGTCAGCAAGAATAAATGGCATCTATTAGATAGGCGTTTGGTCAAATGCTATAAAATTAAAATAAATTTTAAAATTGGTAAAGTAAGTCTGGGTACCAACAGAAATAGAAATAATAAAACGCGAAGTGCCATTTGAACACACATAGGACTATTCATAATAAATGTGTTTACCGACAATTTCAGAATTTTCCGTCGCATTCAAAAGCTTACAGTGTTTCTGTGCTCTCAAAATAGTTCGAATACACTCGCTGGGGAATAAATTATGACGACATTAGTGGTCTAGCAGTTAGCATGGGGCAGTTAGATAAGGTCTTGAGTTCGATACCCTGCAGGACCAATTTGGGAAACCATCTTTTTTAAATTGGTTCTAGTCTGGGTAGAGCCCTAGAAGTCTGTTGCTCTAGTATTAGGATTTCTCTACTTTAAGACCAGGTAATTGGTGTTGTTGTCGAGCACATAAAGTACTACTGCTAATGTTTTAAATAATGAGATATAAAGTGAAATCGAAAATGAATAATAATAATAATAATGTGCCTAACAACCACACCAATTCCTCAAACTACGGAATTCTCAGTATCACAGTAATGAATTTCATTCCGGGGCACTACCCAGTACGTCCAGACAAGAACCAACTTAGTAAAATCATTTCCAAAATTGGATGTACGAGGAATAAAACCCGGGATCTTCAAATCTAATGCCCACAATGCAAACTATTGGGTCATTGAGGTCATCAATTTAAACGTCTTTTACTTTTCAACTTCGAATCTAAGATACCAGATACAGAACCAAATAACAATATTTCGTTTCTGAAATTGCTCTTGGCGGCTTCCTAAATTGGATCCGGGATCTTCACATCAATCACTCATAGAATCAACCACAGGAGACTGACACCGTCAAATTAAAAAACATTTTGTATAATACATGTATGGTTGTTACGTTATAAGAAAAGTTATTGTACTGTGGGTTAGGTAGTATTTTGACATGATTTTGATATGGTTTTTCTAATGGAGCTGACCAGTTCAATAATGATCAAATCCTAAATAAATAAAGAGTTAAAAAAATAACATTGCTCGTCAACATATTTTTATGCCTCATAAACAATGTAAGTAACAGAAAAGTCGTGTTGACTATCCCACGATTTGGCTAACAGCTCATGCCAGATTGTTCGACAGATATTGTTTATTATTTGTTTGTGTCGGGTGTTTTACTGTTTGTATTGTCACATAAATTCGTTGGGGTATCATATTTAATTGATGTTTATTTGTACAGTCACATGCAATAATAATGTGTCCACGTATCGGGAATGAAATTCAATATCACCACATCATCACTCTGTTCTAATATATGATGCATTTTTCTTACACTATCCATCCTCCTAAGATCCAGTAAACTACAATGAACAAAGCGCTAAATGCCCAATGTATATTAAAATGTACGAAATATGATTACAAGTATAAATGAATTTAGTAGCAGTAGAGCTCCTTCAGAAAGAGTTCATCCGGGGAAGTACTACCACCTTACCTATTTCTGCCGCAAAGCAGTAATGTGAGCATTAATGCTTTCTGGTTTTGAAGTATAGGGTGCTGGTGAAATTAGAGCCACATGGGACTTAACAATTTAGGTCCCAGGGTGACGGGCTTAGTTGCAGTGTCCCTCACATTTTTGCGACTTAAAAGTCTGAGCGACAGGAATGTCGCTTGCTTAGACTATGGAAAAAGTAGGTAGACGCTTACGACCAGTTCCACATGTTCGTCCCGTCACTTGGACACTTATACATGAGAAAAAATCTATTTGCCAATTTATTTAAATTATTGTAAATTGTTTACGTGATTATAGGAATAACGTTGCCTGAGTCTAAATCACTTCACACTGTAAGCACAGATTTATATATAATATATTGAGCCTCAAGAGGTGATACAGTCTTATTTCTGGGCATAGGTACGATTTTAAAGTATACATTTTAGAATGAAGTCGGCATAAAATACATCTAAATTTATAATAATGTTAAAATTTAAGAATGATTAACAGTTAAACTTCCAAAGGTAAAGTAGTACCTACTTGCAAAGGCTGAACTTGAAAAACGGAAAGCATATCGAATGCAAACGAGGTAACCTCTTTGACGTAACAATAGCTCAAACTTGACCTCTTCATATTTGTAGCTATTACTAAAACTTGTGAACTAATATTTTTTATTCGATTTAAAATTTTGTCCTAGCCATTTGTGGAGAAATATATCATACCTACATAGATACTAGTAGAATTTATTATATCCACATTTCTTGAGGACGGGAATGAAGCTTGTTTGAAATAAATTAAAGGTTAATCAGGTATGCGTCCAATGAAGTCTTCATCATCAATTTTAATTACTTTACATTTGGACGTAGGCCTCCCTTAAAGAACGCAGCAACGACTAATTTTGAGCTGCCCGCTTCCAGCGGTTTTATTACAAGCATGTAAAAGACCATCTTTTTTGAATACGTTTTTTGTGGTTCTTTAAAATACGAGCAGATAGGGCTGACAAAGACTGGTAACGCAGAGGCAGGTCATTTCGTGTTGCAAATCTCGATAGGCAACGATGATCACCTCCCATCAAGTGGTTGAATGCTCGCTTACCTCCTACTGAATGTAAAGTGTAGGTATACTTGAACTTATTGGTGTATGTGAATTATCACGTTAAGATTAATTAACTTTAATGTAGAGTCGAGAAATATGTGCGATGGTTTGAGAGTATTTTTATGGCAGTACAAATATCAGAGCCGAAAAAAGTTACTTACCACCTATCTCTATATTTTTAGGTATTATTAGTAGCTACATTTTAAAAATTTCTTTCAAACACTACAGCGCACAACCCGCCAATATTCGTCTCCGAGTAGGCAGCACTCGCCGCGACGCAGGCGGTACCATCGTTGAAGTGTCAAATGTGACAGTTCATCCGCTATACGGCAGGCCCCGGTTTGACAATGACATAGCAGCTTTAAGGCTAGCCCGGCCTTTAACCCTCTCCCGGAATATTCAGCCTATCAGGCTGCCACAGCGCGGACAGTCCGTACCTTTAGTGAGGCTCACTGTTACTGGATGGGGACTTACTGCCGTGAGTTGGAGATTCTTTATATTCCTTTTGAAACAAATGAGGAGGTTCTCATTCGACTGTATTTTTTGTGTATGTATGTTACGCGATTACGTCGACAGCTCTGAACCGATTTCGATGATTCTTTTTTGTTGAAAAGGGGGTGCCTCAGTAGTGGCCCTATTCAAATTCCAAACAAATATTCCATCTCTAAAGAAAATGGCAAATTAAGGTAGGCGTCCACAGATCAGCAGCGCACGCATCGGACGGATCGCATCAAACGGCTCCGTTTGTGGCAGTGCGTCCACTATATCGGCAGCAATCGAATTGCCGACGCCACTTTTCGTAGCAAGCGGACGAGTCTAACTTGTTGACTATGGATTTGGAAAGTGATGAAGAACAATTTGTCGTGGTAGCTTGTTTGTTGGCAGAAGAAGAAAGGACACAAAACATGATATCTGGATACATGACACATTTGGGAAGAGATCGCAACGCGGCGGCGCGCGCGCGGGTTGCGTCCACTGATACGAAATTCGTATGACGTCGTCGGCACGCATCGAAAAAGTCGCCCCTCCGTACAACTCCATCGGCATTACCGACAGGCCGGTGCGTGCGCTCCGTGTGATGCGGATCAGTGGACGCAGTTGTATGAACTTCTATACAAAGAATACTAAAATCCGTATAATGCGATCCGTCTCATGCGTGTGTTGTGAATCTGTGGACGCCTGCCTTTAGGGGATGAGTCCGGTTTATTAGATTTCACTTGGTAAATATATGTAATATCACAAACCTTTGAGGTGGATTTTTTTAAAGTTATAATTATATCACAACTTTTTGGAGATAATTGGAGAGAATGTTATGCATTGTTGTCTCCAAATCGAGCCTTCCCGTCTTAATGAAAGAAAAGATTACCTCAGAATGCAGAACTTTCTTTTGTTGCAATATGGATTTGTTTATTGGCTTGTAGGTTAGCAAAAATTGTATAAATGGCTACTATGGAGCGAGCTTTTTTGAACTACTAGTGATACATACATATATATGTAGTAGAGGAAAAACTCCATAAGTCTTTATTGATAAAATATGTAATATGGTTTATAATTTAAATCATTAATGAAAGCTTTAAATTATAAAGCACATTACATTCTGTTATAAACTGTTTTGTATCTCCAATAAGTGTCCTATTATTGCAGCCCCGTGGCCGGCGAATACCCAGGATAATGAGGGAGGCTCAAGTACCAGTGGTGCCCCACTGGCTGTGCCGACTGTCATATGCTGAAGCTCTCACTAACAATATGTTTTGTGGTGGACACTTCCTCATTGGCGGAGTGTCGTCTTGCCAGGTAAGCACACATCGTGACACGTAAAAACGAAACACCATCTATATAAAAACGTTTTGGAAAAAAGACAATGGCTGCAGCAAGTACTTGCAAACGTTTTGTATTTGCATTTTTATTCGTTAAATCGATCGAAGTGATTTATATATTTACTTACTTGTAAATACGAGTATTGCTTCGAGGGTAAATTAACCAATAGTACCCAATAGTAACATCTAAAACCAAAAGTGTCTTGTTCAGATTTCATGTAGGTACCTAGTAATTTTTTTAAACTTTAATATTTTAACAGTTTCATTTCACGATTTTAAAACAGTACTTTATTTAAGAAAATAAATAAAAACATTATGAACTTAAACACTAGGGCTTAATAAAATTTATGAATTGGCAAGATTTCCCCGAAAACTACGAGTAAAATTTCCCCTTAGAATGTTTATGTATGTAGATGTTGGGCAAGGAAGCAACCAGTAATATTGCCTACAATATAACTGTATGTATTGTGCGATACGAACACTGGTTCGTTTTTACCTTGTTGTACATGCAACATTTTGTATATTAAGGTCTTTTCCCGAAAAGAGAATGACTTTACCCATCAACGATATTGATGAGTAGATTTATTTACCCCATAAAATATTTTGATTTATTTACTCCATAAAATGTCAACATATGTACGTATATGACTATCCCGGTAGTTTAACGCATTGCGCTGTAGGCACTGGATGACGAGGTCTCTGTTAAGATTCCTGAAAGGACCAAATCAAAGTACCTTTTTTGAATTGGTTCTGATTTGAGTGTTCCTGATTGCCCCGGAGTGAATACCATTGCTCTGGTACTCATAGTACCGAGCAAATTATGAACAGTAGATCTGTCAACGTAAATAGAATTACAATTTGGTAAACAAAACTCTGTACGAGTATCATATTTTGTAGCAGTAGAGCTCCTTGGGAAAGGGTTCGTCCAGGGTAGTACTGCCACCATACCTATTTCTGCCGTCAAGCAGTAATGAGCATTACTGTGTTCCTATTTTGAAGGGTAAGGGTGCTGGTGAAATTACAGGCACATGGAACTTGTCAACTTATGTCCCAGGGTGACGGGCGCAGTAGGAGTGCCCCTCAGATCTTTGCGATTTAAAGCTCTGAGTGCCACTGTAACCGTTATGGACAGGCGTGTAGCTTACCATCAGGCGCACGTCTAGTTCGTCCCGTGACTAGATACTATAAACAAATATTTGACTCTTAACAATGTAAATTGCTTGTTATCTGTTTTATTTTTTGGTGTTTTTTAAATCTTGATTTATTCAGGAACTTTTATTCATGGTACATGTCAGTTACATGTCTAGGCGCTGTTACTGAAGAGCCGATTCAACAAATAGTAACAGTCTGTTTGCTCGTTTTTTTGGTTGCTCAGTGTACAATTTATAGCATCTATGGTTGTTCGGTTATTCTGCTGGTCTCTCATCAACCCTGATGTCTTTTGTTTGTACTGGACACATTCCTGTAAAATATGATATGCATCTTCTTGTTACCTGTTTTGTTGTCCATATAATAAATAAATAGTACGAGATCATGTAATTAGTGTGATACTGTAATCTTTCAGGGCGATTCTGGCGGTCCAGCTGTGTTTAGAGGAACGGTGTTTGGGGTGGTCTCGTTCGCGAGAGGCTGTGCACTACCTTTGTCTCCGACGGTGTTTGCTAACATCGCATCTCTTAGAGACTGGATCACGCAGAACACTGGAGTTTAATTTAGCGCCCTATTATAACGCCATGACGAATTTTGGTCTATTTACAAAACGTGAATTTGACGAACGTCCAGGAACAGCGCGTGTATTGTTTTACTACAACATTGTTGTGTCGTAGACATAGACAAAAAATATGATATACATTACATAATACTTATAGGTTAAGAATTTTATAAAAGTGGCTGTTATTTCCATAATTAAATAGAGATATTTGTGACTTTTAGTTTTTGATTTCAATATTAAAATTTGCGCACGCGCCTCTCCCGCGATGTGATAAAAATAAAACTGTAAATGTGTTCGTGCGCTGATCTCAGTCCTCGGCAGTTTCGTCTTTATTTATATTTGTACCCTGTTTTGTATAACATACATTTTAAGGATTACGTGTGTTTTATTTCTCCTTATTGTTATAGCATAGTTAAGTTAATTACTCTATTATTTTCGTAAATAAAAAGGAAATTTTAGTACATTTTCATTGAAATAGAGTTTTTGTATATGTTGTGTAATTTGGCATGTCGCCACGCTATGCCAACGAAATACGGAGCACGCAAGATGATAACAGTTCTCGCAAAATAAAAATTCAAAACAAATCTAGCTACTTACTTAAATCTTCGTTCTCATAAAAATGGAACTCGTCATTTTCGTGGCGAATACAAATAGGACTTTGAATTTTCAAGTTACTTTTCTTTATGTGATTCGGTGGCAATTTTTATTAAGTATTCGAGTAGGTATATATTATTGTAAAATTTAAGATAGTATTTAAGTATGCTATTACACTAGATTTTTTTTTAATATTAATTAATACTTCATGATAACATTATACAATATTTAAATAATAAAAATTGCTACCGAAAATAAGTTAAGAAAAGAAACCTGAAAACTACCAATTAATATAAATAAGAAAGTATATCGTGTTCTTAGGTTTTTGCGATTGTTATACAGGAAAAGAAACAATTTTTCCTTATTTAAATCGCGTATATTTGTCACAGTCTACCATGACCATGGGACCTGGAAAGATTCCGAAACGTTGGTTTGTTACAAAAAACAAATATGTATACGCGATTTAAATCCGGACAAATAGTTTCATTTTCTATTATAAGAAACTAGCTGAGTGGATGTAAAAGAATATCTAAAACGTAAATCAGCCCTGACTATGGGATCTGTAAAGGGCCTAAAACGTTGGTCTGTATAAAAAACAAATAAATGCCATGTAGATCGTAAAAATAGTACATATTTTCCATTATCTATACGTAACAATCGTGAAGACTTAAGAACTTGATAATACATCTAAAACATTTTTTTAAATTAATTATTATAATATTTAATCAGTGTTGGGCAAAATTTAATTGTTCTGGCAATTAAAGATTGACAATTGATTAATTGTCAATTGCGAAACAGCAATGAACGATTGATCAATTGTTAGTTGCGAGAACCGCAATTAACAATTAATCAATTGTTAATTGTTAATTGCCCGGTTGGGGCCCCCAACCGGGCACTGATTAACGCCCAACACTGTATGTAATATAATATTTTATTAGCCCGGCACTAGAGAAACTCTATGTCGCGGGTGCCATGGACAATCATAAATTACACCAAAACTCACGAGAGAAATAAATGTAGGCAATACAATTATTTCTCGTGGTCATAGAATGAAACCCAGGACCCTGGCGTGGCAGTCTAGCATGGTAACCGTTCGGCCACGGAGGCAGTTTAATCCAATGGTAACTTTCCGCGCAATTTAACTAATGTAACTAACTATCTATATCAATCGAAATTTCGGTGTCCTTGAAAATGACGACACCTTCCACGAAAATGACTAAGTATAATAGCTTTCTAAAATTATGTACAGTAGAGTTTAGTGTTGTTTAATATTATCTACTGAACCCTGAATAAAGGGACATACTTAGCGCTGTAAAGCCGGTCTTTTTCGTAAAGTAGCTTCAAAACCATTAACACTAATACGTTGATATTTTACATGCGATTATTTTACACGAATGACTAGTGTCACACAATAAGAACTGGAAACTTTCCTCGTTTTTAACGTTCGCATAATATTTTGGCTTACTTTTTATTATTAAAACGGTCAATAGAGATGGATTAAAACATTATTTTGGAGCCATGACCATATATATGATCATTTTATCGGGCCTAATTGAAAACGCCCCGAATGTTATTGCAAGATTTCGGTATGCAAGAAATACAGACCGAGTATATAATCAGAAAGGCGAAAGACAGCCTGATGGCATAGCTATTCTGCTTTTCAAACCTTTGTTATATTGACAATGTTGCCGTTTAAACCACCCACTTATCTATCAAACTTAACAGTGTTGTCACTTGAACGACGGTTTCCACCTTAGAGGATGGAAAAAAATAAAGTTTCCACTAACTATCTGTCAAACATGTGACATCATTGAGCTGGAAAGAGAATAAGCAAATAAGCAAGTGGAAGAAAACAGTCTACAAAATGTGTCCATAATCGAGACTTCTTTGGAGTAAGTCCCTAAATAGGGCTGATAGTGTCCTGTCCAATTTAACTCCACAAAGACACAAATCCACTAAGCTAAGAAAATACCATTAGTGATATGGCTAAAGTTCCAGGGCACCGTAGGACACCTGAAATCGACATCACGAACAAAATCCAGTTTGGAGGGCAAATTGGCTTCAAAAAACCTCGAAGTGCTCGATTTTGTATTATTTATAAAGCATAGGCACGTCTCCATACGGAGTATGGCTCGCATCTCTGGGCTGGAACTCCCAAACACCAAGTTTGATCCACTTGATTCCATATAACGTCGGGCTGTTCGTGTTGACGAGAATCCCAAACCCACAGATGGTTTGGAGCCCTTGGTTTATGAACAAATGTTGGCTCTCTGTATGTGTTCTATCGTTCGTGTAATCGGAAGCTAAGAAGAACTGGTGCCACCGTCATGTTTCCACCATTTCACTTCCCGCCAAAGGAGTAGAGCCCGTCCCCACATGCCTGGTATTTTATGGCACGCGGTTTTATATGTTTGTTACTTTCTCGAACCCTCAAGATGCGGAATGGTGTCTCTCCTGAAGTATTCCCTTTGTGCAATGATATGTGGTTCTTCAAAAAGCGAATCAACGGCTCTCAAAGGCTGGCAACGCATATGCTACTCTTCAGACGTTGCAGATGTCCACGAGCAACAATGTTCAACTTCATCAATAATCTTTTATCTTACGCGGTATTAGTAACATGTAATAGGGCAATTCACGTCCCAACTTTGTTCTATGTACCTAATTACTTCGACAAAACTATCATAAAACAACTTCCGCGTACAAGTCAGCTTATTTGCCAAACTGTTTTATATATACAGCAAAAAAAATTATCTATTTTCGGACAAATAAGTTCATAGTATAGTTAGCTATGGGAAGAAGACCATCTTATTTCCATAACTACTTCGACAAAACTATCATAAAACAACTTCCGCGTACAAGTGAGATTATTTGCCAAGCTGTTTTATATATACAGCAAAAAAATGATTTATTTTCAGACAAAGAAGTTCATAGTATAGTTAGCTATGAGAAGACGACCATCTTATTTCCATCCATTTTCAGGTGTACGAGATGTTCCTTGTTGGCTACCAATTCCGAGTACTGTCACCGATCTTCACAATCCACTGGGGCCTACAGTCCCGCAGTCATCGCCCGCTATGGCGGGAAAAGCAGAATGTCCAGAACAGAAAACGGTTCGAAACCTTCAAGAGAGAACTTTATGCTAGGTAATGCAACAAATTAAATTGGATGTTTAGAAATCTGTACGTGTAATGTAACGCTTGCTTTGTCATATAATGAAAGAGATAGATTTTGACTAATAATGAACATATTTTTGGCAGGTATAGAAAAGACCCTCTTCATTTGTTACGTAAACCGCCAAAGCCGAAAAAGACATAGGCCTCACAGGGCCGCGCGATCCTCGCCGGCCAGCTGCTCGCCGCAGCTCTGTTAGCTGCCCTTTGATTGGATGTTGATATCACTGGATAGCCTCTGCATTATCTAATCAAATACTGGTTGCCTGTACTACTGTATTCTGAAGTTGATAATAAGGTGAAGCATCTTTTATGTCACAATTTTTACATTACAACCATTTATGTCTAATCTAAGTTAAATAATCAAGTGAATCGCAGCAATTCATATAGCTGTTTTCTGATCGTTCTGGGTACGGTTCTGGACTAACAAGGTTAATTATTAAGTATTTTGTACCTTTGGTTAAGTAGTTAGCCTTTATTTTCGGATGTAAAATTTGGTAATTTGGTTAGATTAACCAGTGTAGAATATAGATATAAGGGTTATTCAAAATCAGATTTATTTTTAGAGTGGTTGTATACGGTGACTTTTAGCAGTGATACAAACGCGCAAACGCGCGACTTGTATCGATGCTTAAGTCGCGTGTGTGTGTAAACGCTCTTTATTATAAGAAATTGATAAGTTTCTGGAAGTAATTACATCGGAATTTAATGAAACATTAATTTTGTTTACACTACTGCGAGTAGGTCTTTAGATTACTTAGATGACTTCAAAGAATTGCCGCAAATTACCTTTTTCTACGTAATTAATTACTTCAGTCGAGCTATCGATTGTTTTAAGTCAAGGATTAGATACATCATGTTGAAACCATTTGTTATCCATAGAATTCTTTTATGTACATTAAAATAGTATATTTTGTAGGTAAGCAAGTAAAGTGCTAAAAACATAATTTTTCAGTAATAGTACCGAAATAAATTGTTGTATTTAAAAGTACATTAATTAAAATCACCTATGAATCTAGCTGTACAACAAAAAAAAACATTTCTTGATATATAATTGTATAGATATAAGATGGTTATACTTGAGCATAGAGATGTTGGTTCTGTGTAAAGGCTCAGCTACAAATGAAGCTTATAAACTATACCTTTTTAAAACTGCTTAGTATGTCATAAAGGATTAATTGTAAAATATTAAGAACCTTGCAGGACTATATATATATTGGGTATCACCATAAACAATAAATTTTGCTTTATGACTTATTACAATCATAATCAATTTGCCGAAAACGATCTTTCAAGTTTTTGTTGTAAACTTTTTAGATCTGTACTTGGTAATAGTAAGTTCAAACGTGCAAGTGTCCACCCCGATGACTCCCACCCCCGCTACTACGTTTTGTATCCGACTGGTATTTATGCTAACGCTTTCTTTTGTTAACGCACAGAGTTATCACCGTTTAGAGCGATCTATTATTTGATGAATTATTAAAAGTCACGGAACGAAAATTGTTATTTATGGTGTTAGTAATGTAGTCCAGTGAGGTTGTTAGTATTTTACAAATAACCCTGTACAAATAATATCTAACTCCACAGTAGTAGGCCTTACGCGCGCTTATCCCTTTTTATGATAGAGGTTAAAGCGACCGCGATCAATTTGGCTCATCAGTAATTAAATGTATTTTTCTTACTAAATATTACAAAGAAAAATTTTGAACAAATAATTATGACACTATATATGATAATTATGATGTTTCTACAGCTTAATGCTGTGGCCCACGGTAATACACTTCGCACAAAAATGTTAGCTTTTTTATAACACCAGGTGACAGGACGTACATGTCGTGGGCCTGGTATTAATGACACGCCTGTTCATAACGGTTGCAGTGCCCGAACTTTAAACCGCAAACCGCGGGGCACTGCCAGTGCGCCCGTCACCCTGAGACAAGTTGACAAGTTCCATGTGACTGTAATTTCACCAGCACCATTACCCTTCAAAGCCGGAACGCAGTAATGCTCACATTACTGCTTGGCGGCAGAAATAGGTAAGGTGGCGTTAGTTCCCTGGACGAACTCTTTCACAAGGAGCTCTACTGCTACTTAATGACAAATTAAGACAGTTTTTTTTACTGAATTTTGACCTATAACAGGCGGAACCGCCCGCAGCGGTTATGTAGCACTCTGAGACATTTGGAGCCAGTAATTGACTTAAACAGCGTGGAAACACTAAAAAAAAATAATTAAAGGCTGTCAGCGCAAAAGTGGTGTAACGCTGTGAAATGCATATATGTAGAAGAAAATGAGGAATTTAAAATTAGTTAAATTCATTTTACATGTAAAGGGCTTTCCAACAAGAACTTTGTTTTGTAAATCAAAACAAAACTATAAATTTAGATGACAATGATTCAAATTTTTATTTTATTAAAAAAAGTAAGGTTTGGCAATTATGAATGAAAAATGATATCTGATAAATGACCACCGCGACCGCAGTTACAGATGTCGATTCTTTCATCAAAGTTTTTAAACACTTTTTGACAAAATGGTGGGTCCATTTCGTTAATCACTTCACGAATTTTGAGTTTTAAGGCTGCAATGGATTCGATTGGCTCCGTATAGAGTCTGTCTTTAACATAACCCATAACCCATAAAAAATAATCCAGCGGTGTTAAATCACATGATCGAGCTGACCACTTAACGGCTGAAATTCGTGAAATTTGGTTTGCAATAAATTCATTGTTTCGGTGGCTTTTATGAAAACTTTGATGAAACAATCGATGTCTGTCACTGTGGTCGTGGTGGATATTTATTAGATATTATTTTTCATACATAATTGCCAAACCTTACTTTTTTAATAGAATAACAATTTGAATCATTGTCAATTGTTTTATTTTGATTTACAAAACAAAGTTCTTGTTGAAAAACCCGTAATCACGTATGTAGGAATATATCGCACTTCTATTACAATAGTGTTGTCATTCAAAAAATGTGAAATTCGAGATTATACCATTTCTGAACGTAAAATTTCTTTCTCTACATGTCATTAAAATTGTCATTAAAGTATTGTAAGAAACCATTAAAATATATCTACTTAACCCAGAAATAGACAAACGTTTTGTGAGCTAGTTCAGGACAAAATAGTCCTTACCCAAAAATATAAAATTACTTTTCACTTATTTTTAAATATACTTCTACTTGGCAAGTACGAAATTGTTCAGATGTCTAATAAATTTTAACCTATACATAAATTATAATAATCTTTCACCGGAACTGAGTAATTCAGCTATATTGAATAAATTCACATTTTGAGTTAATACACTATTGTATTAGCAGTGCGATATATATGGTTTAATATGTAGTTTAGTATCATTTAAAGTAATATTGTAAAAAGAAAAATCTGGGTTACTCTACTTTTCAGCTGATAGCCTCTTTTATTTCATTGAAGTACGTCATGATATTGTACTACCATGATATTCATATGATTTTTGTGGAAGTACTAGTTTGTTATTTTATTGATACAAAGATCGAACAATACGAAGAAAAAATCCTGGAATAATTTGAACTGGACTTAAACCACTGTGGGTCAGCCGCACCGTGGCACTGATATTTTACAAATTTCTCTAAGTGCTTGTCTTAGATCTTTGTATTGGGTTTGAAAGGCTTTTTCGCCCGCGCCACAAGAATCGAAAGAGTTTCTCTTCGAGTGGCTTGATCGTTATCAATAATAATAACGAATTAATATTTTAAACAGAATTTTTCTCCGTTCCGCTTTTGTTGATTATGGACTGTGGTGATGTACGACCCCCCGAGGTTGGCTGGTAGGTACAGAATAAAGTACCTACCTAAATACGTATCGGTATACTTGGTAGTTCTTAGTCCTTTTTGATAATAATATTAAGGATGCACATTCTGTGTTTCTTACTTATTTTAAAAAGAATATGAAAACGTAAGGAGTCAACTGATTTAAAGTTTTGTAATTTATTGTGCACAAAAATGTAAATATAATGTAATGTTGTAGATTTATTAAGGTATTCCATATTGTTTTTATAATTTTGTTTTCAGTGTGTTTAAACACACTTCGAGTTATCATCAGTTGACTGAATTTGCCTCAAACGAAAAGGTAATAAATAGGTTTTAGTGCACTTAAATTAAGTATGAAATATATTGCGATGCGCATTTTCAATTTAATTGAACCTTATCATCCAGAGCACTATCATCCAAGGAACAATTGAAATCATTGAGCCAAGAGCTATCTCATTGGTTTCGATTATTACATTAAAACTAAAGTATTGTAAATAATAATAAATTACGACCTCGGTGATCTAACGGTTAGTACTATGGGCGCTGAGCAGGTTTCAGGTTCGATTCCCGGTAGGACCAGTTTGGGAAACGAACTTTTCTAAATTGGTTCTGGTCTGGGTGCTGGGTGCTCAACCGACTTCAAAAAAGGTTTTCGATTCGTCTGTTTTTTTGTGTGCAGGTATGTTATGCGAATACTACGATATTTGGGAACCGATATCGAAGATTCTTTTTTTATTGGAAAGGGAATAAATACTTCGGTAGTGGTCGTAATAAAATTTTAAGAAAATATTCCACCTCTAAGAGTGGCTAGTCAGGGGGCCCACTTTCCGTTAACAGATTTCAATAAAATTGGCACATAGATGTAATATATAATTCCAATGAAAATAACTCACAGCAAAAACGGATAAGCACACTTTTGAGGTCGGTATTTTTTTTATAAAAAGTTACAATAAAATTGTATGTTTATGAAATTTCATCGAATTGAAGGACAAAGTCAAGGTACC
Source organism: Hyposmocoma kahamanoa (assembly GCF_003589595.1). Lineage (NCBI taxonomy): Eukaryota > Metazoa > Arthropoda > Insecta > Lepidoptera > Cosmopterigidae > Hyposmocoma > Hyposmocoma kahamanoa. The sequence continues at coordinate 5,717,896 of NW_020654422.1, forward strand.
ATCGTCACAATTAAGCTGGTTTGTCTGGCTCAAATACAAAAAAACATAGGTACATTGACAAAATAACTCGCTCATCATAAAATGAAAGCTGACATGCGGGTGATTCTTTTCACAAAGATGACATCATCACAACACGACAATGACGTCGTGATACGATGCGATATCTTATCACGACGCCACGCGACGCTGAACGTGGAAAAATATGACGTCGAGTCGTGGTCGTCACGTCGTTCCCCGACGTCGCAACGATGTCACATTGTGATGATGGTTTAATTGAAGCTGTACTGTTAGCTTCAAAATGGTTAAACATCTAAAGTATATAAGTCTAAATTAGATAAAAAAAAATAGTTATATTAAACCTACTGTTTGGGGTACATTTGCGGTCATCAAAAGCTAGACCAGTCTTCAGGCCCTTGTAGTTAACCAAATGAAGTCAACTTTTGACAACTTTTTTATCTTTGTTGAATTTGTAAGACTGTTGATATCAATTACTTTAACGTTGTGTTATTATCAGCTGTATTAAATTATACCTTTTTTCAGTTATTTTAATGGTGAATTTTTATTTCGTATCTTCCACTAGCCGAAGCTTTACAAACAAACAAAGAAAAAATGTGAAAACAATACACAAGCGATTTCTTTCAGTCTATTGATAAGGAAAAGCCGAGGTAGCCTAATGGTTTTTGACCTACCGCCGCTTAGGAGTCGATAGTACCTCAACTCGAATTAAATTTCTTTCCCTTACCGAATCGGTTCTATTGTGCGGGTCGAGCGGCTGGGACACCGGCTTTATTTCAGAATTTATTTTTTTACAAACGAAATTAAAGCCATTCGAAAAAAATATATATAGCGTATAGTATACAATGTACTATTTAGTTCAGTTGATATAAATATCTAATATTGGTATATGTAAAGTACCTATTGAATACAAGTTTTCTTGTAAATTTTTTGGGGTAAGTTTGTGTTTTTTTTCTATGTGAAAATTTAAAGGAATCGTGTTTTCACACCGTACGCTAATCAGTGTATATCCTTAATTGAACTATATATTTAAATTTTTATTGAATTGATATTCAATTATTTTTTTGTGTCAAATTATTCCACTAGTTTGTTATAATTATTAATACGAAGATCGAACACTCAGAAAAAAATCCTTTGATCCGGCCGGATTAGAACCGACGTCTTCTAGCATACCGTGTCAGACGCTATACCAACCAAGCCAAGGAACGAACCAGCGGACCTCACGAACTTCTCTATGTGTTTGTTGTCGTGTCTTTGTATTTGGTTTTTTCAACGACTATGCTAAAAGACGTAGGTTCGAATCCGGCCGCATCGAAGGAATTTTTTCTGAGTGTTCGATCTTCGTATTAATAATTATAATGTACTATATATATATATATATATTCCAAAGTGATTGATTCAACACTTTCAATGTTAAGCGGAATCAACTAAAGCTATTTGAGGTTGTATGCGCCGTGGGTACGAATACTGGCTCGCACCTCACCTAAACACTTCCTTAATTTTTCGGAAAGCAAAAAATTAACAAGGGGTTTGAAACACGTAGCTTATGAACTATGTTATATGTTACGTAATTAATTGAACATACGATACCTCTCACGTAAATTGTTGTAAGTCAAAATACCATTTAACTTAAATATAAACTTTTTATTAGCCGATTTAAAAAAAGGAGGAGGTTCTCAATTTGACTGTGTTTTTTTTTGTACGTATGTTACGCGATAACTCCGGGTATCAGTGAACCGTATTTGATGATTCTTCTTTGGAAAGGGGGTACCTCAGTAGTGGTTCCATTCAAATTTGAAGAACATATTCCACCTTTTGGGGTGACAAACTAGGTGATGAATGACTTTTGAGGTCGGTTTTTTTAGAACACTGTACTGAGATTATGTATATTATAGTTTCTACATTTGAAAGTCAACATAACACTGGAACCTATAATGTAAGTAAAAATAGGATATTTCTTTAAGTTAAAAAGCAAAAAATGGTATTTTGACTTACAACAACTTACGTGGGAGGTATCGTAACTGTTACATTTCTCCTATATAGATTATTCGCTGGTTAATTGACCATTACATTTCTTCTATGTAGATTATTCGCTGATTAATTGACCATTACGTTTCTTCTATATAGATCATTCGTTACTATTTGATGCATCTTCGACTGAAACTTCCCTGTTCTCACTAACATGTCACCAAAATTAGTGTTGTATCTATAATTAGTGATTCCAAAGAATCGTATAAATGTTTCAGCCGGTACTCTATTTAATGACATGACGATCTACGAACCCAGATTGCCAAACTACATGGTAAAAGTTATCACAAGTAGTATGTGCAAGGGGGTTGGTGATCACGCGGTTGTCGCGTTAGCATCAACTTTCTGAGATATGTGGCTGTTGACCCAATCCCAAATGATTACGTCTGCGAGCCTCGTGTACACTCCTGGGAAGTTTCCTCGTGCACACCCCAGGCCCCACGAGACCACACCAATGAGGACTCCTTCGAACACGATTGGACCTCCACTGTCACCCTATGTATGAAAAACGAAATGAAGACTTTAGTATTTCGGAAGTTTAATAGTTTAACAGGAATTTACCGCTTACAAGTGCAGAATTTGTCTGTACAAGCGTGTACAAGCGGTAAATTCCTGTTACAACTTAGTAGAAAAATTATAAAAAAATATTATTACTGTGTATAAAGGCATAAGTAAATTAAATTTGATTTGAAATAGTTACTTCAAGGCACAATTGTAGTCAGTTGTGTTTTTTTGTGTCATTTATGAAGTAATTATTGTAATTGAATTACATAGTCATTGCACAGTTCCATACATTACTTAAAATTTTTAAATATTACTGTTTTTAATTTAACAAACGTTAAATATGACTTATCTGGAGAAAATCTGATCATAGATGTCAATTGTGCCTTTTCAGCTCACTGTACATCCAACAATTGTTGAGATAGATTTCTACAAAAAATTAGGTAGACTGGCCTTTATTTTACTGATCCTGAATATGTATAAATAAATTTTGATAAAAATGTTAGTTGTAACTTTTATCGTTCCGGGGACAGAATTTTGCTACACAATTTCAGAGAATATCTACTCTTCTTATTAATATAAAGGTTCTATTAAGAATCAAAAATGCAAATGTAATGTAAGTACAGCAATGCAATCTCTTTACATGTCGATGGAGTCCGTCGCCATCTTTGTTTTAACCGATTTACATAACATAGAGGGCCAAAAATGGTACAAAAAAACAGGTACAAAGACATAGAGGGCCAAAAATCGTCAAATTTGGCACTTAAGATTAAATTTTTATTGAATGTCAGAATGTTTCACCACCATGATATTAATTTTTTTTTGTGAAAATACTCCACTAGTTTCATTGACTTACAATACTAGTTTGCTATAATTATTAACAAAACAATTGCTTCGATTCGAACTGACGTCTCCTATCCTAGCAAACCGTGCCAGACGCTATGGCAACTAAGCCATGGAACGAACCAGCGGACCTCAAGATTTTTTCTATGTGCTTGTTGTCGGATCTTTGCATTTGGTGGATGGAAGAATTTTTCTAATGGTTCGGTCTATGTATTAATAATTACAATTTAAGATTAAATTTAATTCTATGCCTCTTACTACAAGAATGGTCTAGTACTAGGTACTAGTCGAGTTGTAGTATATTTAAGATACGTAAAGAAACAATATGTCTATCATCTCATGTTCTACAACTTTTTAGTACCTGGCATGCATCAGGCGATGGTTGCGAGAAAGAGCCAGCACAGAACATAGTCGCTGGATCGATGGCCTTGCGGTCCAAGCCGGAGCGCTTGCACAGTTTCATCGCGATCGTTTCGATCGTCGTCGACTGTAGGTACGTCGCGCTTGGACCTCCTTCCTGAAAGATGACATTTTAATCGCAGTTCGCGTGCATATAAGGCAAATCTATTCAATTCAGAAGAACCCACATTTTCTGATCAGGGATTGACTATAGATTGGTATAACGTCTACACCACTTTGTGTAGGGATGGCTTAATAAGACATTAACATGCGCTTGCGATATGTCCGTTCAATCCAATATCTGGTGTCTCAATGGCGGGAGCGGGCGGGCTGCAGCGCACCTTTATTCTCTATACATTAGGGCTTTAAATTTCGCTGCATTTCAGCATTTCCCGGGAAAACAAATATAGAGACTCGGTGCGGTCTCGGAAATACCGGGAAAAACGAGATTTTGGAGACTATTTCAAAAGTAGGTTTCCATATTCATAGGCTAGGCATTTAAACAGTCAAAACATGATTCGACCTTGGAAAGGCTAACCTTTCCAGTGTCGAATATTTTAGTTAAGTTTTTTATTAACTCAAATTTTAATCATAAAAAAAATATTTATTAAGGTTCATTTTATGGTTGATAGCGTAAGAAACAAAGTGTGTTTAATACAGTTTCAGATAGAGAGAACTTGATTTTGCTGCTACCGTTTTTCAATCTCCACAGGTTACTAAGCCCTACTTATAATGTTGCTATGTTCATGGTTCATGTAACAAGAACAAAAAAAAAATCTGTTTGTTTAGTAGATTTCTAGTACTTTTTTATGAAGTGTACCTAAGTCTGAAAAGTCTCGGTATTCCCGAGTCTAAAAAGTCAGTCTCCCGGGATGAAAACCCTACTATACATTATTATTTGAGGGATGTATATATACATATATATACACACACACACATATATATATATATATATATACCATATATATATATATATATATATATTTCGTCGATATCGTACTGACCTTAAGTTTACCCCAACCAGAAACAATAGCTGGCTGGCTGGCTTTCAACCTAGTACGCTTCGCAACCAGCCGGATGGGCAGTATCCTGGCGGAGAATCGGAGGGGCGAGTACAGCTCCACAAGCCCTACGTCATGTGCTTTGGTTTTGCTGATGTACCGCGGGTGTACGTAGCTGTTCTTCACGTCATACATTTCTCCGCCGTGGGTTTTCCATGATGATCCTAATCGTACGCTTAAGTCTGAAGCACGGGCTCTAAAAAAAATATTGATAAATTGTTTTGAGTGGTTAAGTGGTTTTGAACTGATATATTTATACAGTGTGTTGATTTGCATTCTCGTCATATTTAAGAAATTAATAATAGAAATAACGGTAAATCATCTAAAATATTTAAAAAAATATTCTGTTCAATATTCTGTCTAATTGTATCTAGTAAAGTTTTGCAAAATTGTCTCAAGTCATATGCACCACGCAAGGGAAGTGACCCCGCCACCTGCTTCACCGAGCGGTACGTGATCTTTCTCGATCGCTTATTTATCTATTTTTTCAAATTATGATTATGTACTAGTATTGTTATAATTTACTATTTATTTACATTAATTAGAAAAGTTGATTGAAAAAAGTTTTTTGTAACTTACATTTGGTAATTACCAACTTTAGGTTACCTGAGACTATTGCTAGAAGTACCTAGCTTTATGGTGGCTGGCTTCGTACTGGAGCCACCGCCCGTTATGCAGAGATTCGCACGTAAGTTTCGTTTCAACATTAGACTCGACACTCGTATCCTTCGCTTAAACTAAACGTTTCACATCATGTTATAAGAATAAACACGCACTAAACTTGTACTTGATGGATTTCCATGCAGGTTCTGGTGAACCTGGTAGCGATTTTTAGCACTACTAACTCTTGTTTACATACCAAACTACGTGGCATTTCGAGACAGACTAGAATATAATGTATGACATCCCGTCAGCGTGACGTAGACGCAGTACGGGAAGTATGGTCGAGTGATCTACCAATCGCGCGCTCGGTACGACACTTCCCCGCCGTCGCTACCCGCACCCCACCACGAAATAGATCTAAAATGCGTTTCTTTCTGCGGATTCAAGGTCATTGTTCAAAATGTTTGCAAGTGCCGTGCAAGTCAATGACCTTTGGATCAAATTTGTTTAACGCAATTAAGTAAAAAATAGAGATTTACAAATTTTTTGGAATAATTTTTTTAGTGATTTGGGTTCAGTTTCGGATATAGACCTCTGTAAATATGGCGAGAATGCAAATCAACACACTGTATAAATATGCGTAATATGTTTATGTACATTTAACCAAATAGTATATGATAACCCATCACAGCGCACCGGAGGGTATGCCCATTTTTTAACCGACTTTAAAAAAAAGGAAGAGGTTCTCAATTCGACTGCATGTTTTTTTGTATGTATGTTACGCGATAACTCTTTATGAACCGATTTTGATGATTCTTTTTTGTTAGAAAGATGGTACCTCAGTAGTGGTCCTATTTAAATTTGAAGAAAATATTCCATCTTTAAGGGTGGAAAACTAAAGGATGAATACGGTTTCGCGCACTTTCTGGTAACCGACTGCAATAAAACTTGGCAAATAGATACAATTCCACGAACTTTTGAGGTCGGTTTTTTAGTACTCAGTACTGAGATTATTCGCTACGCACTGATCCTTGCACAGGACATGGACGAGCCTCTTTCCTTGGAGCGCACGTACGATCTCGTGTGAGGCGATTGCTAACGGAACTGTGAGTTTTTGTTTGAGTATAATTTGGCTGGTGCTTAAACAAAAACTCCAAAAGAAACATTTCCAGTAAATGTAACAAAATGCTTGCTATAGCTTTCATATGATGAATTTCACCTATTCGCACTAAGCGCTTTCTTCCTCCTTTCTGATGCGTACAGCAAAAGAATGGAATGCTCTACGGCATCTGTATTTCCCGAAAAGTATAATTTGGGGCTATTCAAGGCTAGAGTGAATAGGCATTTTTTAGGCAAACGCGTCCCATCGTCGCTTAACATCAGGTGAGATTGTGGCCAAGCGTGTGTCTATTATATATTTAAAAAAGAAATTGTAAACTTCTCAACATTTCTCCTATCCCTGTTTTTTCTCTCTAGAGTGCTTACATGTTTATGTTATATTATATCTAAAAGTGTAAACTAAATTAACCTACTTCACTGTTTATTTTACTTATGTATATAGTTAGAGTTTACCATGAATAAATAAAAATAAATTAATAAATAACTTAAAACTAATGTGAACGAAGGCAGCTTTTTCGCTAAGAGACATTTCTTCCAGACACCCTTAGATGTAGAGGAAAGCCAACCAGAGAGTGAGACAGTGTGCCTACGGCCAATTTTGAAATGTATAGGCAATAATGCTTACTTTTAATTGTATTTAGCGTAATACTTAGATACTATAGCAATATATAGTATCTGTTACACTTGTTAAACTATTGTTTTCGAAATATGGGGACTCTAAAAGCGGTTACACAGGACGACTTCGTTGCTAAAGCGATGCAAACGGCATACACATGCGATGCAGTTGCTAATCGTCTACCTTTAAACACGCGCGCGATTTTAAGACGCGATGCAAACGCGATGCAAGCGCGCGACTGCATCGATACATCGATACGTTCGTGAAACGCGCGATTGCATCGCTACACTTGCGATGTATAGGCGATTGCATCGATGCAGTCGCGCGTTTGCATCGATGCAAATGCGGAATTGCATCGATGAATTTGAATCCCAAGTGTAGCGACGCAATCACGTGTTTCACGAACGCGCGTTTGCATCGCTGTAAAAGTTGCCGTATGTAACTACTCTAACATCAATATTTTTAAAATGTTATCCAAAAACAACAAACTACTCGTGTCGACTATTATTTCCTCCTCGTCCAATATAAACAAACGAAGGGATCAAAGCACGACATTTTCAAAAAAAACAATATTGTTCTGTCTTCCTGATATCCGAGCAGTAAGGAAGCCCTTGTACTACTATTCCGGGGACATTACAATGCAGCGTATTGGCAGCTGGGAACAAACGGGACTAGAGAAAACGGATCGCTTTCCGAGTAGGCGACGATAAACATCCGCAGAACTATCGTAAACTCTCTAGTGTACTGTCGAGTAGAAAATATTTGTCTTTCTAGTACGCTATTATTACGAAATAGATATAAGACTTTAATATAAATTAAAAAAAAACGACCTCAACAGTTTGCGCAATTCGATCTATTTTTAGTAGCAGTAGAGCTTTTGTTCTGCCGTCAAGCAGTAATGTGAACATTACTGCGTTCCGGTTTGGAAGGGTAAGGGTACTTATGAAATTAGAGGCACAGGTACGGTACTGACACCAGACTCTCATAAAGTGCATAACTGTAACAAAACACTGTATTTTAGACTGTATTTCATCAGGGAGGCTGTGATCCACGCTTGGTGCAACAAATTTCGTTGGCCATTCAGCGCGGTAATGCTGTCAGTGTTATGGGGATGTTTTGAACCAGCTAAGATTCAGATCGGTGCTTTTTCATTGTACTAGTTGGATAAAAATGGCTAAGTCTAGCTAATTACATTATTAATCTTATGTGGCAAAGCCTGTTGCTGATTTATATATATATATATATATATATAAAAACTAACTTTTGCAATATAAGATTGGTGACCATTTACAGTAACCCTTTGGCTTCGATTTGATACATACGATGTGAACAAGCGGAGTAAGTTACCTCGAATCTCATTGCAGGTAATTTTGTATAATAGTAGTTCATGGTCTACCCTGTCGAACGCCTTCCGAAAATCCGTATATACTGCATCTACTTGGATTCGTCTATCCATATTTTCGAATAGATATTCGATGTAAATGTTAAGTTTGTGACTGTGGATTTTTGTTCCACAAAACCCATGCTGTTCAGGGATTATTACATGTTTAACTACCTAACTAAAAGAATATGTACTGGTATACATAGGTTTTTGGCACATAATTTAAT
>NW_020654422.1:5726698-5770419 GCF_003589595.1 Hyposmocoma kahamanoa
AAAAGAATATGTACTGGTATACATAGGTTTTTGGCACATAATTTAATAAACAGCGCAGCTATACCACCGTGTCCTGGTCCCTTGGTAGAGTCAAGATTTCTAGGTTGTAACTCAATGTCAGAAATTGTAAAATTCAAATCAGAAAACAACGTAAAATTATTAGAGCAAGAAGTTGGCGGTGTCCGGTTGCCTGCGAATGTCTGAACATTGGTCCTGAAAATATACTTGTGCAGGTATACTGGATTTAATTTGGCGGTTATTTATGTATGACCAAAAGTATTTCACATTTTTACAGATTGAGTTTTCCTTTGATAAATATTTGGCGTAACAAGCCTCGCGTGCTAGTTTGAGTCTGGCCCTGTATAACGAAAATACCTCATAATCAAATTTGAAAGTGCTATCAATGTGTAGTTTTACAACATGAGGTGCGAATACCTTAGGTGTATAATGATACAAGAAAGAGGCGCAACAGAGCTTATGTCCAACCTAGTCAAAGCATGAAAACTACCCACAACAATACCAATAGCACTTACGTGGGTTAATACTGATGCCAAACTTACTCGACCAATCATCGATACGCCGCAGATCTTAATTAAGCGCTAGTATCGCATCATCCAAGCAGTTCCACAATTAAATCCACAATTCTCATCATCTGCATACAGATGGTGAGAATTGTGGAGGATAGGAGAAATTAAATTGATGAAAACGGAGAACAATAGAGGGGAAAGAATTCCACCTTGGGGCAGACCAACCTCTAGGTCTGACTAATTAGACAAGGAGTCTTTAGCTCAAACCGCTTGCTTGCGCCCTCGAAGATCTGAATAAAACCAGTCCAGTTCCGGAGGAGAGATTCGCAGATAAGCAAGGATAGCAAGAAGGATATCATGGTCAAAAGCATTGAAGGCGTTAGAAAAATCAATGAGGACTAATACCGTTAACCGTGAATCCGCCATGCCCTCCCGAATGTCCTCTGTAACTTTCAGTAACGCTGTCGTGGTATTGTGGCCAGGCCGAAAACCAGACTGATACTGGTCGAGGACATTATTTCTAAAAAGGAAAAATGATAGTTAGCGATAAACATTCGCTTCAAGAATTTTTGAAAGGAAAGGTAGTATAGAAATTGGCCTAAAGTGTTTAAGGGTTGTGGGATTATTAATCTTGGGAAGATGCGTCCTGCGCCAGTTCTTAGGGAACGTACCATATGAGAGGAATGAGTTGATATTTGTGTCTTCCTGACGAAGCCTACGTTGCGGATTGACGTGCCTACGTGGCGGTTTTTACATGAATTGACTTGTATTTAGTTTTATTAAGTAAGCCTTGTGCGAGTAATAAACTTTCATTCATTCAATAAAATAAAGACTGGTGGTTAGTGAAACTATTTTTTTCGGATCTAAATCGCGTCTATATGCTTTTTTAAACAGTCAGCCGCCATGGAACCTATAAAGGACCCAAAACGTTGGTGTGTTTAAAAGAAAAATAGTTTAATTTCCTATGTCTAAGAATCGTGAGTACTTAGGTACTCGATAATCAAGAACAGTGTTCTCTTTTGTAACTACCAGTACCTACTTAATTTGGACGCAAGAAAACGTATGTCCTCCTCTGTAGCTCACTCGTATGCTATGGCTCAGGCTGTTTTGCATCGGAAAAAATACAATTCACCCAGCAAGGATATATTGAAATTGTGGAAAGGAACATCGCAAGGGGCTGCCCATAAAACGAGTGTATACTGTGCCCGGTCGAATTTGTTCGCGCCGAACGATTGGTGGAGACAGAAGAAATATTGTTACACATTTCGCGCTTAGCCATTGCTATGCGATGTATGTATATTGCGTAACATGTCTGTCCGTACGCGGGTATGAAGTTTTTAAGATTTAATGTTTAGATAAGTTACGTATATTGGCAATAAATATATTGATTTTTTTCCAATATCATGATGTTTTACTACTATGATATTGATTTATTATTTAAACAACTTCCAAAAAGGAGGAGGTCTCAATTTAGTAGCGGTAGAGCTCCTTGTGAAAGTGTTCGTCCAGTGAATTACTAAAATTAATTTGAAAATTATCGTTTTTTTTTTAGTTTTGAACATTCTTTTAATAAATTGATTTGTGGACGAATTTATTTTTAAACATTTGACAATATTGTATTATGTTATAACCTCAATGGTACATCTGTCACTAATATGAACGTTCAAAGACGTCGCCCCGGAAGTCGAACTTTTTTGTAATAATTTTGTGTGGGTAGTGTCATTGAAATTCATTTATACTCAAGTTCCTACAAATTTCCAAGACCAAGTAATCAGTGTAATTTCCTAGCACAATATTTTTATTTATTATGTTTATTATATGGAATTTGCCCACTTATATCTCAGCATAACGGGCTCGACGGCAGTGCCTCTCAGATCTTCAATTAAAATTTTATATTTTTGTAGTAATCTGTGGATGAATTGGTTGATTGTACAATTAGCTATACCGTTATTCTTACCATGTATAACTCACCTTGTACAATTGTTGGTCATCCCTCAATAAATAAAAAATAAATAATAATAAAATTGATATAATTCCAATGAAAATGAAATGTTATATATAATGTGTTATGGTGACCTATAATTGATCTGATGTTTGAAACGCCAGAGAGGTGATAGGAACTCCTCAACAGTGTACAGCATCTACCTCGTGTTTGGGCTCAAATTATTCGTTTTGATGAGAACTTCTTATAAAAAGTTATAGTTATTGTGAAATGACTCCACTACTTTGTTATAATTTTATTTACCGACGTCAAAAAAAGGAGGAGGTTCTCAATTCGACTGTATGTTTTTTTTGTATGTATGTTACGCGATAACTCATTTGTGAACCGATTTTGATTATTCTTTTTTGTTGGAAAGATGGTACCTCAGTAGTGGTCCCATTTAAATTTCAAGAAAATATTCCACTGCTAAGGGTGGGAAACCAGGGGAGGGGGGAACCACTTTCGGTTTTTGTAGTACTCAAAAAAAATACAGATACAGAATCAGATCTTTGTGATTTAAAGCTCTGAGTGGTACTGCAACTGGTATGGAGAGGCATGTCGTTTACCACCAGGCCCACAAATTGTTTGTCCCGTCAATTGGTATCATAAAAAAAAAGACTCGACCTATAGCTCAATTGGTATAGCCCTACTTCGCTATACATATGTAGGTTCAAGTCCTGTCAGACTGAGGAAATTTTTCTTTTTGTTCGATCTTTGTATTCATAAGTAAAATAAATTGTTACACTAAAACTAAAATATATCTTTAAATGTAAGGAAATTAAGTTCAAATTTGACGTCATTCATAAGTCATTTGTGGAAACACTGATTGTACAGAAATTGATAGTAACATAATTGCCACTTTTTTATAAAAAACCGACCTAAATAGTTTGTGAAATTACATATATTTGCCAAGTTTTATTGAAATTGGTTAACGGAAAATGAGTGAAAACCAAAAAAATCGGATTCATCCCCTAATATGCAAAACGAATTTTTTTTTTCAAATTCGAATGGGATTATTAATAATGTGACGGACGCAGTAGTAGCGCTCTCAAATCTTTGCGGCAGAAGATCTCTGCACTGGTTTTCAACCTGCCCCTTCTGCCACCTTCGCAAACTCATTTGTATTTCTATCATGTCTTGCAAAGTTAATAAGACAATTTAAATGCTATAATTAATTGAAACTATTTGCGTCATGATCTTATTAGTGTTGGACCACAAACGAAGAAAAAAATGAAGTTTGAGATTTATCATTACAAATTTCCTACAATTTATTTGTCAATAAATTGTTTAATTGTTTTTTTTTAATATTGTTTATTATGGTGAAATTACAGGCACGTGGGATTGTCAAGTTATGTCTCAGGGTGACGTGCGTAGTGGCAGTGCACCTCAGATCTTTGCGATTAAAAGAGCTGAGTGGCACTGCAACTGTTATGGACAGGCGTGTAGCTTACCATCAGGCGCATGACTTGTCCGTCGCGTCACTTGATATTATAAAAAAAATAGCATAAGGTTTTCCTCAAGCTACTTTCGTTAGGAGTCGATACTACATCAGCTCGAAAATATCATTTTTCCCGTACTAATACGGTTCATTTTTTGTGGGTCGAGAGGTAATTTTTTTATAAACGAAATTAAAGCTTTTTGGAAAATGTATACGTGTGCTATTTACTTCAGTTGATATAAAAAAATCATTTTTATGTGAAGTACCAATTGAATACAGCGGTTTTCTTGTAAAATTTCTTCGTCGTCGTTGTCTTATTTGACACATTTGCATTTTGGTAACTTTCGAAATATTGACACCTACAGTAAAAAAATGTAAATTAAGCTGATTTTGCTTAACAATAAAAGTTGAACTAAACAAGATATAATAAAACCGATTACTGGGGGGTTGTTCATAACGTCTTGTCTTTAGAATGGTGTACGTAAGTGTAAGTGTAAATGCACCCGCATTCGGATCTATTGTACCGGATAATAAATATTATATTAGTAATTTGTAAGCAGATTCCCCTGCAAAGAATAAATAGTAAATTTGGATTGTTCCTTATATAAAAATATGATATGAACAACCTGGTAGTGCACTCTCATAGACTTTTGTCATCCAAGTAAGCAGAACTAGTATGACAGTTAAATACCTTTTGTATAGTTTTTGTTTTACGATAGATTTAAACTTTGTGAATGGTGAAAATCAACATCACTTTGCCTCTTAAAGCTGCACGTGGGCAGTAAAAGTAAGTGAGCTTTTCCGACAAAAAAGCTCATACGAAACGAACTTAATGATGAGTTAATTTAAGACCATTCAGATATCGAAATTTGAGTGGGCATGTGGCATTCCTACTGTTCAAACCTAAGCGGATATCCATACCGCTAATGGGTAGCGATTTTTTATTTTATTTTCACCAGTCACACTCACTTCTGTGCCGGCAGTGAATAATACTATACTATAACGGCGCGTAACTTGTAATCTCAATATTTTTTTTATTTGACTGTTTCGGCGTCATGATCGCAAATGAATTCTTCCATTATGTCAACTAATCATCACTAACTGGCTTGCGGGGTGTACGGAGGGAATGAATTTTCCGATGCTACCGCGTTGTTTGGTGAAACCCATTTCGTAAAGCAATCGAAAAGGTACAGCCGACCTGGGCAATATGCCGAGGTGTTTGGTTGTTCTCTAGCTGCGGAACTGCATACAAAAACCGGTTGGGATACTGCAAGGTATTTTTCACTACCCATAGTAGCGAATGTCGTTAATATCTGAATACGCCTTTAAGGTTTCAGACTTTTATATCTGGTTTTAATATGTAATGGGATGTATTCAGTCTTTGACCGTCTGTAATTCCATATTATTATATCAATTCACGATCTTGTATATCTTGTATATCTTGATATGTTATACAAGTATTAGAGCGTGTGTGAAATTTGAACGTCGGAAAAGATTGGAGCTCTGTAGAAACAGGCTCGCTCCCCCGGGATGACAGGGTTCGACTTACAAAGTCCCATGCAACCCGTCGAAGGCTGTATTGTCATCGACTTTTAAAGAAAATATTGGCTTCGGTTGTTGAGAGTACGCGGCGCGCCTCCACGGGGAAGAGTTGAGGAAATGTAGAAATAATTTATTGAAAAAACTCTATATTGCAATCTTTGTGATAAATTATTCTATACTTATCTAAAGTATTATTAATTCATATAGCGTTACTACGAAATGCAACAGTAAGTAGATAGTACCTATACATATATGTATGTACTATCAACCATAATAACAGTTTTGTATTTTAAACTTTGTGAAGTATTTTAAACTCAAATAAACTTTGTTTTATTAGTAATCCAATTACACTAGCAATCGTTACATTGATTAAATTCGACTACTCATTCGTAAGGCAGATTCCCCTTAGAAATCTGCATGAAAACTCCTAAAGTTTCTTTCTTACTCATTCCAGGCTTCGTTCTTTACAAAATTTTAGTCATCCAAGCACGCAGCTGTATAATAAATAACCTTTAATGTAAAGTTTTTAATTTCAACTTTAAATCTCGCAAATGGCAATATTTTAATATCAACCGGAATCTTATAAAATCGTATACACTGCTCGATGAATAAATTTTTCTACTCCTGTACTTTAATCTGTCAATTATTATTTCCTAAACCATATCTTATAGGCGCTCTTTTTGGATCTGAATTGAAATTCTATTGTCTATGGTACTCGCCACTGCGCTGAAAAATTTCAATAAAGTTCTGTATACCTTAGAGCACTAAAACTGAAGGTGTCATTGATAGGCAGTCCCCTCTGTCAAGGTACTAGCACTAAACAACTATCGCTCAATAAACATTACTTTCAAATCGATATTTTTTCATTTGCATTATCGAATTCACACAGTCAAGTGCTCCGTGAAGTATGTCGCCTTGCGACATACAAACTTGCATAAAAATCTTTGCTACATCCAGTCTAGCCAAGAATGGAATTACATTCCATACGTCTATTTTCTACATTAATTAGTAGTTTTCTATTTTAACACATTTTTCCACAATGCTCACATTGATTAAATTTATCGATTACATATAAAATATTTGAAAACAAACATTTGACATAAGCATGCCAATCAAGTTCCTTAATTACTGACAGGTCACAGATTAACAACACGCTGTTGTTAATCGTGGCTTGAAAAATCAATTAATCGATTGATCGACAAAATATAAATATTTTAATTGGTTGCATTACTTCAATTCTTGTTGGTGAATTTTTTTTTTAGTTCATAATAATAATTTTTATCTGTGTAACGTCACTTTCATCTCTTACGGTTTACAAATCGCAGGATTTGTAAACCGTAAGAGATCTTTGTTTACCTGACTTCTAAAATTCCTGATTAACAAAAACCTAAGTGAGTATAAAGAGAGCTAGATAATACTCCATTAAGTCTAAGCTAATGAATGTATCAGGGTTTCTAGAAGAACCTCGAAACACAGGTAGCGGCTCAGGCGGCATGCATAGGAACCGCGTAACATAACCCTCATTTCCCGCCTTATTTCAAATTACACAAATTATAACAAAATAGTGGTATAGACACCAGTATTAATTATAAATTTTTCAAAGGCGGTGGAGACAAATTATATAATTAGCTTATGTAAACCATCTTCCTAGTGCCACGGTATTGCGCGCAAATCTCATTTTTCTAAAATTGACTAAATAATAATAAAATGAACAATTGGATTCTAAAGCCGTTGTATTTTTTTCTATACTATTTTTTAAAATATACTTTTTTTTTTTTTTTTGGTAAAGACGGTATGAAATCATTGATTATCCGATTAATCGAACCATATGACGTCGATTAAAAAAAAACATCGATTGTTCAATAAAAACATCGATTATTCCGATTAATCGATACTCATCCCTACTATTGATACTGTATTTTTATTATCGACGCTTAGGGTCGTATTTCAGAAATCTTCTCAGTGCTCAAGTCAGGATCTGAGTATGATGTCAAGCACTGGAAATACGACCGTAATGGCAGGGAGTTGAGTATGATTTCGAGTGCTTTAAACCATACTCAAATCCTGACTTGAGCATTGAGTAGAGTTCTAGAATACAACCCTTAGAGGTTGATACCATAGGTATAGAAAAAAAAGGGGAAATTTAGTATGGGGGCGTGGTTCGTGTCGCCTCGTTATGATCAAAATGATCATGTCGAGGTGACACGCATACAAACATCGCCACAGTGACATGGCGATCATTGTACATACAATATCTCTCGTAAAACGTGAAAATGCCAAGTTGTAGCTATATACCTTGTAAAAATTGGAGTGAAAACAAAAATTTTAAAACCAGTGAGATAACATTCCACCGGCTATTTGCATTTTTAGTTACTATTTCTATTATTAGTCAATGTTTTCTTTTTGTCTCCATAGAAATTTCTAGACTCAAATATAGTGATGTTCATTTACAATGACAGATGTTTATCGACAATAAATTTTTACGGAAAATTTGAATTTCTTACTATGATCTTTGTAATTAAAGTCCCTAAAATATCGAAGCGTTCATTCATTCACGTTAAATTGATTTCTTTTATTTTATTATTATTATTATTATTACTAAACTTTTTATTACTAGTAACTTTAACACAACTCAAATTTCGGACAACCGTTTCAATTTCATGTTAATTTGTATGTTGCTGTTGCTTGAAGAAAAATGTACGTGTATTATTGTTTTAGATAATTTAGATATTTTAATTCTATTATACTCGTAGATTAAGCGTAGAGTATTTTAAATTTTTAAGTATTTCCAATGAGTTCAAAATAAAAGTGGGTTGAATTGAAGCTGTAGGAAAATCGAAAGATTGGTCTTCTTATTACTATTTCTTGCTTTGTTCAAATTTCCGTAGTAAATGCATTTAAAAATAAATAAAATAAAATCGGCTTTATTTTACATGTGCACGCAAAATAAATTAGAAACAATTATAGAAAATCACATAAATCCTTCCAAAAAACAACATAATTTAATTTACTAAATTCCTTGATGGTTCGAGTTTACTCTTGACAGTGACAGCTTCACCAACCCGTATATAAAGTAGTAACGTATAATCTTAGACTATGGAAACTAAATGACATGTTATGTTGACATATATAAATCAGACGTTATATGTATATATAATTTTCGACGTCGAAAACATAAACATGTTATTGTCTTTGTTTAACTATTGAGTGCCGTCTTAAGCCAAAAGAGATAGCATTACATTAGTCTGTGTCAAACACGGGAATCGCAAATACGTAACGTCATCTTAAATGCCAACTGCGTCTATTACATGAGATACATGATACGGTTGTCAAAGGAAAGTACATAAAGTTACAAAACAAATGTTTTTCCAAGTGTTTTATTGAATTATTTGCATGAATTGTAATAAAATGGATAAAAATATTGACAGTGAGGACAATTAAGTATTAATAAAAATTCGTCGCTGCAGTATTACGGGATGTGGCATTTGGAAAAGCGAAAATCGACCGAATGTAACATTGTACAGGCACGTGTTTTTTTTCTGTCTATAAATCACAAAAAAGCCCAAATATCTCATGTAGTTATACATATTCATAAATCTTGCCAAACTTTGCTTTGGTTTCTTCAGATTGGCTGTTTGTTTGTATATTTTAATGATTGTTGTTAACGATTATTTTGAGATAGTGTTGTTCTTGGAAGCGTACATATTATCGATATTCTGTTATTAAAATAATTCACTGTGAGGTTTTTGTTATTTCATTATTATTATTTTTACTATTTCAAATTTACCTACAAATCAAAAAAGAAAATGGAATGGTTGGAAATCATACATTAAATCAAAGACCATCTTCATTTACTCGCTTCATTTTGAAGAGTAAAATTTTTAAATAACTTTGAATGTAACTAGATTACATGATAATGCAATTCCATCATTAGGTTTATTGGTAAATAAACCATATATTACATTTAGATTAAACACGACTCATTTACTAGGCATTCTCAGTCCCTGAAAATAAAATTGTCCACTCGTTTCCGATTTTTTCCCCACTGACAACTCTAACAACTAAAAATTCTTATTATATAACGCCAGCAATACAAAAGACCATGTTGGTCTAACGTTGCCGGGTGAAGGCCAATACCGTAGATATAGGTAAAAAGGGGAGATATGCAATGACGCTATGTAAGATCGGGTACCGGTGACGCCACTTTCATTACTACTTTTATTTATTTCCAAAATTAAATGGAAGTATTAAAGACTCACTTAAATCAGTCACTGATATTAATTCTCTACCAACGCATAAATACAAAAAGCTTACACTATTTGGAATCTGTTTAAAAATTTCTCTATGAAAATAAGAATCTTCAGGTTGTAAATGTATACGATTTATATTTTAAAGTTTTCTCTTTTTTGTTTACTCTCAAATTACAAATATTATTTTTTTTCTGTGCAAATTCACTTGTCGTAATATTTGAGTACCTATTTGTAAACGCAAAACAATAAATTCAAAATTTCATGTGACATTCCCGGATATTCTCTTAGATAACCTAAAATATGCCCAAATGGAATATTGATCTACTTTAACTAAATGTTTGCATCTCGATAATGACTTATCGATAGATTATGGTACGACACTAAATAAATCCGCCATTTGTTCGTTCAATTTTTGTTTAGGTATGCACGTTCATTCCGTAGTTAGGGCAGCTCCTTTCTTTCATTTTATTTTCCATCCTCTAAGCGTATAATGGAAAACTGACACTGGCGACGATCGCCGTATTTTTTATATTATTCTTATAAAACTGACACTGGCCCTAGTCTAGTGGCTGCCATTAAGACAATAATAATAATTTATATTAATATATTAATTTAATAATATACCTGTACCAGTGTAGGTATAGTATGAAACATGGAATATTTTTTTAATATTAAAAACGAACCATGGTTTCTAACTGTCGATTAGGTAGGACCATATCCCTCGTTGAGTAGCGTCAGTTTAAGATTAATAAGGTTAACAATTCACGGAGCGGTTTCCATTCGCGCCCACCGGTGCTGCTAGACATCGGTTTTATTTCAATACTCACAACCCAGCAAATTTGTGCGGGCACGTAGCCGCCGCGGATGCGGGCACGACACCGTTGAGATTGCGGAACGGACCGCGAAGTTAGTGGCAGTTAATCGCAAGTTGCGCGGTTAATAGAGAACTCATCCCGCGTGCGGCTGCACCACATTGCGCCTGAACCGACCGCCAAAGTGGGCGGGCGACGACGGCCGCCAAGCGCGCAGGTGATCGCATCCTGCGCGGTTATACTAGTACCCCGCCGCGGCAACCGCGAGCAACTGTCACCACTAGAGGCGTAAAACGCGCCGTGAAATGTGCTATTAATTTTACATACTTAACTATTACATTCTACAGATGCTGCGGTCCCGCGGCAGACGCGGGTGAAAACCACTCAGTGAGTTCTTAGCGTAACGAAAATTGAATTTCAGCGCCATCTAACGTGTTGGCTATTATATAGTAGTAGCATTATTACTAAAACGCCACCTGCTGGTGAATGGCTGAACCAGCATGAAAAAATACTGAAATATTGTAATATAATTTAAGTTAGGATACTTGTTACGGTACGGTCTTTGTAGATCTTTGTGGCTTTCAACTATACGGTACAGTACCTAAGTAGACAGTGCGCAGCGCTGAGTAGCCACAGGTCGGTGACAACAGAGCCCCCGCAGATAGGGTAGGTCCTTTCACGCAAGGACACCTGCCACGGCACAGCTGCTATTGACGTGTTGCGACCGGATACTATACGTCTAGTCGACCCTGCATCATAGAAACGAGAGTGTTAAATGTCCTTTCTGCATTGCCTCACAAGACTACAATCGGAGAACCGTTAAATACCCAATGTACGTTAAAATGACTGAATACAAACTCGTGTAATTACATGCTTCAGGCCTAAGCGAATATACCTATATGCCCTCAGTTTTTTATGAAACAAAAAAATATGATGCCAAGTGCCACGACAAACAAGTCAAGTCAAGAATAAGTGGAAGCGATACGCCTGTCCATAACAGTTGCATTGTCGCTCAGAGCTTTAAATCATGAACATTTGAGGGACACCCGCACTGCGCCCATCATCACCCTGAGACATAAGTTGAAAAGTCCCATGTGTCTATAATTCCACCAGCGCCCTGATCCTTCAAAACCGAAACACAGTAATGCTCACATTACTGCTTGGTGGCAGAAATAGGTGGCAGTACTACCCTGGACTAACTTTTCACAAGGAGCTCTACTGCTACTAAAGTACCTACACGTATTTTTCTAGATACCCCATAGTCATATAGAATATTATTATTATACCTACGTGGGGCCCACTATAAGTTTCCGGAATGAACAAAAAAATACTATAAATGGTCAGAAATGAATTTAATGTTTCTCAGAATATTTTGATCGTGTGAGAACTGGCATTATCGTGGTGCAAGATGATACGGCGTTTACGGTTATTTTTACGGAGTTTGTCAATAGCTTCCGGCAAGTAAATGGTTGTGTACCAATCACTATTTACGGCACAACGATTCTCCAAAGCAACAGTAGCCACGTGTCCAGTTTTATTAAAAAAAGAAGCACTCATCGACTTAGTGGCACTGTGCACGCGCGCCACTTTGGTTGGTTTCGGCTCATCTCGAAAGACCCATACGCTCGATTGCTGTTTTGTTTTGGGATCGTAACTATAAATCCATGTTTCGTCACCTGTTACTATGTCCCACACCAAAATTTACACCCCTTCGTTGAATCTGGTAAGCATGGCATTGCACCAAGTGACGCGATCCGTTTTTTGAGCCTCAGTCAAATTGTGTGGGATCCACCGAGAGCACATCTTTTTCACACCCAAATGTTTATTTGATTCATGCCTGTGCCTAAAGATGCCCGAATCACATGGTATGTCTGTTTTGATCATACGGCGCACAGCATCAATGTTTTTGTTGTTCACAACAGTAGACGGGCGATCATCACGAAATTCGTCACTGAGATTCACACGACTGCATTTGAATTCTGCAAACCAGCTATAAATAGTCATTTTGCATGGTGCATCATCGCCAAAAGCAGTTTGAAGCCGAGCGAAGCTCCGCTGAGCTGTTAAGTTACACTTAATGTCGTAAAAAATCATACTACGAAAATTTTCACAAGTTAAATCCATGGTAATGTAGACAACCAATTTCTAAAATGACGCCACAATGTAAAAACAAGTGACAGTCAGATGAAACAAATTATATTCCACAGCCAAAGAGTTCCATTTTCAAATGTTGTAATTACTTTTTAAATATTGTTTGATATAAGTGGCCAGTTCCGGAAACTTACAGTGCCGCCCTATGTATTCTATATAAGCATTACTTTCATTACTATGTACACTAGGCGTTTACGTGATTAAAGAAATAATTTTGTCAGGGTCTGAATCAACTTCACATATTAAGTACATTTTGATGTATACGGAGCCGTAGGAGGTTAAATGCGCTACTGTTGACTTTTGTGATCAATGTTGTTATCAGAAGAAGACTAGTTCGTGGGTACACAAAATCAATATTGTCTTATTTTTACTCGTAGAATTGCCTGCGATACTTTCGACATTGCGTGGTAGTCGACGATTAATGTGCCATTAATTTTACTTACTGTAATTTACGACGTACGTCATATTTACTTACTCATCGACTTACCCCTTCTATTCTGCTTGGAAGGATCTGCAAAATAAAATCCAGAAAGTTCAGGTTATTAATATTTAGTCGTACTCTTATATTAGGTAGAAAAATATATATTATGTTATCTCGCTAGCCTAACAATTACTGTAGGATCTAGATCAGTATGTCTCTGAACCGATTCCTGATATAATCAATTTGGAATACGACTTTTTCTGAATTGGTTCAGTTACCGTGTTTTACGTAGTTGCCATCACAGTTGAAAGCGACGCGACAGCGCGGCGTCCCCGCCGTGCTCGCCGCGAGCACGCAGCGACCACGCCGTGGCCGCTTGGCGATTTGAGAGCGTGCTCGCTGCGAGTTTGAATCGCTTTCAAATAGCCAAGCGACCACAGCGTTGTCGCTGCAAGCTTGCGGTGAGCACGCTGCGTGCTCGCGGCGAGTACGCCGCGTTGCCGCGACGCTTTCAAATCGCTCGCAAATCGCCAGTGTGATAAGGCTCTTACATAAGAAATTTCTTAATTTGAGACCAGAGACAGACTCGATCAACTACTTGACTCGCTGATTACACCCAGTCAACTGTCGCCTCTTCGGCAAGCGAATTCGGCTGACGAAGACCGGGCAATTAGCGCGCTATTTACACCGAGTCGACTGCCACCTCTTCGGCAAGCGAATTTGGTTGACGAAGGCCGAGCAATCAACGCACTGTTTGCACCGCATCACAATAAATACGCACAATGAACAAGTTTTCGCACAGAGTCATAACAAATCGGTCGAAATATTCAACAAACTACCCAATAAGTACATATTTTCCTCCCATCTAATTTAGATTTCCTTGCCGCCTTCGATGCGAAGGCGATCCTATTGACTTACTGTAAACGCGTCTTTAACGTCGCGTAGGTTTACCTATAAGTTTGTTGAGCAGCGAATCATACAGTTCTTTATACTGAGCTTGTATGTGCGTCTGATTTAAGAACGTGAGTATATCTTGTTTGTTCATTTCGGCCTCTCCCGCGATGTTCGTGTAGTCCACTTCCACACTGGCATCAGCTACGGCTAAATGCTCCTGCCCACTCGACGCGATAAGCACTATGTGTATTAGTACCAACATCCACGGTCCTAACTTTGCCATTGCATACGGCCTATAAATGCACGACATACACAAGTGAATTCTGGTACTCGTTTCAAGAACAACAGCGTTTATGAAATAAAATCGTACATGAAACCAAATATTCTCGTGACTAAAAATTGCGAAAACGCAATTTGAAAATTTACAAAAAACTGAATGGATCTTATAGCAAATAATGTGATTATTTTTATTTATTTTTATTTATACATAATACTTAATAATATATATACCGTGTCCTTACACTGCAAAGAAGAAACGGAGCTGCATTGTGAATATATCAGAATAAGCTACGGTTTAACAGGCAATTTTTACTATGCAATTTTAGTAGAAACAAAAGAGATGCAAATGAGGCGCAACCAAAGAATTCATCAAAATTGTAAAAATACACATTAAATAAATACGCGTAACATTTAAATAAATACGCTAATTAATTAATACCATTAATGTATATATATAATAATTCTATACAAGTGTATTTGTATATTTTTATTGGAAAAAATAACACTACGTATTAAGGAAATAAACGAGGGCAACCTTTCATTTGCGGAAGTGTTCTATAACACGTCATTCGAAAGAATCAGAAGCAGCGTATTGTCCATATATCGACACCTCCAATGTACACAACGCAAACTTTATTTTTTGGTAATTTTCTGTTATTTTTGTAAATAGGCGTATATATTTACTAACATTAGTTTCCCCGAATTTTAAGAAGAAAAGTGTAGAAGAGCTAAACTGTTATGGGAGAATTCTCGTTTGAAAAGTGTATTTTGTGTGCCTGCTTGTAAAATTAAATATTTAAGTAATCCTTTCTTGTTCAGAGCTTGTAATACATACAATAAGAATAATTTAGATGTAGATATATTTTATTGGTCCGTCCAATAGCAAATCCCATTTATGAACAATAATTAATGTTACTTGTTTTTTATTTTATTTTCTGTTTCTTTTTTGTACTATTGTACAGAGTTTTTTGTACACATGAAAACATTTAAAAAAAAATTGCCAAGCAGTTTTTCGTTTTATTTAAAATTATATTTATTAATGGAAACTTTGCTGGTTTAAGACGTAAGATTTACTACTACTACTACTACTACTATAATCTTACGTACTATAATCTTGTATACAAATTGTAAACTGTGTGTTTCCCTAACAAACAAAAAATAAATAAATAAAGGACATGAAGTTTATTGACAGGACAGTAATTTAAGTTGTCGTGAAATTGGGGCACATGGTCAAATTTACGAAGTTTGAAGATAAATATTAAAGATGTATTTTGGCTCTTACACACATATTATTAAAAAAATGAGGCTATCCTAAATTTTATTGCACTGTACTTTATTCTTAAAGCGAGCCCGTAACTTCTTTAAAACTTGTGCACTTACATCCCCCTCACTATTCACAACTAAAGGTTTATGTCGTCAAATCAATTTACCATCTCCACTCATGCGCATAAAATCGAATTGCCGTAAATTCATTTCAATTTAAATGAAATTCATTTAAAATTTACGTAATACTTTGTAAGACACTTGTAATCAGTGCGAGCGCCTGAACAAATTGAATTGAGCGAGAAACTTATTGCTATTCCAACCGAGCAGGCGCTTTGCTACTCGTTCCCGTTGCTCAGAGCCTAATAACAAGAATAGTCGTTTGATACTACAAGGAACGTCGTTTGGAGAATTCACTAAGCGGTTTTAGATTAAAGGTAAAAAGTTCTTTGAGAAATATATAAGTAATTATTTACCCACATAAAGGTTCACCGGAAAGGGTACAAAGTTTCCAAGTGCCTCGGGTCTTGTTCCGGACCTTTTAAAACTTTGAAAATCAGTTCTTAAATCCTGTTAACGAATTTCGCTCCAGGTGTCGTGACGAGAAGACCTCTTGTAGGAACAGCGTCAATTTTGTTTCGGCCAGACTGATCTGTAATTCAATTAAATGTTTTTCATTTCAATAAGTTTGTGTGTGTGGCCTGAGATTTCTAGTACAGTGGGAGCAGATACTAATATTTCATATTTTGGTATAAGTTATACAAATCAGAATAAATAAAGAATAAAACACTTAATAATTATATCAATACTTCCATTTAACACTATGTCAACTTTATTTTCTGCTCATTTTCTGTTATTTTTGTAAACAACCATACTATTATGCCATCCGAATTTTGTGAAAAAAAAAAGAAACAAAAGACAATATAAAAACAGAACTGGTCCAGAAATTAAGTTAGCGTAGTGTTCATTGGAGGTATCGATATTTAAGTGTATAATTTCTACAAATTGAATACATTGAACATAGGAACAGGTAATGAATCCTTGAAATTAACGCAGAAATACTCAACAATTTTATTGCTCCCATTCAGTACAGCCCCCATATCTTTCTACGTTAGGTTATAGAGACCCTCCCTACTGACCCTGAGGGTATACGAAAAGGGCACTATAATCTGTGCACGCAAAGGAACCTTACAAGTTCAGGTTCTGACCCCAGATCAGCCAATGTACAGGGTTGTCATAGACCTCTGTCACTTCATTTCATCCGGTTCTTCGAGAGGCTAGTGCCTCGGGTGAGCTGCCCCGGGCGCACGTACAGTACCCTCCCTATTTTCCAGATAGGTACCGGAGCTGTAGGCTCGCTCACTTCCCGTTGCGCATTGCACAAATAGCGGTTGCCACCGCTAAGCCGTCGACTCTGAGTCCACTATCAAATCTTCTCATTGGTGGCGGAGCTGTAAGGCACGCTCACCTCCCGACGTCGAAAAAACGACGTCTCTCCAGTTCCCAATAACCTAAACGGCTGGAGGGATCGGAGAATATCTAGCATATCCTCTACTAGCTCTCCGGGCTAGTGCCGGAGATGCCAGTCACAGTGTCTTGCGACAATGTCCGGACATAGCTAGCAACTTAAAGGGCAATTCACTTGTCCCGCGCGTCTCCTCGCTTTAGGCCCTCAACTAGACCACTACTAAGACGCGCTAGCTACTCACGAGACAGACACCCCGGCCACACCCAACCGGGGCAAACAAACATGTCCGTCTCTGCAGCTAACCACAAACCCCAGCGAGTCCATATCCAAGGCCGGATCCGCCAGATACGCCAGATATGCTTTTGCATATCACTGGCGGAGGGCGGACGCCCGCTGTACCCTGGTCTTGCTGTCGAGCCCGTAGTCTCGTCGGAAAACCCTATCTATCGGGTCGGTAGATAGGGACTCCATGCGTACAATAGATGTTACAATCATTTTGTAGCAGTAGAGCTCCTTGTGAAAGTGTGTCCAGGGTAGTGCCACCTTACTTATATCTACCGCCTAGCAGTAATGTGAGTATTACCTTAAATTATATTTCAGGGTGACGACAAAGTGGCTGTGCCGCTAAGATCTTTGCAATTAAAAACTCTGAGTGGCACTGTAGCTGTTATTGACAGGCGTGTCGCTTACCAACAGGCGCACGACTTGTTCCTCCCGTCTTGGTATTATAAAAAAAAGAAAAAAGTACATTTATGGGCCCAATACGATATGACAATAATTGAGAGGTATTATGTACTATATTCACATAATTTGTATATTTTATATTAAATAAGCTTGTAGCTTATACTTATCCTTATCTTATTCTTCGCTCCTTATCATTAAATTAATTAGAACATTCAAGTGCTCACTGCGAGACAATTGAGTCGACAAGAGAGCCGAGCAACTGAGTGGTATTTTATTTTGGGTGTAACAACGGGGACCGACCTCTGACCACTTTTTACTTCGTTGGCTTCGGTCTCAGATATAGACCTAAATATAACTTTTCTTTCTCAGAGTAATGCTACACCAATTTGTATTTTCTACCAATGAGTTTCCGAACGTATTTAATTAAAGCGAATCATTGAAAAAGTTATTAGCATGTTTGAAATTAATTCACTCTGGAAACGTTTCTGGGTTAATTAAATATTGTTTAAAATGGCTTTGTATTATTTTTGAAATAATTATTTTATATATTAATTATAATAATGTTCATTGACAATGGAGAAAAACCTTTGAAGGTGTACTTGCACGAAGTCATAATCCAGCAGTGATGGACTGACGGAGGAAATAACCCGAGCACCCACAAATATTGACAAATGTTTACTGATATTTTTGTCGTAAAAATTGATTCCTGTGATCTCGATAGATAGATATACGATTTAAGTTGTACAAAACCGGGTATACCACCCGATGTTACCCCATACGGTTTTGCCTCAAGCACGCTATAAAGCATAGGTTCCCAAAGTCTTTGGCCCACTTAGGCAAGATAAAAAATTTCAACGTCCACCACCACAAAAAATAATTGAAAACATGTATTTTTTAAATTAACACAAAAAAACTCGAGGAAAACAATTCATATAAGTATATGTAGTGTACTTTATATAGGTAATTCAGTTTTTTTTAACTGTGCTTGCTATTTACTTATGCTCACATACCCGACGAGCTCCAATTGTATTTGACGAACTCCGTGGTCGTGTGGCTTGCACACCAGTTTTCATGGTGTCGCCATTCCCGGACGGGTCAATGCAGAAAAAACTAACTTTTCTATATTGTCTCGGATCTGGATGTCTGTGGCGCCGTCGTTGTTTCCGATTTCCATAACACAAGTGCTTCAGGATCAGTCAGAATGTTTCACCACGATGATATTAAATTTTTTTTGTGACATTTACTCTACTAGTTTGTTATGATTATTAATACAAAGATACATTTCAGAAAATTCCTTCGATCCGGCCGGATTGACGTCTCCTAGCGCACCGTGCAAGACGCTGTCTATACTTCAAGCTTGTTGTCGCTGTCATGAAGTTTCAATCTGAATAGGGCTTCCACCGCAGGTTTTTGAGTTGTAGCGTTAACAAGTATTACTTTATTGTTAAGTTTGTTCAAAGTCACGATATTTTACTACCGTACTAATATTTCTGGCACAGATTGTTAGTTCGAATCCAGCCAGATAAAATAAATTTTTCTTAGTATTCAATCTTTGTATTAATAATTATAACAAATTATTACTTAACCCCATTGTATTTTATCAAGGTGCGTGTCCCAGTCGCGTTCGTTATTACATAATACTGTATTTAGTTAAGCAAACTAAAATAGTTTGGGTAAACGTTCAGCTTAATCGTCTGTTCTAGGACACGCTACTCCGTTTAGGGTGCGTGTTATTCTGTGGAGGTTACAAAACCTTTGGAGGTACCTCAATCAGAAATAATTCGAAAAGGCAAATCAAATTCTAGAAGAAAGCCGAGAGGTGAGAGAGGAAAGGAATATTTATCTTTTTAATAGAAACCCGAAATGACCCGACTTGTGCTTAGTATAGCTATCTTTATTACAAACACATTCTAAACAAGGTTCCACATATATTTTTATGAAACGGCGCAACATTGGGTATCAAAACTGTGATAGACAGATGTTTTTGCGACATCTAGGCTCAGTTGTACTGACATTATATGGCCACTCATTAACACACACATAGTCTAGTAATTGACACGCCTAGTCTAGTCAGTGACAGACCTAATCTAGTCAGTGACAAACCTAGTATAGCCAATGACACATCTAGTCTTTTTACTGATAGTAAAAATTTGTCATCAGAATAGGAACCATGATCTATTTTGACATTCTCGTCGGCGACTCACTTAAATAATGTACTGCTCTTGATGATGCGAGCTTATGGTTTCTTATTTGTGAAACTACAAAGAAAACAAAACTAATTCAAGTATTTCCTATTGGCGCTTAAATTGTGACCCGTCCACAGAAAACAAAATTTAGATTTCTATGGTACCGTTAGTAATTGATCAGTAATTGCACAACATTGAAATCGTTATGCCTCTCCTCTTTCTTTCCCTTATTCTCCAACAAATTATCCGCGGCTCGCAAGTTCAGCAACTTATAACACACAGACACCTACAGCATTATTTTAATTTATTTTATTGATGGCTAGTTTCGTCTAACTTAGAACGTAGCGACACTCGATCCAGTTGCACAAAATGAAAAAGCTCTTGACATTACTTGATACGATAATGCTATTGTTTTTTTTAAATAAATTTTTGTAAGTGACTGCTCACCTGCGCAACATGTTAACTTACAAACGGAGTATTATGAAGACAAGAAATAAAAGAAACAAAAAAGGTAAATAATACAGCGAAAACGATGTTTACTTGTTGTTTAGGTATTACCAGCCGTTCTTTAATTTGTTCGGTTTCGCGAACAATCTGTTATAGCAGTATATAACGGTCAGGGTGGGGCACTACTACTCAGGCTAGAGCCATATTCAATATGAACGTGTTTGTGAACGTGGTGAACGTGGGTGTGTAAATACACATAAGACGTTTTTACGCGTTTGTTAATATTTGTACATCTTTGAAATTATTATGTTGCAGGAGTTCTAATAGGGTTTGTAAATTTACAGCCTCTTATTCAAATAGTACATCGGAATGTAATTGCTATAATTATATCTTTAGTAAAGAAAACGAGAGTAATGGCAATCCGACCATCAAATTGGGGTGTGTAATACAATACAATACAATACAAAAATTCTTTATTGTACACCAAAAAAGGAAACAAATACAATACAATTAAATTAAAATATAATAGTAGTATAATATAATAGTGTAGTATAATAGTAATATATCATATTAAATATTATTCACATAACGCTTAATTTTACTTCCTATATAAACTCATTTAATATAATAATATATCACTTCATATAACGAACGTTTAATATAAACTTAGATTCTATATTTTCATTTTCATTTTTTGTAACGATCACTTTCACTAACACTCATATTTAATAACGATCTTATTAAGTTATAAACCCCAGTTAACATAACGTCATTTTATCTAAATTTCATTTCATCTAGAAATAGGATTATTTCCGAAAAACAATATCCCTAAAACGAATATTATATGAATTATAATTCGGCCATAAAACATGTTCAGAAACGCAAACAAATTCCTTTCTGGTGCTCGCCGGCCGCTGCCGCGACACGATCGCTCAGCTCGTGCTGCTTTTTCATGTTCTAACCTAACCCCTAGAATGGGAACCGCAACCAAGATTTGACCAATGTAAAATACGTTTCTTTTATGCCACCGAAGTATTCAGTGTCCAACAATAATAATTTTGCCGAAATGAAAATTCAGCTGAATTCAGAAATGAACAAACAATTGACATTATATTACGTAAAAATTATCTAAATTGACAATACATGAAAAGATGGTTAAATAATATGAGCTTTACGTGATTTTTTTTTGTAAAATGTGAATGTTATGTCAAACATGAATTATATGAAGTTAAATTGTAGGAAGTGAAATTGGTCCAAATAAAAATTATATTAAATGAATGGTATTTGTTTTGAAATTAGTTTATTCCACCCCATCAAATTGGTCTACACTACAATGGAGAGTGCTTGACAGAATTCTCCAATTGTCTGCATGTTGCTCAACCGTTGTGCGGCACCGATGATCAAACATACACCAATGAATGTGAGCTGTCATGCTACAACAAACGACGACAACGACAAGGTTACCGGCAAATCGGCATCTCTTAGTCGTTTAACACACTGCACCGCGCCCCACGACGGTGAGCGGGACGCGGAATCACGCGCGCGGTTGTGGAGACGCAGATCTGCGTCAACGCGCTTTGTAATGAAATTACCCATTTATCGATCTGGTTCGTAAAAAGGGATGTCGGTGTCTTTTTATTTGAGTAAACAAAAACCAAATAGACAGTATAACTGCGGTATCCTGAACGAGTTCTGTATTGTTAACCGTTCTTGTCAAAGAAGGATCTCATATACAAACATATACAATCACTACGGCTATCAACTGCGAAGCGTGTACTTTAAGTAATGCGGGGCCGCTAGACCGCTGCTACCGCGCGTTGACGTAGATCTACGTCTCCGCCACCGCGCGCGTGATTCCGCGTCTCGCGCTCCGTCGCGAGGCGCGGTGTAGTGTGATAATCGCCTTATCGAGAGAAATGCGGTATAATGTACGCCCAGTGAGGGTATCCAACAGTAGGATAAATAGAAACATAATGTTACCTGTAATAATACATAAGCCCGCAAAGTCCGTTTGGAATGAAGCACCAAGGTCATTCCACTTAGTCTCGTGAAATTTGGATATTTTGAAAGTATTTTTCTTTAAGTTATAGGTAAATTGTATAATAATTTTACTGTCATCATTTTACACTTTGTTTTTATGTTGTAAACGCAACGTAACCAATATAAATTATTGTTAGATTATTGTTTTACTTGCGCTAGCTATTAATGGCAATTTTTGGTGGAAATAGGCCGGCGAGATTTCAATTCTCGTCTCTCCTCGTCTCGTCTCGCCTCGCCGGTGGAAAATCACCTTAAGACCAGGAATATCCTGTCACTCTCGTGAAATATGGATAAAGTTAAACTATTATATTCCTTTCATACTTTGGTCAATTTTGTAAGCATTTTACTATCATAATTTTACAATTTGTTCTTTGTAGTTATGTTGCTAACCTAATCAAAATAAATTCTGCTCCCCTACTTGCTCATTCTTTGATTTACCTATTCACTTTGATTTCCTTCAACGTATCGTTTTGTTTTTGTTGTGTGGGTTTTATTTTTAAATGCTTTTGAAGATTTTGTAACACATAGGATTTTAGAAGAAGACTTTAAAATGAAATATTTTTTAAAATAACACTATTAAACATTGCAAATGAAATTTTTTTTTTTTTAACAAATTAGCGGCAGACAGTCGACCTTGATAATACCTGTAAAGAGCCCGAAACACGATAGCTGCTATCGCGAAAACCTATGAACTCGTATCGTTTGTGTGGAAACCAATGTCAAAAAATATTCTATCGTAAAATATTGCCAGCGCAAATGTGCACGCTTTGGAAATAAAAATAGAAAGATAATTCACCTTGTATTTTTCCTGTTTACGATATTTATATATAAAGCGCCATCTGCTATTTCGGAGTGTTACTAACTTATTCCTCTTTGGTAGTGGTATTTAAAAACATGTGCTTTGAGAGCGGTAGATGGCGATAAGTGTTCCATTTCAGAAGGTTCATTTGAAGGTTGATTTTGGTGTGCAATGTTATATTATACAAAAATTCGTTAAAATGGAAAGCAATCCAATGACTATTTTGAATATTAATGATATATAAATGAGTGGGCTCATTTCTAATAAATGAAATAGGAAGTTGAATAATTACGTGGAATGCTTTTGATTCAGTTGGGGAGTGCTAAGTTTCTATAAGGAATTTAGGTGGTGATTATGCTAGCTAAGTCAACCAAAGGCCACACTAGCTGACACAAGGTTATTACACTAGCTGAGTGCCTATGGTTGCATTGTAAGCATTTAGGCATGTAATTGCATGGAATTCACTGCACTAGGCGCATTTTGTTTTCTATACAAATCGTTTTGTATTCAGCAATGAGGCGTTTGTTTGAAAGTGAAATGATAATGCATTAAGTAGGGTTTCGTCGAAAGTTACAATTATATGATTGTTATTACTATTTTTTTTTTTTTAATCTGAATTTAAGGAGCTTTACTGTGTATTTTAATAGTAATGTCGCTCCGTAATGCTACTTAATTTATACATCTAACCTAGATTAAGACTATCTAAATATATTTTGTACAGTATTTTGGCTTCATTCGACGACGGAACGGCCAGTATACTGTTACACCACCCAGTCTGCCGTATGTTAACTATACTGCCCAACTGTCTCCTGAGTCTCTCGGTCCGAACATATTCCATCAAAACGTGGTAAATGTCTTCAACGACGCCGCAATTGCTACAATAAGGAGTTGGTGTAATGCCCATCAAAAAGGTAAACTTCTTTGAAGGAATGTGCCCAGAGCGCAACCTCAGAGCCGTCACAACGCCAAGTCTATTCATCAGACAGTTATCAATCCATGGAACTTCCAGTGGCTCAGGTTGAATTGTTTTGAACCAGATACCTTTTTCTTTGGATCTCTCATCAAAGTATTCTTTCCACAGCTGGTGGCAATAAGTTTTAATTTTATACAAACAATCTGTATAATAGGGCAAAACAGATATCGTATCGCCAGTACAATAAGCTCGCTTAGCAAGTGAATCTACCTTCTCGTTACCAATAATGCCAACGTGTGAGGGTATCCACTGAAGTCTAACTGTTTTAGAGTTACGTTGTAATTCTAAGATCTGGTCTATGATTGTATAAGCTATCGGGGTGCCTCGAATGGTCGAAGTTGACCGAGCTATGTGTTGAAGTGAGCTTTTAGAGTCAGTCAAAATTACGAATCTGTCATAATCTACAGAGTCTATATAAGATAAGGCCTCGGAGATCGCTACAAGCTCAGCATACATTATGGATACGTTAGTGTCTATTCGAAATAGCACATTCGTCTTGGCATCAGGATCATAAAAGGCTGCGCCAATCCCATCTTTGTCCTTGGATCCATCGGTATATATTTGATAAAATGCCGAATAATGTTCATTTAAGTTCCTACAACATATATTCCTTAAATGCTTCGTATTGCCTTTTTGCTTTTTCTAACGTATCTATATTGATAATAATGCTTGCGGATAAATCAATATAACTAACCCACATAGATCTCGTGAACATTTCTAAATTTTGAGAACAGTAAACTGCTGTATCTTTAAATCGTTCGTGAACAGTGGATAGAATCGGTTTATTTTTCCTATTCCATGAATTGATGTTAATTGATAACTCTTCTACTAAATCGATGAGAATACTGCTACTTTTGATTGATTTACATTTCATCCAAAATTTGCCCGCTAAATAACATCTACGTATATGTAGTGGTTGTAAGCACAGGTCTGCTTCCATCACATGGATAGGGGTACTTTTTATATATCCGCCTATAATACGCATAGCCTGATTTTGTACTTTATCAAGTTTGTAAAGATGGGACTGGCAACTATCACCAAACAAGAAGCCATAATCCATGCGGCTTCTCACAATTGAGATATATAGCCTTCTCAAATGTCTTGGATGAACCCCCCAACTCGGACCAGCTAAAACCTTTAAAATATTTAGGAACTTAGATACTTTTTCCAGAGTCTCGTTTATGTGTTTAGACCATCGAAGTGATCGATCTAACCACAGACCCAAATATTTGACATTTTGAACTACTTCTAAAGGCGCGCCATTGATTCGAACACTAAAATCTTGTTGAAATGTTCCCTTCTTAAAAACACAAACTTGACTTTTTGACGTTGACAGCTGTAGTCCTAGACGGGATAATAAACTTGCAAGATTATTTAGGGGTCTCTGTATATGATTCACCGCGGCCGCAATATTCTCTTCGGTAGAATAAATAACAAAATCATCTGCATACTGAGAAATATATACATGGTTGTCACCTATTTCTTGGACTATGTCTATTGTCGCCACATTAAAGAGTAAGGGGGATATAGGATCTCCCTGAGCTAAACCCCGACCCGTGTTACGTACAACTTCAACTCTACCCGCTTGTGTCCTTAAATGTCTTTCTTTAAGAAATTCCCAAAGGTACGTACACATCCTAGAGCCAACACCCAACCGATCCAGGATAGACAGCATACCACTCACATCAACGTTATTATAAGCGCTATCGATGTCAATAAAACAACCTACAGTAACCCTGTTATTACAAAAACCTGTTTGGATTCTAGTTACCAGACGACTCAAATTATCTAAGCATGACCTAGATTTCCTAAATCCCAAAGTATCATCAGAGAATACACCTCTTTTTTCTAAGTACCATTCTAACCTTTTTTGAATAATAGAGTGAAAAATCTTACAGAGACATGATATAAGTGAAATTGGTCGAAGAGCTGATAAGTCATGGCCATCTCTTCCGGGTTTTGGTATGAGAATTAAATTGATATCGCGCCATTGTGTCGGTACAAAACCTAATAAAAGGAACTTATTATACATATTTAC
Source organism: Hyposmocoma kahamanoa (assembly GCF_003589595.1). Lineage (NCBI taxonomy): Eukaryota > Metazoa > Arthropoda > Insecta > Lepidoptera > Cosmopterigidae > Hyposmocoma > Hyposmocoma kahamanoa. Next base: position 5,752,892 of record NW_020654422.1, read on the forward strand.
TAAAATCGTCTTGGCTATTTCAGGAAGATTTTTGATCATAGAAAAGGAGATTTCGTCACAGCCAGGGGATGTATCTTTGGATTTAATGCTTTTCTCTAGCTCTTGTACTGTAATTGGGTATTCCAATAATGGGTTATCCGAATAAAAATTAGGTTTGTGAGGGGATGCATAGTCAGGGGCAAGATTTCGTAGCAATTTATTTGATGTACTTTCGTCCACAAGCGGCCTGTGTGTCCTATATCCCTTAAGCCACTTCATTCTACGCCACATGTCACTCGAGGACGTTATAGTATCAATCGAATCACAGAATGTGTGCCATGCTTTGCTTTGGGTTTTTTTCAAGAGTTTTGCGGAGTCGTGAATCCTCTCCTTGAGTATATCCCAATTTTGAGGAGTGGGATTTCGCCTCAAATTGGCTAAAGCCAATCTACGAAGCGCAATTGTTTTAGACAGTGCGGGGTTCCAGTAAGGTCTAGGGCGAAATTTAGAATCCGGATTAAGGCAAATTTTAATACAAGGTATGTGTCTGTCTGCAGCCTTGTATAACTGCTCTATAAATTTATTATAAGCCCCTTGAGGATTTTCAGGGAAACTTAAATCTGTAAATAGCTCTTTCAAATATGACTGGTACGATTTCCAATCAGCATATTTGAAATTACGTCTTTTACTAAAATGTAAATTACAAGTAAAAGTTGTTGAAATTTTTATAACGAGATGATCGCTACCCAGTGATTCATTGGTAACTATCCAATTAAGTCTCACCGCTATATCTGACGTGACCATGGTAATGTCTGGTGATGACTCTCGTAAGTTACCATCAACGAATTGAAAGCGTGTGGGTGTACCATCGTTTAACGTAACGTAGCTGCTCAATAATAATGCGTCAAAAATCTGAGTCCCTTTAATATCTGTTTTATACGACCAGCTCGTGTGATGTGCGTTAAAGTCTCCGACTATGATAGACTTGCTCTGTTCATTTGAAAATAGCCATAGCCAATCACTATCACTAGTTATCGTACCAGGCGAACAATATACTATAAAAACATTTTCTATGTGTTCACAGTTAAATATCCTAATGTGAACAACCTCTAAACCTCTATTGGGAATCCGAATCGGAACGCGCTGGGCCTGAACTGATTTATGGGTTAAAATAGCAACGCCTCCATAAGAAACTTCTCTGTCTAGCCTAAAGATGTTATAGTCCCTTACTTTTAAAAAGGTATCTGGTTCGAGCCAGGTTTCACTTACCGCTGCAATGTGTACCATTTCCTGGATCAATAACTGCTCGAATGATTTTAGCTTAGGTCTCAGACTGCGAGCATTCCACTGTACAATATTTAACCTAATTTTTTTCCTAACAGACCTATCCATTCACTGCACTAAATAAATTTTTGATTGTCGTAATATTAGGCATCGAGTTCGTCACAAAAGAAACCACCCAGTCTACAACTGATTTAACAATGTTTTTGAGCTGCATAATTAATTCATCTTTCTTCTTTGATATTATTTCTTTCAGTCTTTCCAGTAATGAGCTAACGGATTCTTTGTTCTTTTTCCTTTCTTCATTAAGAGCGCGTTATTTTTCTTGTCTGATTACCGGTTCCTCCTCAAATGCGGAAGAGGAACCATCACTGGTTGTCATATCTATTTGCGCTATAACATTAGGTGTTAAATATAAGGGAACATTCTTTTTTTTTCGTTTGTTCTGCAGGTTCGACGTATTTCGAGGTATTTCACTATTCAAGAACTTTGTCTTTACTACTTCTGCATAGGATGCTGTGGCTATTAAAGTTGATTCAGGTTCATCCTGAGTGGAGTTCTTGGCAGGACTTTGAGTTTCGATTCTCCTTTTGTTCGATTGAAGCAATGGGCCCGAGGGTACGTACATGGATACAGCTTTTAGATAAGAGCAATTGTGAACAGCCATTAGCTCTCTAATATGTCTTTCTTTTTTAAATATTGGGCATTGTTTAGATAAAGCCATGTGCTTCCCTGAACAATTTACGCACTTGAAAGACGTAGTTTCACAATTCGCGTGATGTTGACCACATTTTGGGCATATTATTTTATTTGATGGACACATTTTGATCACATGACCAAATCTCCAACATCTGGAACATTGCGTAACCGGAAACCTGTACGTTTCGACTCGAACCCTTAAGTCAAATAAATATACATACGGTGGTACAGAAGGTCCGCTAAATCCAATGCGGACCGTTTCACTGGAAATCCACCCCTCTTCAGTCCTACGATTTAGCCGTTTAGCGGTTATAACCTCAACATCGCAAGATATGTCTTTTAAGAGATCTTCTTCCGACAAATCGGGATCGATGTCACGTATAACTCCGTATGACAGGGCGACCTCCCAAGTCTTTTGTCTCCTCCAACCCAACTCGGTGAATGTTTGGCAGATCATGAATTTCTCTGCGCTACTTTCAGTTTCAAATGTGATTAACAACTTATATGGGTTTGCGTATTTCACTTTATATATATCGGTAATATCATTGACTTTAAGAAGTTTCGCAAGAGCAAATTGTTTAGGTAATTTGTCCTTTGTTACGACCGAAACCTGTATGGGTAGGATAATGGAGGGGTTTTGTGTATCTCTGTTCTTTTTTTTTGCATTTCTGGTTACCGTGGTCCACTCTTCTTCTTCATTATGTTCTCTTCGTCTTTTACCTACTTGTGTATTTTGTAAGTCCATGTCTCCTATATCAATTTGTGTATTGTCCTCTAAATTATCAAGTTCTTCTAGCATCGTTTCTACCGCAGACGACAAATCGTTATTACTATTCACGTAAAGTCTACTATCACTGCAGTCTAACTCATTAGCCATTAGAGATAAATCCCATTGTATTCAACACTCGCGAAAACAATAGACCGACCGGCTTGACGCCGAGCGGGCTCTCAGGTAAAATACAACCGGTTTCTTTATTACCAATACTTTCGGTACCTCGCAACAGACACGTTCTAATCACACGAGGAGTGAATTAGCACGTTAATACTATTAGATTTAGTTATTTTATGCATTAATGATAATAATAATAGTTTAGCCTTAAATAACATTGTTTTTACTTACCTGTATTATATAGATTAAATCGTAAAGAGACTCAGTTTTAGCTGTTTTCCAGACCCTTTTGGTGAGACACGAGTTAAGCTCTTTCGGAGATAAAAATAATATAATTTTCAATATAAGAAAAGTTTATCATAAATCACAATTTTAGTACATGTTATTACTGTCTTAATTCTATCTTAATACTAATTGTCGATATATTGTTATCGGGCAGGAAATGCAACCTCATATCTGGACTCTATGGCGTCGAGGCGTTGATGCAGACCAGCCTTACTAAGAACTAGCTAGTGTTCACATAACACACGGTATATTTTATGACAGGAGTTATATTTTTTTTATTTAAAGAATAGGTGGTCATCGTCGCCCATGGACATTTGCAACATCAGATGAGCTGCCTTTGCGTTTCCAGCCTTTGAGAGCCCTGTAAACACGTGTTTTGAAGAACCCTTTGTCATAGCGCAAAGCAAATACTTCAGGGGGAAGATCATTCCACATCTTGCAAGCTCGAGGAAGGAACGAACGAGATGCCCGCGTGGTCTTACAATGCCAGGCATCTAAGATGACTGGGACCTCGAAGCCGAGGTCCTGGCGGAGGTCCGCACCTACCGGCGGGGAATGAGGGACCGAGGCGAGCGACCAGCTCCCCAAGAGGTGGAGCGGGAGCGCCGCCTCGCGGCGCAGCGCATGCAGGACCGGTGGAAAGAGGGTTTGGCGGATCCCCCCTATGGCGCTCGTACCATAGAGGCGATCCGCCCTGTCCTCGTAGAGTGGGTAAACCGGTTCCACGGGCCACTGTCGTACCACCTTGTGCAGGTGCTGACCGGGCACGGCTGCTTCGGTCACTACCTGCACAAGGTGGCGAGGAGGGAACCGTCCCCGTCGTGCCACGAGTGCGGCGCTGCGGATGACACCGCGCAGCACACCCTAGAGGTGTGCAGCCGGTGGGATGAGCAGCGCCGCACTCTGACGGGGACTGTAGGGCAGGACCTCTCGCTGCCGAGCGTGGTTGCCGCCATGCTCGATAGCGAGGAGTCCTGGGAAGCGGTGGCCTCCTTTTGCGCAGAGGTTATGCGGAGCGGGTGCGCGAGGACGCGGCAGACGCGCACCCGCTCCGGCGCAGACGTACGGGGAGAAGGCGAAGGCAGTTCGCTGCTCGCCTGATCCCCTAGTGAGACCAGCGGGCTCTGGACAGGGACTCCGGAGCCTGCATTGCACGGCCTCACTCGTCTTTCGGAGGACAACCGACTCGCCCCTCCGTTGGCGCGGGAGCCCTGGCGTAAGCTAGGGCGGCCGGGCGGCGTCGTGGTGAATGTTCACTGATCCCACGGCGCCGATTCAACCGGCGAGAGGGAAACCCGGGGGGGTTTTAGTGGGGTAGGCCCTCTAGTCTGGAGGGAGAGTCCCCACATAACCCCTGAGTCTCCCTGGGCTCAGGGGTATCCATAAAGATTTCCCCCCCGTAAAAAAAAAGAAAAAAAAGGCATCTAAGATGAGGGGATGGACTCTACTCTTTTGGGGGAGGTGCGATGGTAGGAACGAGACGGCGGCACCTGTTCGAAAAGCACCTCAAAACACTCCCCATTACAAAGATATGTATGACGCGTCTCGACTAACTCCAATAAAACTATCACTAAAATATAGACAGCTTAAACTTAAAGATTTAATCCCCGTGTTCGGTAACATAAATATTCTAATTTGATGGTGAACCAGGTACGATTCAGAGCGGCCCTTTTTCATTCTTATAATTAAATAAAAATAACTAAGTCTGGCGAATTGCATTGTTGTTTTTATGTGACGAACCCTGTTGCTGATTTATATTGTGAATTTAAATAAAGTGAAATGAAAAGTTGACAGAAATGGTTTTTAGTTTGTTTTTTGAGATGATCGATTGGGAAGTTTATTTTTATTATCATACATACATACATACATAAGCTCACGCCCTAGTCCCACAGGAGGAGTAGACAGAGACCACGGAACACCATTTTGCTCTATCCTGACACAACTCTCGGGCCTCACATACATCAACTACACTTTTCGTACAACTCTTTTATTCTTGTCACTTCGGATCCTAGGCTTTTTGAGACTTACATTGACCAGATCAATGTAAGTCCTTCAAGGGCGTCCTCTTAAAATCCTTTCATCCACATTCGCATCATAAATCTGTTTGGTAAAATTCTTCTTACATCAAAACACCTCAACATGCCTTTCTTTATTCTAGTCACTACATCCTCTTTCAAACCACATTCTTCACTCTATCACTTAGCTTTATTCCAAAAATTTTCCTCAAAGATCTCATCTCCACTGCATTTATTCTACTTTCATGCTTCTTCTGCCATACCCAACTCTCACTACCAAACGTCAGTGTAGGAACTAGCAAAGCATTGTGTATGAGCATCTCCATTCACTGCGTTTCCCTTCCGTGCCCTTCTTTCAATGTCCTCATCAAACTTTCGATCTTTTGTAAACACACTACTCAGATGCACAAACTCATTCAAATGATCAACATTCATACCTTGTATTAAAATCTTACACACCGTCACGTTCTTATCTCTTTCAATTTTGTTTAATTATGTTTGTTTTTGTGTACGTTAAACTTTGCTTCATAGATTAGCACTTTACACTTAATTTTAGATTCTAGTATTTATTCGTAAACAGATTTCAAATAGAATAATTATTATATGACTTTAAATTCTATGAGGACGATATTATAATAATATATTATATAACATTTATAATAATAATTTTAAACTTTTTTAAAAGTTTGTGGAATAACATTTGAACAAAACCTGCAGAGTTGCAGGTCATTCGTTATACTCTGTAGACGGCTATTTTTCAATTAAAATATAAAAAAAAACACTTTTGCATTTACGTTCTAATAAAATGCATTATACATTTATAATATATTTACTGAAATATTCTTCAAGGGATACCAAAAAAATGTAGATTCTGATTTTTTGTTAGCTACTGCAGCATTGTTTGCGTAAACAGTAATTCTAGATTTGGGACATAAAATAATTTAGCTAGCTGGATAGCGTTTTGTTAGAGTGCGAACGATCAGCTTCGTGCTGTCATAGGCTGGTTCGATTCTGTCGAAATTCTTTTCGGGCATTTATTACGGCATTAGTGTTTACTGGAATTTTTTTTTATGTACCAGACAACTATACCAATTGCCTGGTTTCAAATTTGGGAATTCCCTGTGTTTGAGTACCAGAGCAACGGAATTCACTCTGAGGCACTTCCCAGAATACCTAGCACCAATTTAGAAAAGTTCATTTCCCAAATTGGTCACACCGGGAATCGATCCCGGGACCTCCGCATCCAGCGCCCACAATGTAAACTGCTAGGTTGCCGAGGTTGTCAAACAAACGTTTGTACATTTACTTTTTGTTGGGTTGCTATCGTAAAATATATTTTTGTTTTTGATGAAATCTACACCAAGAAAGAAACAAAATTATTTTCAACACATTTGCTCGTAACGGGCTTCTTATTGTATCGCTTTTAGGCTCATAAACCTAGCTATTGAACACGCGTTTGTAATTATATTACAAAACGTGTGTGTAATAAGTATAGGCTTAACCGGATTAAGATGTATCTCACAACAAGGCCTATGCATTAAAACTATGCATTCTTAAATTATCCGGGTTATGTCTTTGAAATTAACTTGGTCTATTAAAAAAACAGCTCTAACCTACATATTATAAGATTCAAATTACAATGACAGTAATCCCAAACAAACAGGGTCACAGTTTTTTTTTTATTTCTGTTTAATACGGTTGTGTAGTCTTACCTTACAAATAATATTTTTATTAATAAATTTATATTTCTTATTTGATGTGATAAATATAGAAAAACATACACAATATACACCTATAAAACTTTAATTGAATAAAATTACTTATTTTGGATAATATTTTACACGAATTTGAGTGAAATAAGGACATATTTATATTATTTCGCATTGGCTGTTTAGGAATTTCACCTAAGTCTCATTATTGCCGAAGCGCCTGCGCGCGCATATCCGCGCCGCGGCGCCAGGCGCAGAAAAAATAACTCTGCGCGCCAATTTCCATTGATACGTTCGAAACATTTATATACGCTGTGTGTTAGATAATTACCTAGGTGTTTAAAATGTCCTGCTCAAGCACGGAAGAAAACATTTTGATGGATTTAACACCGCCCGAAATCCTCACAGAGGCACAAAACGCAAGTGACAGTTTATTACCTTCGAAATCCAGAGAAAAATACATGGCTGCATATGAAACTTTTATACAATGGAAAACCAACAAAAAAGCGTCTTCGTTTTCAGAAAATGTTTTTCTTGCCTATTTTAATGAACTGGCGAATAGGTTTAAGCCCAGCTCGCTCTGGTGCATTTATTCTATGTTAAAGACCACAGTAAAGAACAAGAATAACATAGACATAAAAAACTATTCAAATCTGACGGCATTTTTAAAGAGACGCTCTGATGGGTATGTTGCAAGAAAATCGAAGGTACTTTCGCCAACTGACGTCGAAAAGTTTTTAAAAGAAGCCCCCGATTATCAGTATTTAGCAACAAAGGTCAGTTGATCGTATTAAACCTTAATTTTTTTATGTTTTCATTTTTCTTGTATTATATTTGCGAAAATACCTATATTTTTAATTTCTTTACAGGTTGCAATGATATTTGGTGTCACTGGCGCGTGTAGACGCCAAGAACTAAGCGAAGTAACGGCAAAAGACGTAGAAACTCATGGCCAAATGCTTTTGATTAAAATTAACAACACTAAAAATAAGGTACCGAGATCGTTTGCCATTCACGGTCCATTTTACGACATAGTAAAAAAGTACGAAGCGCTTAGGACAGATAAGGCAAAATCCGATCGGTTTTTTCAAAACTACCAGAAGGGTAGATGCGTGGCTCAGCCAACAGGCATTAATAAATTTGGTGCAATGCCTAAAGAAATTGCCAAGTTTTTAAATCTACCCGACCCGGATTTATACACTGGGCATAGTTTCCGAAGAACATCAGCTACATTGCTAGCTGACTCGGGAGCTGATTTGCTTACTTTAAAGCGTCATGGTGGCTGGCGATCTAGCACAGTTGCTGAGTCTTATGTTGAAGATTCAGTTCGAAATAAGTCCAACATATGTACTCAAATAACCCACGCTATAAATCTGGAGCCCCAGGTTAAGAAGATGTGTCCTGAACCGCAGCCATCCACCTCCCGTGATACAAGTTATTTGTTACCTAGGTTGTCTATTTCGGAGTCTTTAAATGAACCATCACCACTTTCATCCATATTTGTACACAATGAACCCGTATCACCGACTTTTACGCAAGAAGACAATAATGAAATAGTAACAAATAATATCACACAGACGGTTCAAATGCCTAACAAAACTGCACGTTACCATTTTGAAAATTGTACATTTAACAATTGTTTTAATAATTAAATTTAAATAACTACATTTTTGATAAAATCAAGATACAATGACTTTGATAGGCTTTGGAGACTCTTAATTAATTGCTATTGATAGATATAGTATAGAATAGAATAATATTATTTACATTAACGTGAGCTTAATATAGTATTCAGTGTATCTGTATAATTAATGCCAAATAAAGCTATTTTTCATTTCCATTTTACTCAAGTTTGTTTCATTTTCCTCGCAAATGTGTTGAAAAACGTCGTATGAAACACGTGTGCTTTGATCATTACACTCTCGGCTTTCTTATCTATATATATATATATAGTTAGTAATAACGCCTCGTGTGTAATGACCAACTTAGCACACTTGTATCATAATGTACTATTCCTTATTGTTAATATATTTTTTTTCTATTATCATTTATAAATAAAATACGTTATTTGATGTACATGTTTTAATCTTCAAATTCCTCCAAAAGTAAGTGTTAGTTTGGATTCAAATTATTAACAATACATAAACATGAAATCAAGTATAAATATCTATTCTAAATGAGACAAAAACGGCAAACATTGCTCAAATTGGTCATTGCTTTTGTATTTGCTTTACAATGGGAACGTTGGACTCGTCTACGAGTGTGTACCGACTGGCTACGTGGATTTAGATACGATGAAGGACTAAGAGGTGAATTTGCTACGACACATTGAATAAGAGACCTATTATAGACTCTAATAGTACCCCTGCAACTATAATTTAACGACGTAGATAAATAAAAAGCTGTAAACATAAATAAATACCCTAAGGTATATAATAAGTAAGTATTAACAGATAAGCTCGTTTATATAGAAATTAGAGTTGACGAGTTTGTTATAGGCAATTTATTAACTTTTGCTAACTGCAAATGGTAAGATTATATGAGTATAAGTCAGGGGATTCTAATGGACGGGGTGCAAACCAGGTATCTTTATGGAGCATACCATTACAAAAAAGGCACGTCTCCCGTTAGTAAAAGTTCACACAAGTTAAGGCAATAAATATTGGTGCTTGGATTGTGACCCGTCAGTGATTGGTCACGTAGCACACGTCAAGATAGAATATCTTTATGTCGCTTTCCCCTCCTTCTTCCCCCGGATATGCGGCCCAGTAACCGACAGCTGATTACACCCAGGCCCCTGCAGTAATGCTTCATTTCATTTCACCGACGATAGGTCACGCCTAACTGAGAACGTGAGCAACACTCGACACAGATGTGCAAACGAAAAAAGCGCCCAACATTAATAACATTTAGAAATCTCACGAAATCCTAAAAGATATTAGTGTTATTGATCTTTTTTTATAAAATTTACCGTCCTGTACATCACGTAAACTCAGCTGTGCAAACGCAATACATTACAAACGTAATAAATGGAGACAATAAAAAAAACGTGTAACAATCGTCTGGCTAGAAGTTAATACAGCGCTAACGATGTTTGTTACACTAGTCACTCTTTTATTGGCATATTAAACAGTTTTCCGAATAATTACTTATGTTTATATTTCAATAATGTAAAAGATACGCGAGGTTCCTTTTATCCTAGGCGAGAATCATATTCAACATGAACATGGTTACTGTTAAATACACCGATTATATTCGATTTATTCCTTTTTATTTGCTTTTTTATATAGTTGTGTGTGTAGCAGGAAATCTAACAGGGTTTTAGGTTTAATCTTTTTCCAATATCGTAGGTTAGGTGATTGTATAGCTATACATAGCTATACATAGCTATCTATCAGCCAGTTTGTGGAGACAATGACGTCTTACTCAAAGAAATAAGGACTGAATTGTACTAGTAATGAAAAGCAGAGGAAAGGCTGGTTACCCACCCATTAAGGCAGCCTATTCAGGAATGTGCGAGGTAAGTATTCTGTGACTGTCCAGCTACTGTCCAAACAGTGTTCGGCACTGGTGGCCGAAACACGACTACGACAAGAAATCAATTGGGCTATGCCCACAAGATAATTGCCGATGCCCATGGTATTTTGAGCCTGTGTGTACTGGTGGCTTTCAGAAACAAATGTCTATTCGATACCGAAAACAGAAGACAAAAAGAATTCCTACAACCTCGACTTACAATACGTTATAGAGGCGTAAGCAAACTGATTGTGGATGTTCGGTAGAATACAATCCAGTGGTAGCGATGGCGACTGTACGCCAATTTTCAAATGCGAGAACTTGAAATGACTTGGGCAAGATCTGCCTCTTTTATTAATATATATTATGGAGAATGTCCAAATTGCTACTCTCCGCTCCTGTGTGTAGCGTCCAAAGTGTTTTTTGCTTCATTCGTCTTAATGCGGACAACTAAAGAATGGAATTCTCTGTTGGCGGTTTTGTTGCCAGATAAATACAACATTTGCCTTTTCAAGACTACAGTATAAAGGCACCTTGTGGCAGGCAGCAATATCTATGTACTAGTGTACCATATTCCATCTTCGACAATATCGATACAATATGTCTTAGTCGAGATTGAAATCAAACACTCGACTATGAGCATTAAAAATAATCTTTCACAAAGATCTTTAATTTTTTATTATGACCAGATTAATAGAGGGAAGCAACTGTTGTCATGTATTTTAAATCCTAACGATCAGACTAAGGAATTTAATTTAACATTGACGAACCCTATGATGACCTAAGTGGTTCGATGATTCCTGCAGTCCCGGATTCTTTTCTAAATTGATCCTTGTGTGTACTGCCCCAGAGTCAATTTATTAGTTATAGAGGTAGGGTCAAACAAGGAAATTCATTGTACTCATAGTACAACGAATTTCATCGTTTGAAATTATAATAAAATAAAAGGTAATTGGTGTGGTTTTCTGGCACTTCAATTCAATTCTGCTGATCGAATATCACGAGTATTCATTCCCGTCTTCTCTTAGCCCCCATCCGATCTCGCCGGAAGCCGTAATGAATACTGACCTCTTTATTTTTTATGGTCAGCCCCCGGAACGAACCTATTATCCGGCCGCAAAAGGCACCTATAGACAAGCAGTATCGTAAGAGATTATTACTACTGCCGTATGTACAATAAATTCTATTACTAATAGAGGATGTAGTAAACTTGTGAGTATTTCAGAAAATTCTAGAAAATATCCTGCGATTAAATTGTTTTAAGATTCTTATGTGTAATGATTACACATCATCGATTACGTCGAAAGCAATAAAGCAAATTACGTATTAGCTGACTGCGTGGCATCAGAGACAGGATTACGATTTTTGTGTGTATCTATGATTGTAAAAGAGATATCCTGAGATTCATATTTACCCCGAGAGTGACATGGAATGTATGAAAAGTAAGTATAAAATCAAAATGGCCTTTGTCAACTGTCTGTCTGTCAATCGCTGTAGGTATGCTATTAAACCGTCCATAAAACTTAAATACATAACACAATAGCTTATTACTTAATGACATATCACCCAAAAGCCGTAAATAATAATTTCTGTTTAAATTGTCTTTCATATTTCTAATTTTCAATGCACTTGGAAGTGTTGAAAGAGTTGAAACTTCTGAGTTGAAGATTTTTAAGCCGATAATAGAGCATTTTCTATTTCAACTTGAGTTTTTGATATTTATGTTTACAATTGAAGAATACAGGGAAAGAATGATCAAAGTCACTTGAGGAGAAGTCACAGAAAAAATAATTTTTAATATGGAGGACTTTTAAATATTGGTGAAAAAAACAACCACACATGCTACCTGAAATAAAGTCAATGCTGACGTAAATGTATGTAGCGCATGTAACTAAAAAACATTTTTAACTTTTCTGCCATTTATTTTTATGACTAAAAACAAAAGATGATTTTTCAGGACATTGAACCTTATTAGGTTTTCAACGGTTACCACACTGGGTAGCAGTGTTAACTCAAAACGTGTTTTAAGTGACTTTGATCATTCTTTCCCTGGTCTCTTCAATTAAAAAATTACATGGCATAAATTCGAACGTTCTTATGTCAAGTTTTTTTAATATATTATATTATTATTACCTTAAATACATGAAAAAGGCTTCAATAATATATCTTGTTTCCAGTATAATTTTGTCAGGCATCAATGATAAAGATAGATTCCAAATCAAAAGATCCGAGCCAATACAGAAAGTCAGTGTCTTGATCATAATAGAGCTGTACACGTTGAGCACCCTACTAGCCAGGTCAGGCAGTGAGCCCTTCAGCTTTGTGCGCCACTGCTCGTCTTTAACTAGGTCAGTCGAGTCAAGTGGTTCTTTGGTAATTTGATAGTTCTTTGATTTTCATTTACTTCTGGTCTCTATGTTTTGTACCAAATTGACAATACACCAAACTCACAAAGTTTTCAAAATAATGGGGCTATATAAATTTGTCTTCTTATATTATATTCTATCTTATCATCTCTTCTTGGTAAAAAAACTAACATTAAAACGTTTCGTAAAATGAAAAAAAGTTTAATAATTGGATAATTGTCCACTATTACGTGTTAAAAAAAACCGTTAATGAAACTTAAATAGTACTCCACACAAAAATGTCACTGCTTTTCTTGGTGCCCATAGTGTATATTAGGTGCGTATAGCAGGTAGAGCTTCTTATCCTTAATTAATTAGTTGAGGACATTGGTTAAATGTAAGAAATGCCTAGTGAATTCTCCTCATTCAGGGGAACGTCATCGCGGGTAGGTGAATGTTCTACTACAATATTATCTCCTTATTTTGAAAAGCTGGCTCATAAGTCAAAGTGGATTTGCGACAAAATCAAATGGGTTTTTAGAAAATATTATATTTCATACACAATAATACTTTCACATTCATTTACATTAAAGCCAACATTTCGCTTTTTTTTTTGTTTTATTCACAATTAAAAAGTTTACAAGAAGAAACACAAAACAGCGAATAAACGTATCACTGCCATCACATTCTATCAGGCGTCTAACAAAATAATCGAAATCTAATACTTACACGTATCTAATAATTTACGCTACTTACACTTAACGATTAACTTTCACAATTTGATAAATGAATTGACTTAAGAATTGTTTTACAATTTTTTGGTTTACGTATAAGTTTATTAAGCAGTGATGGTAACATGTATCTCCAGACAAGCTTTCCATAGTTGTTACTGTATGGAGGAAAAACATACCTTGGTAGGTAATTTAGATTACGCAGTTTACCAATTCTTGTCGTTTGTTTTAACATGGCAATTTTATCTATTTCATGACAAATTATGTATATGTTTATTTTACTATGGATATCTAAGATTCTACAGCACCTAAACAAGTTGTGACGATTATTTTTATATTTATTTTTAAAGTTTTTCGTAAATCAATCTTTATATTACGTGAAAAATATTTCGACGGTTTCCGCAGGCAGTTTAGGCTGCCGGAATCCTTTATTAACCACCATTATTCTGTTATCGCCGAATTACAACAAAGAGCTGGCTTAGCGGCACTTACGTCCAAAAGGGGAAACCAACTGCGTTAGGCGAGAGACTTTAATTCCCATATTCCTATCTTGACGCACGACGCCATCTTTTTTGTCGGTAGCTAATGAGCCGCTGCCCGCACGCCGCTGCGTAACCCCTTTGATACCCTTCCTAATTAATTTACTTCACGCGAAAGATTTACACGGGGTTCTTGTGAACACCAAAAATACGTCTAATTCCTGTAGTACACGTGTGCGGGTTTTGTTCTCGCTTCCTTCAGTTATCAAATTGGGAACCAGTCTTTATAATTGGGACCTTGAATTTGCTGAAGACGGCAGGGTTATGTAGAATAGTACTGTAAGATTAGGTTATATTTACGAGGGCCAAAAATGAACCTTCTACCCAGATTTTGCAACCGTTCAACCTTATTTAGCAGCTCTTTAGTGGCATCCAAACAGCAGGAATCAGCATAGTCTATTTTATTATATTTTCTACTTTACACGTAAAAACCTAATTCGTTAGAGAACGCATTTATCGACTCATCCGTAGAACAAAGATCTATGTGGAAGACTAATTGTTCTCAGGGCATCAGTAGTACATTTCATTCGTTCTTCTTCGCGGTGGTCAGGTCGACCGTTGTTCGATTTTATATTCCCGAAACGAAATAAGTCATACAAACTCTTAAAACATCTTTACATAGTGTACTATAGCCATAGTTTAAATAACGAAATTATTAACGTAACGCACTTAGTCTCTTTTCGCTACATAATCATGTCGGACTCTGTTCTTCGGATGACTCGTTATATAAAGTAGCTTAAGAAACAGAACATGTTATATATAAGGCAACCCTTTTGAATTCACTCAGAGTGCAATAAAATATCAATTGTATGAGCTACTCGATTGAGAGTACCGAGGGTACGCGTAAACGGTGCTCGGGCCAGCAGCTGAGTACACGCGCGCGGTATCATCAGCAGCGACGGCTGCCGCATCCGCCCCGTGTACTTGGCAAGTTTACTTGCCTCAGTACACCTGGATTGTACTCCTTGCTCTGTATCAATTCATAAATATATGTCACTAACACCAGGTCCTTACTTCCAGTTTATTATATCCCACCGTACCTAAAAAGGATGAACAATATTGGGATTATTAAAGGGTAATAGGGGTAAAGTGAATAAAATTTGGTAAATTTATTTTTCATCTCACTAGCTCGGACACGCTTTCTTTCTCATTAGAAATCGGCGCGCAAAAGCGTTTGGATGAACTGTGGTGCATCTAACTTTTTCTTTAGATGAAATAAAACATAATGATACGTTCAACTACGCGATTTGTCGTACATTATCTGTGAAATATAAATCCTTTGTTATATTTCATTCTTGTTATTATTGACATTAAATTGACAACGACACCTATTTTGTTTATTAAATTATTATAATTCGTCGAAGAACTAAACTGATTGGTTCCAGTTCAACTGTGTTTCAATCATCTACCGTTTTCCTCGCTATAGTTAGGTACAAAGTTGTGCGTTTCGCTCGGCAGCGAAGTTGTTTTGTGTCTCGTGTTACGCTCAGAATGCTATTTTTGATGAAGAATCTTAGCTTCCGTCGCTTGCTCTGGTTTCAATATAAGCACTCGCGTCAAACAACAACTTTGCAGCCTTGTAAAGTACTCGCTTCGTAGTTGATCGCCGTAGTGATTGTACATGTAACTGAGATCCTTCTTTGACAAGAATGGTTGGTCAAATGGTCTCGCGCGAAGAAGCGTTGTCTGTGTGTTCGACGGCGGTGTTTTCTATCGGTACAACGTTAAAAAACGCAGCTTTGCGCTCCATCGCGGGGCGCGGTCCAGTGTGTTAATCGCCTTAAATCCAATCAACCTTCTGTAAGTCACTAATTAATGGATTCGCCTACACATCGTTCTCCGGTACCTACCTATTGGATAATCTAGTCTTTGTCGTTAGCATTTGTCATTGTTTTTTTATACACGGTAAATAAGTTCATCTTCATCTGGCTAACTGGATGCATAGGACGTTGGTATCTTTGTACATAACCTTGAATACGACTTGTTTGGGGATGGATGGTCAGGAATATTGACATAATGTTTGCATTATTGTGAAAAGAGATGCTTCAAAGGTATTTAATATTATATAATTATTTTTAAGTTGTTAATAATGTTTCTTTGATTATTGTAACAAATTTTTCCGTAATAATTAAAGTAAAAAATAAATAAAAATTAACGTGTCTTTTTATTCCAAATATTATTTCTGGTGTGCATCTCCGTGGTACCTCAGTGGGAGAACGGTTGCTTTTCAATCAAGAGGTTCGAATCCCCGTGGCGGCATGTACCGCAAAAGTGATGAACTTGAATTATAAATGTTAAATGCGAGAGAAGATATTATTGGGACAATTAATACCCGGGTCATTCCTCCTCCTTGAGTTCTCGATACTTAAAGGATAGCCTGTAGACGTCTAACAAAACCTTATAATCACAAACAAAATTACCAAACAGATTGTACATCTTACTTTTAGGCACGGGTCTCCTCTAAGAAGGTATTTTTTTATTACAATAACCGACGGGACGAACAAGTCGTGCGCCTGATGGTAAGCTACACGCCTGTCAATAACGGTTACAGTGGCACTCAGAGCTTTAAGTTGAAAAGATCTGAGGGGCACTACCACTGCGTCCGTCACCCTGAGACATAAGTTCATAAGTCCCATGTGGGTGGAATTTCACCAGCACCCTTACCCTTCAAAACCGGAACACAGTAATGCTGGCATTACTGCTTGGCAGTAGAAATAGGTAAGATGGCAGTACTTGCCTGAACGAACTCTTTCACTAGGAGCTAACTACTGTTACTAAAAAAAAGGTTTAGGTCACAGTCCGTCACGTTTGCCTAATGCGGGTTTGGGGACTTGACATGCAGTATAATTGTTGTGACCTAGATCTTTCCGATTTAAAGCTCTGAGTGACACTGCAACTGTTAGGGACAGGCGTGTCGCTTACCACCAGGAGCGCGACTTGTTCGTCCCGTCTTTTTGTACCCGTTTGACTCAATTTTTTTAATAAAATGTATATTTACAAAATGTGTACCTTATACCTTCATTCTTTGAATTTTGTTGTTCAGTTCCTTGTAATCAGTGTTGCTACACGGTATAAAGGAAATACAATAAAGAAGACGGCAAAAGTACTGAAAGAAAGAAAAAATAATAGGAAAGAGAATAAGTAAGCAAAAAGGCGCGAAGATTAGTTTATTTGAGCGATTATAGTTGATTGAGAGATTAGAAACATTCACAAATAACAGTATGAAGTTATGGTAGTTGTACAAATGTAACCGAGGCACCAAAGAAACATGAAAGTTAAACAACATATTTGTCGAAACTAACACTGGTCTGTGCATTCCAGTCAATAGATGATTTGTAGGTTCTCATGTCATTATACATGTTTCGCGGTTGTAGCGGTAAGATACAGTCAGACTCTATTTTCTTTTACCAAAAGTTTTACATAATAACAATATCATATTTTAAATTCCATTAAGGTTATAGGGGGTAAATTCTGATAAGTGCGCTTTTGATTCTCGCGTTCCAGGAAACAGGGGTCGTCGTAAATGTCACTATCGCTGCC
>NW_020654422.1:5780419-5800603 GCF_003589595.1 Hyposmocoma kahamanoa
GATTTTCAGTACAAATCGGCAATTTCATACTTTAACCCCTATTATTAACAAGATTTCATAGTGTTTAATATTACGTAAGTGTGAGTTTTGGCGACAGCCTTTCTGATAGTTATCAGATAGTTTCTGATAGAGGCTTAAGGCCTTCCACTTTGTTTTTTTTTCTTTGACGAGAATACTGTGGTTATTCACGACGGTTATTTTATTACTTGTTTTTTTTATTAAATTACGTTTACCATCTGTAGGTATAACTAAAATAATAGTGATAAGCCTACGCCCCAAGCAATGTGTAGGTATTGACACGCCGCCATCCGAGTTTCATTGTACTGTTATAGCATTACTTCAAGTTTCTGCCAGTAGAGGCGGCCATCTTTAATCATTCTCAGGACAATATTCAATAGGCCATGATTTGTGTGAGGAAGTGCAAACTTTTCGCTTGCGTGAGATTTTTTCGTGATGTCATATCATGATCATGATCAACATAATTAATGTCTGTAAAGGATGACTTGTTTGTGTTCTTTGGAGGTTTGCAAATAAGCCTACCATTAGCTCATGTGGCCGACACCGATGTAGCTGACGATAATGCTAAATAGGTCATGGTGACTATACCGAAGACAAATATTTTTGCAGCTATTGTTCAAATTCCATGCCGAGGTCCTGGATTTGATTCCCGGGACAGGAAAAATATTTATATGGCTTACATTTGTTTCTCCCGTGAGTTTGGGTATAATTTGTGGTTGTCTATGTGTGTGTCCATGGCAACCGCGATACAGGGTTTCCCTAGTGCGGGGCTATGAGTGTGTGCGTTATTATTTTTATTATTCAGTAAAACGATCCAAAAGCGTCCCATAATCCCATAATCGCAATCTTCGCTCAGAAAGCAAATTGACTCTTTTAATTCCTTCTCACCGTACTGGTTTTCTTTCTAACTCATTTACTCTTCAGGCCATACGACTCTGGAACGCTCTACCGCCCCATATTCAAAAAGCGCCGAATAAACTAGCTTTCAAGCAATTAGTCCGTGATTTCATATTGGAGTCTTAATCGAAATCCCATTAGTCTGACATTGTCATATATAAATATGTATATTAAATATATATATATGTGTATGTATTATATATTGTGTGTTTATGTGTATAAAGGTGTTTATACTATATACTTAATATAGTTAGTCATATAATATTATGCGCTATATTTATACGTAAAATATAGTTGGTAGTATACTTATATTTATAACTACATATATATCATAATTATTTATAAACTTCTTCCTATCTGTTTTAATTATTATGTTATGCACACCTGTTAAATATTTTGAACCCAGCTCTCCGGTTGACTGGTAAAGGATGCTTAATGGCATTAAGTCCGTCATTTGTACTATTTTGTGTGCAATTAAGTTTAAATAAATAAATAAAAGCGGCAAGTGCTTCAGTATGTCATATCAATAAGGTATCTAATTAAACAATATTTTTTTAAATTCTGTACAAAGCCTAAGGATTAATATGAAGAAGACAAAGACCATAGCGAATTTCTCCAGTCCCGCAAATACCACTGTCACGGTGGGAAATGAGAGGCTGGAGAGAATCGATCAGTCGATCGAGAGTACGTCTAAGTAGGATATATTTTATCCTATGGCAAAGAGCATCAGCCTAAGGAGATCTCAAAAAGAGGCCAGCTGAGATGGGCTGCGTTCGGCAATGTAGATGACATCTTTAAATCAGACAAGTAGCAGTAGAGCTCCCTGTGAAAGAGTTCGTCCATGGAAGTACTGCCACACTACCTATTTCTGTCGCCAAGCAGTAATATGAGCATTACTGCGTTTCGATTTTGAAGGGTGTTGATAATACTACAGGCACATAGGACTTGTCAATTATGTCTTAGGGTGACGGGCACAGTGGCAGTGCTCCGCAGACTTTTGTTACTGCAACAGTTATAGACAGGGCGTGTCGCTTACCACCAGACGCACGTCTTGTGCGTCCCGTCAATTGGTATAATAAAAAATAGTAACAACCAATAAAATTTCGTGTTACCAATTCCATTACGAAATAATCATCAACTGATTCTGAATTATATAAATTGGTTTCCTATTTGATAACCGCAGCGAGCGAGTAGAAAACCCGTACACATTGTACCAAAGGAATTCGATATATTTTGATACTCAACTTCGAATTTCGTGTAAAGGCTTCGTGTGAAGTAAATTAATTAGGTAGGGTATCAGAGGGTTTACAGAGTGGTGTGCGAGGAGGCTCATTAGTAACGTGCAAAAAAGACGGCGTCGTGTGTAGTGATAAGAAATATGGGAATTACAGTTTATCGCCTATCGCAGTTACTTTTCTCTTGGGTTCTTTGGGTGTATATGTGCCGCTTCGTCAGCTCTTCATTGTAATAATCGCCGATAACAGCTTATTGGTTGTTAACCCAGTATTTTAAGTGTAAGTTACATAAGTATAACCTAAACTACAAGCGTAACGTATTATCGTACAATATTTAAGTTTGTTGATGTAGAATGGTCGCTAAAGGCATCCCGAAAACTTAGGAGCAAGGAAAATGTTCGCTATATTATTAATGAATGCGAACATGTTATTATTATTATGCTGAAGATATTTCTGAATTATCAAATAACTTATTTGACATAATATCGTATGGAATCGACACGCGATTTACGGGCATTACGGGTAAGCCGACGACATTTTTCTTGATTGTACAAAGCATTAGCATCTCACAGAACAATAAATACATATAATACAATAGAAATGCTTAGTATGCGTGACACGTGTACCAACAGTACGCGAAGTTCCACATACTTGAGCTCAGTCCGCCGTCAATTATGCCGTCATTATAATTAGCCGCAAAACCTCGAAAATCGTAAAAAAATGCCTTAGTGTTTATTGTGCAAAAATGATAATCGCACTTGTAATGTTATGTGTATATATTACATGTTTTTAATGGTGGTGTGTTATATCGTCGTAAAGTCTTATCTTTAACCGACTTCAAAAAGGAGTTGGTTCTCAATTCGACTGTATGTTTTTTTTGTATGTATGTTACGCGATAACTCCGGTATTTGTGAACCGATTTTCATGATTATTTTTTTGTTGGAAAGAGGGTACCTCCATGGTGGTCCCATTTAATTTGAAGAAAATCATCCACCTCTAAGGGTGGTTGTTCACGTATGAAGATTCATTTTTATAAATAGCGCCTAAATTTTATTATAAGCAGCAATTATTTTAATGGTTGGTCTTGCTATTCTCCAATTCAAGGCGTTTTTTTCTCTCAATATACTTTGAGTCGTACTTTTGAGGTCGATTTTTTTAGTACTCTGTACTGAGATTATATTTAATTTTAAATAATTTTAAATTTTCTGTTAACGATTAACATAAAATAATTATTTTTTGTTACAAAAATTAAAGTATAAGGTTATACTGCTGCAATAAAGCTTCGTTTTTTTGGTAGCTAAGTAAACATTTTGAACTCGTAGTCGTTAAGCTAGTTTAAGAGTCTTGTTCTGTAATTAAATACGAACGAATTTAGTTTTATAGGTTTTGTAATTGTAAGCCTTAACAGTTATGGTTAAACAATAGGTAATTTCATTAAACAATTTGATCGCTCGGTGCACAAAAAAAGAACGTTTGAAGCATGCAATTTAAAATTCTTTAAAGTGTTCGCTGATCATTTTATCTTCTTCTGCTTTTTGTTCGTCTTCTATCGAAAGTTAGACAACATTGCATTAATTTTCAATTTTAAAGACGGTCTTGCAGCCGAACTAGTTTGAGATATTTCCAAGCACGAACACATTCTATTTTCAATGCTGCACTTGCCGATTGTTGCCTAACTGACAACTTGTAGATTTCACTTGGTGTTTCTTATCACGTGCACAAAGTAACTCAACTTTTTTTACCTAATAGACCTAAGAAGTTGTAGCTGTTTATAGATTCTTTGCAGACTACGATGTTCGTAACTTTGTCCAGCGTCTCGCCAGAAAATCCTGAACGTACGGCGACAGACCCATGTCTGGAAAACCTCTAAGGTGTTCCACATTTGAATAACACTCATAATTGTAAAGCTTTCAGAATAATTAAAAAAATATGTAACGTGATGCTAATATATTCGAACTCGTCAACAAACAATTAAAGCATTCAAATGTATTTACGTATTGAAATATTCAGTTCTATTAATGAATCAATTTGAGCACACCGCTCATCGCAACGTCTGCATCGCAAATGTATGTAACAATCTTTGTAAGAAGTCCGGGTATTGTTCAATAACAATAAAAAGTAATTTAGTCATGAAATTTTATTTTGTCGTCTTCAAAATAATCCCTTAGCTTGCAATACAGCTATGCTAGCGCTTGACGCAGTTCTCCATATATTGTTCGTAAGATTGATTGTATGGTCTTCAACTCCTTCAGCGAATTTCTGTTACATCTGCAATGGTCCCGAATTGCCTTCCTCGAAGTAGTAATTTTAGTCTTGGGAATAGGAAAAAGCCAGACGGAGCCGTATCAGGTGATTACGGTGGTTGGTCGACGACATTCATCGTGTTTTTGGCTAAGGCTCAATTTATATTCTGGCGGAACGGAATGGAAGCCTTAAGAATTTTTGCAACGATATTGTACACAACGTAATGAACTTTTGGTCAATTGTGTAACGTACAAACCAGATACGATATGCCAAAAATCAGGTCACGTGTTCGCGGAATTCTCAAAAAAGAATCTCTGTAAAAACTCTTGCGCAATAGTATTTCATGATGGTTCATTATCATGATGCAAAATTTATGAATTGTTACTTCCACAAATCTGGCCGTTTTCGGTGGATATTCGCCTAAATAAAATTCTTTGTTCACCGTTAGTCCCTCTGGAAGAAATTCGTAGTGCACTACACCGCGGTAGATAAAATCGAACAAAACCATCAGCATAATTTTGATTTTCGAGCGATTTTGACGCGTGTTTTTGGGTTTCGCCTCGTTTTCTAGGTGCTATTTAGAAGACTAGGCTTGTTTGCATGTCGTACTCGTAAACCCAATGTCTCATTACCAGTTATTTTATATTTCATGGAGGTGGAGTTCGTAAAAGTTTGGGAAATCATATCTTGAGCAACCTGCTTTCGAACATTTTTTTGAACAAGATCACAAACACTTATAATAATGAAATACAAAGACAGTATTTGTAAATACATCATGTTCCAGATAGCACTCAAATTCTGAGTGAATTACAACAAAAAACAGGTCAATGTGTGTGCTGCGCGTCCTGAAATTTATAAATTTCCAGCACTTTTTACACAAAGTAATACTCGTATGATTGTACCAGTGTTGCCACTACTTAGTCGTGTGTGGTGATATAGCTACTAAATTAAAATCATGTTTTTGTATGAGATGCTACGAGTATATGTATGCGTCCGGATCAGTAAAATTAAATATTAATTTCATTTGAAGACCCAGTATATGGCAGATACTCGCTGCAGTTACTGGGTAGTTATTAGGAAATTCGTGTATTGTGAGTACCGGAATTACAGAATTAACTCTGGTGACAGAGCAATCAGACCAAAATCAATTTAGTAAAGTTCATTTCCATTATTGGTCCTTTACCCGGGCCGTAGGTTGTCAATTGCTTTTTTCGATAAGCTTATTATTAACAAGTTCGTCTGTCTGTATTCTCAAATGGTACTCCACCAAAAATAATTAAAAACCAAAAACAAAGATCTGCAACAAGGACAGCTGGTCCGAATCCAACCGGATCGAAGGAATTTTTCTCAGCCTTCGATCTTTGTATTAATAATAATAAAAAAGTAATGGAGTAATTTAAAAAGAAATAGGATATCAGTGTAAAACATGCAACAAATATGTCTACATTACAAAAAAGCAGGAAAATGTATTCACATTTTGGTGTGAGGCCAAAACATGTTTGAAATTATGTCAGAAAACAATATTACCGTAGGAATAAAGCAACAATCCTACAGCGTCTGATGATAGCGTGTAAAAATGTCAGACATATGTCAGCTTTCACGTTTCAATTCTCTTTTCTGTTCAGCGAATATTCGAAACGCTTTTCATATTGACGAAGACATTTAAACATAAGCATATAGTATTGTAGGTAAAACCACATAAGTGACATTTTAAACAAAAAGTTTTTAATTTATATAGCTATGATAATAAAATAACTATCTTTCTTCACGTGAAACTCAATAATAAAAAAGCTAGAAACTTAATAAGAGTTTAACAGGTATGTAATTTAGAGATTTTTTTTGGAAAATATCACTTATGTGGTTTTACTTTTAAGCAGACGATATACATAATTACAATTGAGTACATAAACAAACTGACAAGCGTAATTACTCACGGTCAATATGTCGCAACAGGGTAATTAAAAATGAGCTTTGTGTACATTAATGAACTCGTTATAACAAATAGGTATAATGCTTTTCCCACTAGAATGTTAGATGTTAACTTCGAATCAAGCTATTTATTTAATTGTGATTATAAGATCATTGATTGTGATGTGAAAGTTGTAATAAAAAATGAATTTTGAATCACTGTGATTCGTCTTGTGGCATATAACGTTTGCTTACATTTTATATAATTTTCATGCAAAAAATTGTAAAATACTGTAATCATGCAGTCCAATTAACGTAAACTAATACTAATAAAACATGATAATAGTAAAATATGACAGTAACAAATTCAATAAATAACATGAAATGTAAATTTTATAAAAAAACTTCAATATTGTAGAATGTCATATCATCAAAGTTATTAAATAATAATTTCTTAAATTCTATAGTAAGCCTAAGGATGAATATGAAGAAGACAAAGATTATGGCGAATTTCTCCAGTCTCGCAAATACCACTGTCACGGTGGGAAATGAGAGTCTGGAGAGAGTCGATCAGTACGTCTATCTCGGACATATTTTATCCTTTGACAGAAATCGGCAATGTAGATGACATCCTTAAATCAGACAAGTAGCAGTACGCTCCTTGTGAACGAGTTCGTCCAGGGACTTACAGCCACCTTACCTATTTTTGTAGCATTACTGTGTTCCGGTTTTGAAGGGTAAGGGTGAAATTACAGGTACATGGGACTTGTCAACTTATGTTTGGGGGTGTCGAGCGCAGTGGCAGTGCCCCTCAGATCTTTGCGATTTAAAGCTCTGAGTGGCACAGCAATTGTTACGGACAGGCGTGTAACTTGTCATCAGGCGCACAACAAGTTCGACTCGTGATCTGATTTTATAAAAAAAAGACAAGGCTCCATAATGTCTGAAGATCTGCATGTTTAATAAACTGCTCAATATGATGTTATGATGCTGAGACGGGGACGCTCACGCAGGAGACTGTGTATAGGTTGAGAGTTGCACAGAGGGCCATTGAGCACGTCGTACTCGGCAACAAACTTGTAGACTCAGGTCCGAATGTTGAGATTCGGCAAAAGGAGCGTAGGATGTTTAATTGCCAGGTGGGTCGACGACATAATACGCGTACCGTGGTGGAAGGTACAAACTTCGGGAGACTTATATACAGCAGTGGGTGAAATCAGGCTGTGGATGATGGAATTCTGTACAATCATTGCAATTCCCAATTCACGTGGAAGTATATTTCGGCTGTACAAATAATAATGCTGCGGTCACGAGCTTCTATAGGAATAATTTTGTGATTGTTCTGTTATTGATAATGTTATAACAATGTTCGTGTTTATTGGAGTATTTAAAAATTAACACAATAGTGCTTTTATTGAAGTATTAGATCTTATATACTATTTTAGACAGCCGTGTAATTCCAATAACATTTCAATTAAGTCCTTTGAACTCTAAAGATGTAGAATTATACATTTGGGAGCAATTAATGTCGGTCACTAACATAGGTAATGCTTAATATGTATTTTGGAAACTAAGAATGCTATTTTATTGAAATAAAGTGTTTTTATGGCCTGTTTCATATTACTAAATAAAATTTAATTTATTATTTATATTACTCTCTCACATTTTTACAGGCAACAGAACAGAAACAATAGTAAAAAATTCGCTACCTACATCAATTTTTGAAAAATCAATTTTTTTTAGAACACCAAGGTACGGCACGGGACAACTTGTTGTTGTGCGCCTGGTGGTAAGCGACACGCCTATCCATAACAGTTGTAATGCCGCTCAGAATGTTAACAAAGGTTTGAGGGGCACTGCCACCTCTCCTACACCCTGACACATAAGTTGGCAAGTCCCATGTGATTTTAATTTCAACGGCACCCTTATTCTTCAGAACCAGAAAGCAGTAACGCCCACATTACTGCTTGGTGGCAGAAATAGGTAAGGTGGTAGAACTTATCTGGACAAATTCTTTCACAGGGAAGTCTACTGCTATTTTAAAATTTATTGTAGTTTTTTGATGGTATTAAATTAAAGCAATTAAGGAGTTTTATAAGTTTTATTTAAGTGTTAATAAATGGTCTACAAAATGGTGAAATTACCGGCACGTGAGACTTGTCTATTTATATCTCAGTGGTAGTGCCTATACGATCTTTGCGATTTAAAGCTTTCAGTGGCACTGGAACTGTTATGGACGGGCGTGTCGCTTACCATACAGGCGCACTACAGTACTTGGTATTATAAAAAATAGACTTGGTATTATAAAAAAAAAACTTAGTTTCTCTAAGCTAGCGTTCTTAGTTTCCTAAATATTATTAAAGTTTATGTTTGCGACCCGGATTCGTATACGTAATCCAACTGTATTTTTCAAACTATACGGGTAGTGCAAGTACAGTTACAGTAGAGAAGACCAAATTTGTGAAGCGCTGTAAGTTTTGT
The DNA here is from genome assembly GCF_003589595.1 of Hyposmocoma kahamanoa. Taxonomy (NCBI): domain Eukaryota; kingdom Metazoa; phylum Arthropoda; class Insecta; order Lepidoptera; family Cosmopterigidae; genus Hyposmocoma; species Hyposmocoma kahamanoa. Next base: position 5,789,203 of record NW_020654422.1, read on the forward strand.
AAAAAAGTGCACTTGTAGTAGATTATTCCACAAAGACGTGAATCAAAGCGGAGCCCCAACAAAACTTCCCGCAGTACTACTGTACTGTAACCTCGGATAACAGGTCCGGCGGCAAGCTGTAACGAGAATGGTGCCCTGATATTGTTATGCTACTGTTGATTTGATAGCGTGGTGTTATGATATTGTGTAAGTCCTTCAATCCGATTTACATGCAAAAGGACTGTTCTGTATTATCAGTTTTAATCAGCAATCCGGATCAACAGCTTCAAAGTTAGATGGTTAGAGCCCTGGATCGTACAGGGCTTCTACTTCAGTACGAAAATATGTATAATAAGTAAAACTTTTAGAATCTAGCCGGCGTTGAGGACTGACACCTAAAACCAAAGGACCAAACCTGTATGCAGGAGTGGGACACATTAAAGAATTGACATTGGTTACGAATACTTTGGTAATGTGTTCGTAAAAACTAAATTATTTCAGGTCAGTTTTTTCTGCCTTGTGTAAACAAATTACACCAATTAAACTATCCTTAAATTTGGAAATGTAGATGCTGTAAGCACATACGCTGAAGAAAACAATTAAAAATGATATACCCAGAACTTAAGACATTAATTTTAAAAAGGTAAAGGTAGTTTAGGAAACATCCAAAACTACCTGCGACCGGGCTAAGAAAACTGTATAATAAGACTAAGGCTGCTAACCGATTGACTGCATGTTTGCAGACCACGACTGCATGAAGGTGATAACGACTTCAAGCATTAACTGCGTGCAGTCGATCTCGGCTGCATGAAGTCGGTTGGACTGCATGCAGTTAATGCGTGAAGTTTTTATCAACTTCATGCAGTCGAGGTCTCAGATAACGACTTCACGCATTAACTGCAAAAATGCAGTCAATCTGTTAGCAGCCTACAATAATAAAGTTTCCTTGATCTGGTGCTGCAACCAGGACGGCCAGCAGACTACCCCACTCCTCAACTACTAACAGTAGAACCATCATATGGGCTCATTAAATTGTACTCGACAAGTTATCAGGTAACAGATTGTGACTTTTTAATTTTTTGGAGTACAGTTTTTATAACGGGGATTAATTTCGAATTCTTTTTTTCTTATACCATCACGGGATGAACAAGTCGTGCGCCTGGTGGTAAGCTACATGCCAGTCTATAACAGTTGCAGTGCCACTCAGAGCTTTAAATTGCAAAGATCTGAGGGGCACTACCACTGCGCCCGTCACCCTGAGACATAACTTGACAGAAGTCCCATGTGCCTGCAATTTCACCAGCACCCTTACCCTTCCAAATCGGAACGTTGTAATGCTCACATTACTGCTTGACAGCAGTAATAGGTAAGGTGGCAGTACTTCCTTGGACGAACTTTCACAAGTAGCTCTACTGCTACTGTATTTAATAAATATTCAGAAGTTTATGAAATTAACCCACACTACGATTACTCCTGCCGGGTCTGGTGGGGAGTAGTGGAACTCCGCGCGAGTTAACTGAAAATAACTGCTAGTTAGAAGATGGTTGTTCCAAACACTTCGAACGCGGAGGGAGACATTATCTCTGTTTCCATTGGAAATCTGAAGGAGGTGAAATCTCTAGTCAATACAATTTGGTGAATACGTTGCAAATGCTTCATGCGGCTTCGTAACAATTTAAATAAAACTGCCACCAACTTGAGTACTTACGTTTTTTATTTTTTTCTTGTTTTTCGAGGTTTTTCACGGTTAGTGAACACTAATAAGGTATTTTTTTACTTGTTTTTAAGACTTGATCACAAAAATGAAATTGACAAGTTATTATTATTATTTCCTCTATGGCGCCCATTAGGCGAAACTGGATGAAACTAGGCGCAGTGGCACGGCAACTGCTGCGGACAGGCGTGTCGCCTACCACCAAGCGCACGACTTGTTCATCATAGACTATAGATTATGATTGATGAACAAGATAATGGTAAAAGTATTGCCATGTTTTCACCGTTGTCTTGTTCATCAAGAAATCTTAGGGAGAACTAAGCTCCCAAGACCACAGTTCGCCAAAACTCAGTCGTCATTGCCGCATCTATATACAGGCGCGACCATCACTATGGCGATTAGGTGACGACTTATGAGACGTAATATGTCGTTGTCACTATATCTAAAATTTCATGATTACAATACTCGTAAAGAAATTGAACAAAACAACCACCTATCATCCGCATTCTCTCCGAAAACCACGAGTCATCTCTCATGCGTGTTCCGCACTTTATGTGCTTTATCTCTGGAAAACAATGCTTGTTTTCCTACCCTGCCTCCCGCCGCGTCGCAACCTCGTCCTTCGCCCAGCGGGTGGTAAGGATACACTTAGTGGTAAATGGCTCGACCCCAGGCTACAGGTAGATCTTGATTACTAAGTACGATACTGGGAATGTGGTAGAGAAAAGTTTGAATTTAAGACATTAAACCCATATCATATGGATCATATAATGATAATGATTTAGTAGCAATAGAGCTGCTTTAGAAAGAGTTCGTTCGAGATAGTACTGTCAACCTAAGGACCTATTTCTATCGTCAAGCAGTAATGTGAGTATTACTGAATTACAGTTTTGAAAGAAGGGTGCTGGTGAAATTACAAGCACATGTGACTAGTCAACTTATGTCTCAGAGTGACAGGTATAGTGACGGTACCCTCGAAATCTTTGCAATTTAAAGCTCCGAGTGGCATAGCCATTGCTATGGACAGGCATGTCGCTTACCACCAGGCGCACAACTCGTTCGTCCCGTCACTTTAAATGGAAAAAGAATAAATATATATTTATCTGTGTTTATAATCTGTGTTCATTTGTATGTTAGCGAATAATTTGTTGATTTATCTTAATCAACAAATTATTCTATAACATACAAATGAACACAGATTGAACATGGAAGTAGAAACAAAATTATAATATATGTACAACAGAAAAAGAGCACTGACTGAGCTGATCTATTTTACAAATTTCCCTAAGGTGGTGGTTTTACAAATAACTTTCATATTTAGAGTGACTAAATATGAAAGTTATTTGTAACAAAAATAACAAGCAACGACTATGAGTAAAATTATTCTTCGAAACAATATGTAATAAAATGTAAACTTTAAATAACTTATATATAGCTACATATATAAGTGCAAATTGAGATTGTTAGTGCAATAAAACAACGTAAAAAAGGTTGCGAGAAAAAGGAATATGTCAATAATTATACAAAAGAGACTGATTTTTGTGGCGAAAGTAGGTGTTGCCGTTACAATGTTTTAAATATATAATTAATACATGTAATTATTAATATAAATAACGACAACTAAGAAAAAATCTTTTTTTGTATTTTGTAAATTCGGCAATGACATCGACATTGACTATTGAACGTCTTCGTGGAAACATAATTGTAACTTTTTTATAAAAAGCAACCGACCTGAATAGTATGTGGAATTACATCTATTTGCCAAGTTTTATTGAAATCGGTTACCAGAAAGTGCGCGAAACCGGAATCGTCCCCTAGTTTGCCACTATACGGGACGAAGGTGGAATATTTTCTCTTTTAAAAAAAGGAATCATAGAAATCGGTTCATAAATGTCGGAGAAATCGCGTAACATACACACAAAAAAAAATACGATCCAATTGAGAACTTCCTTTTTTTTAAATCGGTTAAAAACGATATCGTAGCTATAACAGACCTGGAATATCAATTCTCGTACTCAAAACGGTTCAAACTATCTAACCGATTTGTACGATACTAGTATGCACTTGGTAAATGTCATACGAGAACGTGCCTAAACGAATCAAAAACTCGTAAGCAAGAAAAAGTCGACATGATCGACAAAATGTAAAGTAGTTACATTTTTCAATAAGCGCTATAAAATTTAGTTATACGTACTTAAACAAAATCATTTCAAATTGCGTTGAAAGATGTGTTGTAATTTAAATTCATGGTTTAACCACATGTAACACATTTTTGCGAAATTCAGCTATGAGACGAATCAAGTTTCGTGAAAACAATTTTTTTATTTAATAATTACTACGATTTTTTTAATGATACTAGGTAAAAGAATATTAAACTTTATGTTCCAAGGTATAAGACTGCATTCATAACTCATTTTACGATTTTCTGTGGGTTAACTCATTTATGCAGAACACGGCCCATTTGCAAATTGTAGATACTTAGTTGTTGTAACGTAATAATTATGTATAAAATAAAATAATTTACAAAATAAAAGTAGCCTTTATTTCAACTACATTTTTTGACATATGACATTTTTAAAAAGAAAAAACCTAAACAAACAATAATTACTTTTTAATAATTAATTATGTAGTAGTCGCCATTGCGGCGTAGGCTTCCCTTATATCTGTCCACTCTTATCTTTTTTCTCGCGTTGTCCACCAATCCAGTCCGATTTATTCTGTGAAAATGTCTCTTCATCTTTTCTTTTGTCTACTTTGACTTCTTTTACCGTTCCTTGGGATCCATTCTGTGATAATTTTTGCCCATCTGGTAAAACCTAACCTGGCCTGCCCATTTCCATTTTAGTTGACGTATTTCTTGCGTTACATCCTGTGCTTTTATTTTTTTTCTTATAACTTGGTTTTTAATTTTGGCAGATCTTTTGATACCCAGTAAACTACTCTCCATCTTCCGCTAATATTAAATATAAATACAAGCAAAATACATGCTATTTATTAAATATAAATTGCAAACTACTTACTTACATGTATTAGAAATACGAAATACGAAATACTTTCATGAGGTGTACCGAAATATCAACAATTCAATTCAAAAACGTGCAGCAGGTTCTGCGTACTTGAATGACAAAAATTCATGGTAGTGACCTATGAAAAAAGTATTTTAAATGATAAATGTATACAAATGTTTAATCACAAAGAGCTGCTTACTCATTCTTCTCGGGTGAATGAATACCTAAAAGCAGTAGAGTTTAATCTATGTGACGATTTCATGTGTAATTTGCTTATAATATAAAGATTATTTGGGTTTAAGTTTCTCATAAATACGTGATAACTATTACAATACAAAGCATAGCGATTGATTTGTTATTATTTATGTATTATAAAATAAAACTCTCTTTAAATATCAAGTTTAGGGAGCATAACCTCGAGAGGTATGTACGCCGAAGATCGCGACTCAGTTAATAAAGCTAAGTCAAAGGCATTGTGCCTTGAAGTCGAGGATTACTTTTAAGCGTGTGCTTCGGGTCACCGGCTATGAATATTTCAACGCCGTAAGCGAAATAATCGTGGCGAGGTGCAAAACAATAAGCTTAAAAAGGTCCCTTCCCACTCTCAATTTATGATGCAAAAGGAGCTTGTATAATTTTTGCATGAGCCCCCGACTGCCGCTTCCGCTGTATGTAAAAAAGTACATAATGATGAATGGAATAAGTGTAAGTAACTACTTTTGGATACTTGTACCACGCAATACTGATTGTAGTGTGTATTTGTGTAAATGAAATTTGGTGGTGTTCATTTTCCGATCGCTTTCTGAAAGTCAATAAATCAATCTTTCGACGTAATTTTTTTTGTTCTCCTTGTGAAAGAGTTCGTCCAGGAAAGTACTGTCACTTTACTCATTCCTACCGTCAAGCAGTAATGTCAGTATTACTGTGTTCCGGTCTTGAAGGGTAAGGGTGCTGGTGAAATTATAGGCACACGGGACTTGTCAACTTATTTCGCATGGTGACGGGCGCAGTGGCAGTGCCCCTCAGATCTTTGCGATTTATAGCTCTGAGTTGTACTGCAACTGTTATGGACAGGCGTATAGTTTATCATCGGGCGCACGACTTGTTCGTCCCGTCACTTGAAGTTATAAAAATTACTACTTCACTTTTTCGAGTCTGTGCAGGGTAGTAATAATAAGACCGAATTATTATTAATTGAAGATGCGTTTATCCTGAGGTGTTCTTAAGGCATTAATTTTGTGTACTACTCTTCTTTGACCTGTGTACATTTTCAGCTCCGTTACACAATGGGAAAGGAAATAGCTGTATTTTTTACTGCGCGCATTAAAAGGGATGGTCTCGATGTTGTTTTTGCGTCTTGAGACTGTTACGAGCCATATTTTTGTAGTAATCCTCCATGCCCCCTTCCCTCGCTCATTTCGGTCTTTAGAGAGTTACTTTTAGCTCTGCCTGTGATTTATATATATTTACAAAACGTTCCCCATATACAATACTAGTTTTTTTATTATCTACGACATGGGTAAGTTAAAATATTTTTTTCTGCTGATTGGGAATTCCAAATTTCAAATTCTTCTTTCTTCATTTGGTACTGTAAATGTTTCTGGCATCCCACTCCGCCGTACCGGTCATTTGAGAACAGTCCCCCGACACATGGCACTTGAGAGAAAAACCCGCGTGTCATTGGACCTACTTACTATTAGCGTTTACGCGGTACTCTCAGACTTGAACCGTCTGACAAAACATTTATTGAAAAATCCTTTCTACTCTATAAATGAATTTATGGACTTAAAATTGTAACGATATTGAGTATTTTCTATTTTAGTCTAATTTTTACCGCATTGACATGCTCTTGAATAATTGTTATCAACTCATGACGATCCTTGATGGAGAATGATATTTGATATGTAATTTAATGACAACAATATTATATAATGAATTGTTAATTTTTTAATTATTGTATATTTTCCTTGTAATTTTCATTTTTGTCTGACGATCTCAATATAATTTCTTACACTTTGACATGTAGTGCAATTTATACTGTAATATTATAGTTAATTCCTTCCGGGTGAGTACGATTTAGGGCAGTAACACACGCATGTCTGTTTCGTACTCTCATACTGTCTCGTACAATGTCTTTATACTACTATTATAATGAAACATGTTACAATAGGGTTCTTAATGCATGATTAATATGCAGATTGCATTTGCACTCGCCTAACTTTATTCTCCTCGCTTTGTAGTGATGAGATTCAAATTTATGTACATTACTAGCGATATTCCACCTACCATTTATCGATTTATAGTAGAATTACATGACATTTGTGTTTATGTATTAATACTAATAATTCTAACTAAATGTGTCTTAATGGAAACAGATGTCTAAAGTAAACTAGCGAAAGCGGAAAAAGAAGCGGATATGGAAGCGAAAATAGAATACGAGAATTAAATGCTATAAAGATATCAACGAAATAGTTCAAGACAGAACTTGATTTTTGGTTTAATTATGAAACCATTCACGCACAAAGCAAAACTGCATCGCCAATCAATGAGCGCGGCTTATCCGTCGCCAACGTTGTAAACTTTCGATTATAGTTCCGTTATGAAAGTTGCGGAAGCAGAAACGCAAACAGATGCTAAAAACTGTGTGGAACTTCCGCAGTTGCGGCAGCAGAAGCAGAGATTTGTTGCAGCACTAGTTCAAATCATTTTTAGAGTCGTATTCTAGAACTCTACTCAATGCTCAAGTCAGGACTTGAGTATGATTCAAAGCACTACAAATTATACTCAAGTCCTTGCTATTAGGGTCGTATTTCCAGTGCTTGAAATCATATTCAAGTCTGCTCATATCGTAACTTGAGCATTGAGTACAGTTCTGGAATACGACTCTTAGTGTCGGCATCTACAGCGGGGTACTCATTAGCGAGAAGTAACTGTGACATAGAGTAACGAGGTTCTAATGTGTACGCGTGGAACAGTCTTCACTCGCTAGAAAGAGTACATGGTTATCGGCGGCTCACTGCGAACCGTAAGCTTTCCGCTCGCGAACCACGTGCACTATAATCGGCTTATGCTATCGCTTTTATTTGCTTATGCAAAACTGACGGACTTGGAGCAACGACGTGGTGCTAGTAACAGGATGTAGATGTTCAACAGCAGATAATGGCTGACATAATGATGAACAAGACAATATTGACTATCGATGTAAAAACTATCAACATTGTCTCAACACTAGTCCACCGCTCTAAGTGACTATATTTATTTCTATATGTGGTGGTGAAACGTTCGGACGTGTGCAATAAAAATCAAATTCAAATTATATACTCTTGGCTATCGTCAAAAACAGATATTGATTTTGTCGATATTTTCGCAACACTACTTGATGTAGTTTCAGTTCTAGTCTGCAACTGCGGCAGCAAATTGTTGAAAAGTACTTATTTAATGAAACGCTTGCGCACTCTCGACCTCGTCGGTCTAATTGTCATTTTAAACAACTTCGCATTTGTTGCTAAATCGGAGTCAGTTGAAAAACCTTTGAACAAGTTTATGTGTATTGTTTTGGCGATGAGCTGAAAAGTATAATAATAAGAATATTACTGACGATGTTTGTGAAGTATTGGTATAATCAAAGAACACGTAAAAACAAATCAGGTATTTGAGGCACGATTAAAGTGACACGAGGAAATTAACCTTCACAGTCCGATGGGCCACACGTGTCGATATACAATGAGTAATTTTTTTTTAAGAATTTTTAGCTCAATATGTGGCTATGTGTAATAATAGAAATGTATGTGTAAAAATAGTGTATGTGAGTATATACTGTCTTTATCCCATAATATTATTGCACTTTTGTTATTCACTGTTCTACTATATTTTCTTTTTCTCCAATTATCAAACTGCTATGATGTAAATAGATTATAATATCTGCAATAATAACACATGATGGGTTCCACAGAAGACAACGATCTTTTCGCCAATGTCAAACCGTCAACGTCTACACTAACTGGTAAAGAGTCGATGAACTTCGAACAGCTGAGCTGAGCAGAAACACAGACACAAAGGCTTGAGACTTACAACTCCCTTCTTTTTGAGTTGTGGATGACAAAATCCGCAATTCGCATGTTTACCCAAAAATAGCCTTATTTCTATAAAGTCAATACTGCTAGGTTAGTAAATGAGTCGACATTATAATCGAAATAATACATTAATTATGTAACTCTGGGAACCGAACCGGCATGCGGTCGTTAATGGAATTGTAATAACACCATTAACTAGCACGTCAATACTGAGCGCCGAATTCAACCCAACAACTATACATGACATAGATAAAAGTTGTACAGTATAGCAAAAGTATTATTTTGTACAAAAGACAAACTCAGAAACAGATTATGTTTATAATATAGGTTGATAACTCGTTTATGAAATGGTACGTAATATGAGCATTACTACGTTCTGGTTTTGAACTTGGGAACCTGACTTGGGAACTTATGTCTCATAGTGATTGTGCGATTTACGCTTACCACTAGGCGCACGGCTTGTTCACCCCGTCACTAGATATCATAAAAAAAGTTTATTTGCAGGCTTCAATTACAACAGTTAGCGATTACGGATGCATAATTAAGTAAAAACCATCTCTGTTTGTTTTCGAAAAATTGCTCAAGGACTATCTCCAAAATCTTCCAAAATAACCATCGTGGCTCTTGATGTGCTGGGGACATTATGCGTTTCTACAGGTTGTATATTATTAGTCGCATATTTAATATAATGTAATGAAACCTCCCAATTAATTAATTTAACTTTATTTTAATTTAATCAAATTAAGTATTACACATTCTTCTTAATTCTTAATTTTACCATATCAATTTGAATTCAATCATGTCGTATAATTGCGCCTGATATAATACCTATTTAATTTTATTATGCTTTGACAAACAAATTACTGAGCTTCTTAACACATCCAGTGAAGATAAGGAATCGGCGAAACTGTCAAAATATGTTTTGGAAACAATGAAACGTTAATAAAATTAACCTGTGGCGATAAGCTATTGATCGATTCTTTGTAGTCAATAAAAAAACTAACAACTGCACTGATTATATGGGAGAATTAACAGTTGTCAATTATGACATGTCGTAGAAATATTAATTTCTACGACTAGATTACGAAACTGCCCACCATACAGAAACACTGGTTGACAATACTACAAAATAATAAAAAAAAATGCTAAAGATATAGTGTATATTATGTGTACAGTTAGGAACATTATGTGTAACGGAAGAAGGTGCTCGACTGATAGGCATGATGTGCTTAAAGAGTCAAACTTGATGTTTTCCTCACTGTACCAAAATAAAACAAATAGTAATGGAATTCGATTTTATGATGAAAATTGCAAATTTCTTTCGAACATCACATTCCACCGCATTCTATTTGACGATATCAATAGTAATGGTGCCAGGTACAGTAACGCACGGCGACTGAATGCGGCGTACATTTCGATGTCTATAGTCGCTGACTCAGCGGGACATAATTTGATTTGTGACCAATACACACCATGACTATCCACTTGTTAAATCATGCGCGATGACGTGACGTTTACCTTTACGCCTCGGTGCTATGATGTCTTAGTACTGTTTGTTTGAATTGAATATTCGATGATGATGGGGTTATGAGTGTACCGAAAGTTGTAATTTCAAAAGGTAATTTCTACAGTAATATGGAACATTATTTAACTAATATTAAAATATTGTAAATCAACTACGTATAAATGAAGCCATTTAAAGAAAATGTAATCCTCAAATCGCAACCTTTTTAGGAGAGTTATTTAAAGATCCTACGAACGAAATAAGTCGATTACTTTTTAAGCGACTTTATAAAAAGAGGAAGTTCGCAATTCCACTGTATTTTTTAGTGTATGTTACGAGATGACTCCGGGATTTGTGTACCGATTTTGATTATTCTTTTTTGTTGGAACGACGTTAGGCACCTCAGTTTTGGTCCCATTTAAATTTAAAGAATATATTCTACCTCAAAAGGTAGCAAAGTAGGGGATGAATCCGGTTTCGCGCACTTTCCGATACGCGCACTTCAATAAAACTTGGCAAATAGATGTAATTTTACGAACTTTTGAAATCGGTTCTGTTTTCATAAAAAGTTATTATAATTATTAATGCAATATTTATTTATTGTATATGATGTATTACTACCATGATTAAAGTTTTTGGAAAAAAATACTTATTATTATTATTGATACAAAGATCGAGCAACACAAAGAAAAATTCCTTCGATCTGACTGGACTCGAGCTTATTAATGTCTGTTGCCATGCCGGGGTCGCTGCTCTTTTATTTATTTCTCCACAGATATACAATTTATACTTATTCTAAAGACCTTGCCAAACTGGGTATCAGATTGTTGGCAATACAACGCTCTTTTACATTACCTGTATGTATATCTATTCTAGTTAATTCTTCATTAAGTTACATATACTAGCTAATTTTCTATAGTAAAACTGTCTTTGATGAATAATACAATCTCTAAGCACATTATTTATTTCACTAAAACATTACATCAATTAGCAATAAATTTTTAAATTTCTTTTTCAACACTTTTTTACTAACTTTCGTACTTTCTCTGAGCCAGTCTTATCTAGGCTTCGACATTATAGGTGGGCTGACGACAAAAAAGGTCGTTTAAACTCAATACAAGTA